>NC_081425.1:58729086-59089711 GCF_949786415.1 Peromyscus eremicus | reverse complement strand
ATTCATGAATATGTATTATTTTAAAAGACCACAGTAAGGTCGGTAGGTGGTGGCACATACCTTTAATCCCAGCACTCAGGAGGCAGAAGCAGGAGGATCTCTTGAATTTGACACCAGGCTGGTCTACAGAGTGAGTTCCAGGACAGCCAGGGCTACACAGAGAAACCCTGTCTTGAAAAAGAAAACAACAACAACAACAAAAACAACCCCAAAACCACAAACAAACAAAAACCCGAAAAAAACACAGCAAGAGGTTGATTATGGGGAGAGATCTGTATGCTTTGATGCTTTGGTCTTCCCTCCCTCCCCTCCCTCCCCTCCCTCAATCCCTCCCTCCCTCCCCTCCCTCCCCTCCCTCCCTCCCTTCCTCCTTTCCTTCCTTCCTTCCTTCCTTCCTTCCTTCCTTCCTTCCTTCCTTCCTTCCTTCCTTCCTTCTTTTCTTCCTTCCTTTTTCTCCCTCTCCTCACCCCCTCTTTTAAGAAATGGTCTCAATGAGTAGCCATGGCTGTCTGGAACTGTGTTGGCTAGGCTGGCCTTGAACTCAGATCCTCCTGCTTCTGTCTCCCAAGTGCTGAGATTAATGGTGTGCTCTACTATGCCCAACTTGGTTTTTCAAGATGGCAAGAGTTTTGTTGTTTTCAACCATTTATTCTAATTCATCACTTCATATCAAACAACCTTGTAGAGGGCAGTGGCCACTCTTGTATGTTCATTTGACTAGGCAGAGTAAAGATGTAGTATCATTGCCTCTGATTTTCATGGTTTATGCTTCCTTTGTACAGAACATCAGATTTGTATTAAATTTGTCAGAAATATGATTAGTTTTAGTTACTTTAAGAAATATTTACTTAACAAATTTGTTCAGGTGCTGCCAAAGTCCAGAAGCGGGTGGCAGGCAAGTCCTTGGAGGTGGAGTTGCAGGTGTTTGTGAGCCATGTGACATGGGTGAGCCATGTGACATGGGTGCTGGGATCTGAGCTCCATTCACTGCTAAGCCATCTCCCCACCTGCTCCAGTTACTTCTGAACTAGGCTGAACTGTAAGGGCTTCCATGACTCCACCCGACACCCAGTATTTGTCTCTCTGTCATAAAAGAGAGCAGGCATATGTTCAGAATGATGAGATTATTTACAGTGGAATTCTTTTGTTTTTCTGATGGGAGAAGTTTTTTCCTAAGAAATTATGGACAGCGCTGCGGAAACCATTCCCAGTTCTCCGAGCTTCCAGGAAGCTTATGCTCCACTGCTCTCTGCTTTCCCTCCACTGTTGGCTCTGTCATAGAAATATCTTGAGACATTCTGATGTGAAAACTTAGATTTTTTTTCTGGTGGGAGGATTTGGCACTATGTACAATTTTTTTTTTTAACATTTAGGTACATATGTTAGATAATTAGCACTAACTGGTCAGTTTTAAAAATATAACCTATGTGAGAGTCTTCATTCCTTTTAGAAGCATAGAACCTGTTACCTAATAGTAAAAGGTATTTTGTCTGTGGGCTATTTATTAATATCAACAAAGGATATTAAACCAATTCAAATCGTTAAGTGGATGACAAGTGCTTAGTATCACTCGGATTAATATCCACTACAGTTTCCCTGTTTATGATCCCAGAGGAGGCTGTTGTTGATAGAATATACACATATAGTTATTGATAGAAATCAAAAGATCAAATAATCTACATATACAAGGAATAAATATCGTGCAACATCACTCCCCGGCTTCAGTTATTAGCCTCTGTCATTCTTGTTCCTGCAGCTGCTGTCCCCACCCCTCGCTGGGAAGGAGTAATGAGGCTCTCTTAAACAGACCCTAGGGCTGGGATGTAGCTCAGTGCTGCGGGTGTGCTCATTCTCTGGTGTGTGCACACACATTTCATCTGATAACCCATAGCATGTACCAGTAAAGGACAACTTGTTCTGTATACCACCGTCATACAGAATTAAGGCAACAATAATGTCTTAATATCATGTCGCAGTCTGGGGCAGTATCTAATCAAGGCTCACACTGTATCCAAGACAGTGTGACTGGGACATGACCTTGCCCCATCTACCTGTGCAACTTCCATCAAAGCATTAAACTCCTCTAGAGTTCTAGTACCTTCCCACGGCCACAGGGTGTGATTATGCCTTTGTTTGGCTCATTTGAAGGTGATTTGTAAAAGGATTTAGAGAATAGAGGAAGACAAGCAGAATGGGTGATGGTCTTCTTGTTTTCTGCTTGCTTTATTTAATTTTGTTAGTAGAAAATATTTCTCAAACCCAAGTTCTGTTCCACTCAGGTCCATCTTATTAATGGAGCTGTTCTAACCGGCAGTACGGCAGTAGTTCATTGACATGTGTAGACTTGGGTTAATTTCAATGTGTGCGAGGCTTTTAATTTGCAAGCTCTTTCTAACAAAGTTTTAATAAAAACTTAAACATTTGTGTCTAAAATTTCATTTGCCCACTAAGATTCTTACGTAATTTTATGTTTCATTTTTTGGAAGGTTTTTTTTTTTTTTTTTTTTTTTTTGAGACAGGGTCTCCATGTGTGGCTGTCTTTGAATGACACTGGTCTTGTCCTTACTTCTCAAATGCTGGGATTATAGGTGTATATTACCACACCTGGTGCATATTCCCTGTGTTAGTTTTATTCACTTTTAAAATATAGTTTACTTACCCTATTCATATTTTAAAAGGTTTTATTCTTGAAATAAATATGATTGTTTAATGTCATCTATCTGTTGCCAATTATAACTCATACATTTTTGTCTAGGTTTCTTTTGTCTGGAGACATTCTTGGGGGCCTCTTTAAAGTTGGGTGCCTCTAGCAGCCTGGATTTGCTTTTGCTCCTGTGTTGTCTGAGGACAGTGTTAGATTGGACCACTTGAAACTTTTTTGATGATGCAATTGGATTTGGCCCTGGTAGCCTCGTTGTTTAGATATCTTCTTTTTATCCAGACAAATTTCCTTTGCTGTCACCTTTTTGCAGGGTGGGATTTATTGTCATTCACTGTCACATTCACAGTGTGTCACTCTTGAGATCTCCAGGTACCTTAACCAGAATTGCTTCTATGTTCTAAGCCCGGTGTGGCATTAGATGGGCCTTCAGAGCTCAGAAGGGGCTCTTGGAACTAAAACTTGGAGGTAGACTTTGTTAAAATCCTTCCTATTCCCTTGGATTTGGGGATCTTCAGGTTACTGACTTACAGGCAAGTTGGCAGTGTTTTTTGTTTTGTTTGATTTTTAAACACACAGTCCTCCATTTTTACTGGTATTTTGATGGTTTAGTCCAGGTCTTCCTCTGCCACACTACTGCAACTCGTTGAGTTTCCTAATTTTTCTCTCTTAGAAGAGTGATTGGACTTCGTGAGGCTTGTTTGTGTTTTCTTGTTTTTAAAATATGGGTTAATACATCTGTTGTGGTAAGCTTCCAGACTAGAACCATGGCAGCCATTTTGGCTCCTTCGTCCTTCCAGTCCTTCTTCCTTCCTGTACCTCAGTTGTTACTGCTGTCACAGTCAGTGTTTGGAGACATTTCTTCTCACGATGCAAACATGGTTCAGAAACTCTCTTTTTCTTTCTTTCTTAGGGTGTCATGCCTGAGTTTCAGTTGGATTTAAATGCTGCCCTGCTCTGGAGTGGCCAAATGGATTCTGTTATCACATGTTAGCCAGGATGGCTTTGGGTCACTCCTGGGTCGCTTTGGGTCATTTGCTGGTGTATTCTAATTGCTGTGTTACTGACAACTCTACAAAAATGACAATTTTAGAAATTCTGAGTTGTATTTATTTATTTATTTTTAAAGACAGGTTCTTTCTGTGTAACCCTAGCTGGCCTGCAATTTGTTACATAGACAAAGCTGGTTTGTAAGCTGGCTCTGTACTTACAGTGATCCTCCTGCCTCTACCTCCTGAATACAGGGACTACAGCTGTGTTCCATTTGCTTATTTATTTATTTATTTATTTATTTATTTATTTATTTATTTATTTTTTACAATAGCCATCTGCAATTTTAAGTGTATGCTTTGGGTCACATATATACCCAGTACTGTAAGGCCATTAACACTGTTTACTTCAGGAACATTTCATCATCAACAGAAGCTGTTCTTCCCCTCTCCCTGGAGCCCTGCTGTGACTAAAGGTGACAGGAGAGCAGTTGGTTCCACTGGCTGATCTGGGATACTGACAATCAGGACTTTCTCTGAGTGGCTTCTCTTGCTTCTCAGTGTTTTATGAAGTTCCACTGGAGCCTTCATTCCATGCCTGCCGCTGTCACAGGTGACAGGAATATGCTGGTCTGATGAAACAGACCCTCTCCTCCCCAACTCCCCAGAGTGGATGGAGCCAGGACCAACATTAGATCTAGACCATTCCTCCAGTGACATCCAGATTCTTCCTTCTGGGCAGTGCTGATAAGCATGAGCGAGTCACTTAGGTTCGAGGTTTGTGCTCCCATTTCCACTGCTGGGAGGGCTCCTGTGAGACAAGACGACATTGCTGACAACCGGGGCTCTGCCAGCCTCCGACCCACCATTGCGTCACTCCTTTATGTTTTGTCCTTTTTCCCTTTTATTTATTCACTTAACCTTTTGAAAGCAACTCCTCTGTGTTAAATACTGTAGGTGATAAAAATATCAGCATTACAACATGTAAACCCTGAGGTAGTCTTAAGAGTTTAATATAAAAATACACAAGAAAATACAAAATATAAAAATACTCAAGAAAAACTTGCAGAGTGGTCAAGAGGACTCCTGTCTCCTGGGTGGCAGCCTTGCTGACAGCTAATGTCTTGTGTCCTCACAAAGACACAAGTGCAGGATGATCCTGGAGCTTCGTCGTGTCTGAGGAGCCCCACAGGCTTCATGAGGGGCTCTTCTTTAAAGAGAAGTAATGTGCAGAAATACCGCAAGCAGGAGGGTGTCCTGGAAGCCGGAAGCCCACAGTGTTGAAGGACAAAGTGCAGCACGCCCGTACTAAAACACAGACCACAGCTTGAGGGAACAGAACGCATAAAGGCCAGACCACAGTGTGAGGACACAATTTGCAGACATGGGTACAGCTACTCAGGAAAGCCTGTGGGACTTCCTCCAGGGCCCGGACTGCTACCTGAGACTGTGGCCAGAAAACCTGCTTCTGGGTCCCAGTACTTGCTCACATTAAAACTACACACAATAGAGAGAAACAGAAAAATGAGTTTACTTATAGTTTTACCTAAAACTGGGGAGAGAAAAGGCTTAGTCTGTCTCTCCTTTGTCCCCAGCACTATTACAGTTTACAAACAAGGTGGCAGGGAAGCTCAGAAGTGCTGGCCATGTTAATTGTGGTATGGTTACCACAGCTGGTGCCAGAGTTTGTTCCCATTCCCAGCATGGTATTTCCCGTAGGTCTCCTAATCCATGTGACCTCATACGTGAGTGGTGATGGGTGATAGTGCATTGTGGCTGTCAATTTCATTATGTGCACCTGTCACATGGGTCCTTTATCTTCCTTTTTAGGCTCCATTTTACCTACTTAAAAGTAGTTTCAAACCTGACAATCATGCCTCTTGCTTGTGATTTTTGTAATCAATGTAAACTGTGAAGGTTTATTTCTTACTCCCAGACTTTGGAGTAAAAGAGACAGGCCTCTGATGGTAAAATGCCCAGGGAAGGTGGCTGTCATGGGCACACCTTACTGGCTGCTGTGTGACTTCAAATGACCAAAGGCTGGTAATGTTTGTTGAGCAGTAATTCCACTCAAGGTGTTGGGCTGTAGCACTCTATGCCTCTTCTCCAGCTGCCGACAGATGGCGCTGGCTGAGGGTTGCTGCATCCAAGAGCACGACTGGTGTCTGTGAGTCAGCAAAGTGGTGTAGGGCTTTCACGGTGGGGTCCTTGATTGGAGGAATTGAACTCTGTGGCAGAAATGACCAGGGACTGGATGGCAACCAGCTTTAACTGTCGTTATGCACTGGCAGCTTCTGGGCACCAAAAATACACAGGGCATTGATGAAGATTAGATTTAGTTTATTTACCGTGTGAGCAGAATGCAGTATTAGGAACAACACAGTAATCAGAAATCTAGTAATCAAAGAGAGAGAGCTTTTTTCTTTAAGTTAATCTTTCACATACACTTTCTCAGAATCTCTGCAGTTGTCTTTGCGTTTGGAACATTGTGTAGCCTTTAAACCAATTACTGTAAAAACTACCAAAAGACGCTGACTGACAGCCCATGGCTCAAACTTTTCCTGTTAACAGATTGCTGGGGGCATGTTCCTTGCTTGGGTATTGCTGCTGCAGTGTGAGTCATCTATTGGACAGGCATTCCCTGGAAATCCAGATTTACCACACACAGTGGAATTTGCTCTCTACCCCTCACCCCAAGTTACTTCAGCAATGCAAAAACAGTTGTCCTCAGGGAATTGAAGCTCGTTGCCATGGTAACTAATGAAAGTTGCCTCATTCTCAGGCACATTTTTAAAAGCCTAGATTTCAACATGGGTGGATTGTCTTTTTTTTTTTTTTCTAGTAGCTTAGCAACCTGTGGTGCAATGTTTGTTGACAACCTGAACCCTCCCTTTTCTCCTCAGAAAAATGAGCTCTGAAGATAGTATTTAATTGTGTGTTCACTGTGAATTTAGTGTAGTTCGTAGGTATCTCGATGACAATGACCTTACTTTCTAGATCTAAAATCAGGGCACACTCTGTGTCTAAAGGGCAGTTCCTTTGCTCTTCAGTCACCTATCCTGAGAGATCTCGGCACTTGTTTTTCTTCCTCACCCCTTGGCCATTGGTGCTATTCAGCGGGCTGTGCACAACGTTCTCTTCTTATTTACTGATCTCAGCTCCTGTGTGCTGTGACTCCCAGCTCACATCTTACACTGAATACCAGGTAGGCAGTTCCTGCTGTGACAGCCCTGAGTGAACTATCCCCAAACCCAGCGGGTTCCAAGGTAAACACTGCCTTCCACAAAAAAATAATCCCTTGCTAATGAAAGGCACTACTGTTCACGGATACCCACACCCAGTCAGCACCCAAACCTGACAGTACATGTCCCAACCGCTAATAATCAGTCCTCATGGTTTTAGACCCTTGGCATTCTCTCTCTCTACCCCTTTGTACCATCACCCCCTTGCTCTATGTTAGGTCAGGGTTGATCAAGGCAATGTGGAAATAAAAGAAAGAGTAAGCCAACCTTAACAGAAACAGAGTGATTGAAGGACACCAATCTGTCCCTGGTAGTGGAGTCTGCACCCAGGTGCAGGGGACTTGGGGCTTCATAAGGCAGAGGAGGGAACTATTGGAGAGGAAAGTTTTCTCAATGGATGTGCTCCTTATAGTTCCAAGGCTGAATGAGTTCAGCAGATGTTCTGGATGTTGCTTTCTTGTTAGGCAGGTGTTCTTAGGTTGAGTCGGGAGTTTCTCAGCTGTCTCAGGTTCATTGTTTTAGGTCATTAACCCTTCACTGAGCCAGTTATCTGGGACTGCTTTTTAGTCTCTTTGAAAGCCTGTTGCCCACTTCGGTGTCTGGCCTGAATCCTTTTGACTACCTCTTAAACCTTTGACATGTATTTTTTCTTTATGTTTTTATTAGCATATACTACTAATATATAATGGGTATCATTGTATCATTTTCATACATGTGCATAATGTCCCTGTCTATATCTTCTTAGCAGAGACTAGCTTCTGACTACTAATAAACAAAGAATGTCACCAGCCTGTGGTCCCTACCTGTGCATTGTATTTGGCCTGGCTTTTATGGCTTTGTTTCTCTTTAACTAATAAAAGTTCTTGTATTTACTGTCAGTGTAGAATGTGCTATTTGCTATAACCCAAATTCCTGTCCCCAGACCATGGCCCGTCATAATTGGCTCAGAATAAATGACCTCTTATTCCTTTGAAGAGTGAGTAAACCAGCTACTTTAGGGTAACCAGGACTTGCCCTGGCTTCTCACAAACAAATGGGATTCTGTCTCTGGCTCCTTAATTCTAAGTGGCCTCCTCAGCCCTCCATGGCCTTCTGACTGGTCCTTTTCCCACCATTGCTGCTCACTAGGGCAGTCTCCCTGGATGGCCATCTGCTCCCGTATCAAGAATGCCCTCCATTCCTCCCCAGTTCTTCTCTGCCTAACTTGAGGCATGTACTCAGTGTCCAGAACCTCCACATGCTCCCATAGTCTTAGTCCTTACATCCCTTTCCTGTAGTTCTGACTCTGCCATCTATCCCTGTGAATGTGTGCAGCTTCCCCCTACCCACCCCACCCCCAGTGAGAGAAGGCAAGGGGTTCAGCAGCTATACAGCTTCCTTCCCCAGCACACTGACCTCTACTGTCTTAAACTTGTCTCTGAATTACAGTTCTTTTCTTCTTTGTTTCCCTTCCTTCCTCCACCACCACACCTCCATTTTTTGATGTTTATTTTATGTGTATGAGTATTTTGTCAGCAAACCATATATATGCCTGTCAGAAGAGGGTGTCAAAGCCCTTGGAACAGGAACCTTCTCTCCCTTTCCCCTTCCCTCCCTTCCCTTCCCATCCATAGTACAGATAGAGTTACTTCACTCCTTTTCCAATTTAGATGACTTTACTAGTGACTTTTGTTGTTGTGAGCAAATGTTTGACAAGAAGCAGCTTAGGGGGGAGTTTGGCTTACAGTTTGAGGTGATACAGTCTATCAAGGTGTGGAGGACATGGAGGCAAGGGGCATGAGGTAGCTAGTCACATTGTCTGCAACTAGGAAACAGAGATGAATGCTATTTTCTGCTTTTATTCAGTGTAGGACCTGAGCCCAGGTGATGGTACCAATCAACTTGACAATTAAGATTAACCATTGCACCTTTTATTTATTTGACTAGTTATCCAAGTTGTGCTGGTAGTGGTTCAAAAAATGGGAGCATACCTTCCTTCTTCCTGATTTTTAGGGGAAGCTTTCATTCTTTAACCAGTGAGTATGCTGTTAGTGCGACTTTTCCATGACTACCCGGTGTGGTTCATCTTCATTGTCAGCTTGACTGGATTTGGAATCACCCATGAGACATTGGACATATCTGTACCCGCATTTACAAGGAGAATTTTAGAGAGGAAGACTCACCCTGAATGTGAGTGGTTGCATCCTGTAGATGGGGTTCTGAGTTAGATTGGATAACACCAGAAGGAGGGGAAAGCCAGCTGCTTTGATGGACTGTATCTTCAAACTATAAGCCAAAATAAAATTATCCTTAAGTTGCTTCTTTAAGTATTTCATTTGTAGAGACAGGAAAACAACTAATAGATGCCCTGAATTAAGTTAAGGAAGACTCCTCCACTTGAGGTGTACTCTTTATCATGAAAAACTGAATTTTGTCAAATGCATTCCAGTTAGATCAGCTGCTCTCAGCCTGTGGGTGGTGACCCCCTGGGGGTCGATCAAGACCATCAGAAAACACAGAGATTTACATTACAATTCATAATGGTAGCAAAATTACAGTTATGAAGTAGCAATGAAAATAATTTTATGGTTGGGGGTCATCACAACATGAGGAACTGTATTAAAGGGTCACAACATTAGGAAGGTTGAGTTAGATAATCGTAGATGCTCTATTTTACTGATAAACTGTGCTATATGGATTGGTTTTCGTATTCTAAATGACCCCTGCATCTTGGAATAAGTCCCACCGGTTCATGAGTACAGTCCTTCTGTTGTGCTATTGAGTTTGATTTGCCAGTGTTTGTTGAGAAACTTGAACTTGAGTTTTTTAATGATATATTTGCCTGGTTTTGGTAACATAAAGCCAGCCACTAGAGTATGCTATAAAGTATTCTCTTTTCTTTCTGGAAATTTGAATAGAATCCTTGTCAGTTTTCCCTCAGATATTTGGTTGACCTCGCTGGGGAAGCCACTTTGGTCCTGCACTTTTCCTTATTTTGAAGGTTTTGATTATAGATTCACACTCTGCTGGCTATCTGTTTCTTCTGCAGTCTGTCCTGTAGCTAGTATGTCTCAGAAATGTGGCTGTTTATTCCAGATTATCTCATTTGCAAGCATATAAGAACTATCTTAGAATATTCAAATTTTCTTTAGTAACTATGAAAGAATCTGAGTCAGTACAGGACACCCCAAGATCAAGTTCTCAGCACAAAAGAGATTTATGTGCCCCAGAGGGACAGAGGGCAGGAAATACGAGACAAAGACAGGAGACAGAGGAAGAGGGAGAAGGGGAAGGGAACAAGGGACAGGAGGAAGGGATGTTTGCCCCAGAGGGACAAAGGACTGCCTCTGGATGGAGAGGAGACAGACTTGGGCAAATGACAGTTTATAAAGGGAAAAGGGGACCCCCCCACATACACACCCGTGTTAGGATGAGTTGGTTTTAACTAGGGTAACCAAAAGGGGGCTTTTGATTGCTGGACTTTGACAAATACTTTGGTAGCTGGACCTTGTGGTCAGCCTCAGGAGGAGGAAGTGGCAAATAAGGGAATAGACCTGGTGGCTCGCTTTAGGAATGTGATCTAACAGTCGGCAAGGGAGAGGAAGGGGGAGGGCAACCGGAGCCATGCTTGCCAGCCTTGGGCCTACTAGAGCCCTTCAAACACCATCATTTCCAATTTAGTTCAGTTGCCTCTCAGTTTGTCAGATTTGACTTGGTTTCATTGACTATTATTAGTGTTTGGTGTTTTGTTGTTGTTGTTGTTTTCTTGATCTAGTCTACTATTCCATCCTTCTCTTAGCATTGGGTTTAGTTTGCTCTGTTTCTGGTGCCTTAGTATATAGTTGGGTTGTTGCCTTGTGATCTTGTTTAACATAGACATTGACTGCCATAAATTTTCATCTAAACTTTTACTTTACCTCTTAGATTTTGCTGTGTTTTGCTTTCATTTCAGTTTATCTTACAGTGTTTTCTACTTTTTGTAATGATTTTTTTTTTCAACTCATTGTGACTTTCCCCCACTGTTCCTTCTGTTGCTGATTTTAGCTTCATTCCATCCTGGCTAGAGAATGGGTTAGGTATTGTGCATGTCAGTTGTATTTTCTGCCATTGGGATATCATGTGCCTGGAGATCTCATTGATCGTGTGACTCAGGCCTTTGACTTTCTTGTTGATCCTCTGTCTAGATCAGCGTTCTCAAAATATGAGTTGCGACACCTTCGGGGGTTGAACGACCCTTTCACAGGTATCGAATATCAGATAACCTGCATATCAGATATTTACATTATGATTCATAACAGTAGCAAAATTACAGTTATGAGGTAGCAATGAAAATAATTTTATGGTTGAGGGGTCACCACAACATGAGGAACTGTATTTAAGGGTCACAGAATTAGGAAGGCTGAGAACCACTGGTCTAGATGCTTTATCTGTAATTGAAAGTTATACACCGATTCATTTTTATTAGCTTTTGTTTATCTGGGATAATCTTAATTTTCCCCTTCATTTATGGGAGAGGTTGGGTTTTAAGGTCTTAAATTTATTTTATTAGTTCTTTGAGAGTTTTTGGTTTTATACAAGTGATATATATTTGCCCTCCCCCACCTCTTCCCAAATCCACTCCACTTTGTCCCCCACTGAACTTCGTGCCCCCTCTTTTTTAAAGAAAATAAAACAGCCCCCTTGAAGACCAGTTTGTGCTGCCCAGATATTCTTGGCTGTGTGGTCTTCCCCTGGAGCACGGTCAGCTTAGCAGGAGATGTACTCTTAGAAGACCGGCTCCTCCTCCTTCAGTACCTAACACTTGCCATTTGCTTCACTGCTAGGGGCGACATTGCGTGTGCAACTTCCCTCTCCATGCTGAGCTTCGATCTGGCACAGGTTCTGTACATGCTGTCACAGTCGTTGTGAGTTCATAGTGCAGCTGTTGTGCTGTGTCCTGAAGATGTTTCTCTGTAGTCATCCACGTCTTCTGGCTCTGACACTCTGCTCCCTTTTCTGCAGTGATCCCGGAGTCTTGGGGTGTTTGTGTGTGCGAAGGATATAACTTCCCACTGGGGCTGAGAAGTCGCTTACTCCCGACATGTTGGTCAGCTATGGGCCCTGTGTTAACCACCATCTACTGCAAATGGGAGGAGCTTCAGTTGGGGTTCAGTGATGCGTTGACATTGAGTCCCCACTTAGATTTCCTTTCATTTCTGCACGGTGGGTCAGCGGGTAGTTCTTGGATGGTAGTTGTTTCGTTTAGCCCTTCACCTTTCTGCCTGCTGCTTCTATGAGAAATTGGTTATTAATGCCCCATTGTGTGAAATGAGTTGTTTTTCTCTCGCGGCCTTTAAGATTTTTCTCCTTTGCATTTGGTGATTTGATTTTAATCTGTCTGTTAAATCTGGTTTAGTCTATCTTCTTAGCATTCTTTGAGCTGCTTGGATGTGTATGTCTTTCATCAAATTTGGTAAATTTTTGTCTGTTTTTCCTGAAATACTTTTCTCCCCCTTTCTCTTCTTGCAGGACTCCCATATTTGTGTGTTGATAACGTAAATGATGCCGCACGGCTCTCCTAAGCTGCCGTTGTTGCTTATTTTATCTGGTTAGTTATTCTTTTCAGTTGAGCTTCTCATTTGGACTCAGTCATCCTGGCTTCAGGCCTGCCTCTTCTCTTTTGTGCTCAGACCTCCTGCAGGCCCTCCCCAGATGTTTAGTTCCCATTCCTGTGCTCTGCAGTATTTCTACCCAGTTTCCTTACAGAGCGGTCATCAGAAGTGAGGTTCCCGGTACAGTCATACATTCTCATCCTGGTTTTATTTTGTTGTCTGTGAGTTCTTAGGCAGTCTGCCAGTAAGCCCAATGCTTGCACTTCTTCCTGGATCTATCAATTTTGTTTCCCTCCTTGAGGTGATCCATACCTTCTGTTTCATTGTGTACTTCACAGTTTCCTGTTGAGAGCAGATAAGAATGCAGTAACCCTGGAAGTCAGGTTCTCTGGGGTGTAGCTGTCTTTCTTAGTGTGTGATTTTTACAAGGACTGTGTTCCCTGTGTATAATCATTGAAAACTCTTTCTGATGTCTCTGAGGTCAGCTAACTATCTGGGTCCAGTAAGAGAAAGGAATGTTGCTGTCATTCATTTCTTTAAGGAATCTGCATGGGAAGCCCTTCAGCCCTGAGAGGGTTGAGCTGATGGTCAGCCTCTGTCCTGGTCACTCACTGAGCAGTCAGGTAAATCAGAACACATGTCTTCACATTGTAGAGGACTTGTCTCCACCCTTGCTCCAGCAGGCTACTCTAGGAAGCAAGCCATTCTCCATGGCTGCCTGCCAGATGGAGCCTGGATGTTTGATGTTCGAATCTTAGATGGTCTTTTAATAAAAAACTCAGAGCCAGATATCAGGGTGAAAGCTGAACGATCAGAGAAGCAGAGCAGCCAGCCACTAGTTCTTACCTCTACAAAAGCTTCAGCCTAAATAGAGTGAGTTCCTGTTTCCTCACAGCTTATATACCTTTCTCTGCCCTGCCATATTACTTCCTGGGATTAAAGGTATGTGTGCTTTCCAAGCAAAGGCATAAGATCTCAAGTGCTGGGATTAAAGGTGTGTACTACCACTGCCTGACCTCTATGTCTAATCTAGTGGCTGGCTCTGTCCTCTGATCCTCAGGCAAGTTTATTAGGGTACACAATATATCACCACAGATGTTGGAAGTTACTGAATGCTGTAATTCAGTGCCCCATTTTGTTCCTAGTTCAGTATTTCTCCAGGTGCTGAAAACATTATGTACTAGACCTCAGAATTCAAAATAGTTGATTTTAACAGTTCTTGTCAACTCAGTAGTTGATTTGGTTGAGGGACTGATTTTTCAGTGTGTTTTATCCCAACATCTTCTAGGATATCACTCCTGTATTGATTTCTTTAATTTAAAAGGTGTTTTTTTTTGTGTGTGTGTGTACACATGCCTGTGTACCTGGAAAACCTGTTTCTTGAGATAAAGGCCTGGCTTACAAGATGTGAACATAACTCTTGTATCCTCTTCCTGTCACATGTTAAATATTATTTTCTGTGATATCTGTACTTTCTTTGTAGAGCAGTTTCTCTGTGTTCACTAGTAAAGACCTATGGTTCCCTACAACAGTGGATGCTTCCAGGTCACTAGTGCAAAGGCTGGCCAGGTACTTGGAAAGACAAAACAATAAAGTGAAAACCATTTTCAAAAACTCTCATGGTAGATGTATGCATTCATACGTGAGGGTGGCATTTTGAGGGTTATGTAATTGTGAGTGAGTGTACAGCACCCTTAAATTTAAGGACTGCAGCTACATTGTATGGATTCCTCAAAGAATCTATAAAACTATTTTCTAAAATGTAAGGAATATAGGATTTTTAGATAGGCTCGTGTAGTATACATCTCTATCTATTATACCTGTCATGAATCTGTACATATATAATGTTAAAAAGTTTGAGCCAGGCAGTAGTGGCGCACGCCTTTAATCCCAGCACTCAGGAGGCAGAGCCAGGCGGATCTCTGTGAGTTCGAGGCCAGCCTGGTCTACAGAGCGAGATCTAGGACAGGCACCAAAACTACACAGAGAAACCCTGTCTCAGAAAAAAAGAAAAAAACCGTTTGATTCCTGGGTATTACTGTCTTTGCATGACTCCAAATGCTGTGATTTCATGTATACATTTTCCTCTGTTGTAGGACAGTTCGTGTTTGGTTAAAGAGGGACAGTGGACAGTACTGGCCAAGCATATACCATGCAATGCCTTGTAAGTATTTTGGTCTCCTGAGAACCCAGATCTTTACCCCAATGGCCCTTCCTTCCCTGTTTACCTTTTTTGTATATTTTTCTTGAGTAACTAAGACTAAAGGTTGGGGATCTCATTAAACCGAAAAGTCCCAGATTAAATAATTCTGTAGTTTTTAGGCTCTCACTGTGAAAAGTAAGATATGGTTTGGAGATTGACTCTCTATTCATAGGTTCTGGGTGAGAGGAATGGAAAGAGACACAGCCTCTCTGATGACAGCAGTCTCCCTCCCCTTTCTAACTTCGCTTTAACTATTTGGAATCTGTGTAAGGACAATTCAGAGTTCTGTCGGGTGGTTACATTTATGGAGCAAATTTGTCCTTATATTATTGTTAAACCATCTTTTCAAAATTCAAGACATTCAGCATTGAGCATTCAGTTCTAAGATTTGCTTAGGCTTGAAACATTCTAATTAGAAGTGGGTCTCATTTCTCCAAGATCTTTCCGAAGAAATATGTCCTTATACTGATGGGTACAAGAGTTGGACCAGCCATGCTGTCATCGGCATAAGCCGTCATCGGCATAAGCCGTCATCGGCATAAGCCATCAAGGCAGTAGTGGACTCAAATCAAGGGCCAGTTTTCCCCTCTGGGAGACCATAGAGCTGAAAGAGAAAGGGGAGGAGAGGACGGGAAAGCAGAGAACTTCCCAGATCGTTCCTCTAGAGATTTCATTCTTTAAAATTAATGAGGTTTATTCTGTTTGTTTTGGTGTAAAATAATTGTTTGAATTTATTATAGTAAACATTTTTTTTCTTTTCTTTTTTGTTAAGATAGGGTCTCACTGTGTGCCTTGCCTGGTCTAGAACTTGCTATGTAGACCAGGTTGGCCTTGAACTCGCAGAGGTCTATCTGCTTTTGTCTCCCCCATATCCCCGCTGTGGGGGTTGGAGTACTGGAATTAAAGGCCTGTGCAACCATGCCTGGCATCCATTTAATCTTAAAGTTGGCATTGTAGAAAAATCTCCCTGGTTTGTTAGGACTCACATGATCTTTGGCTATCTGTAGTGTGTGTCTCATTCCTTCAGAGGTATCCTACCTTCAGAAGTACATGACACTGTGCCAAGCCAAAGTAGGTTCTAGGTGATTTTGTTTATGCCTCTAGCAGAAGAGTTTGCCTGTTCATGACTGAATGATTTATTTTTTGTAATTTTTATATGGTATATTTTTGATTGTGTTCCCCACAACTCATCCTAGATCCTCCTCACCTCCCTACTGACCCAAATTCGTGTTTTCTCTGTTTCAAGAAACAGAACCAAAACAACCCCCAAATGAAAATCAAAACAAACAAACCCCACTAAGACCCAAAGTGGCAAAAGAAAACAAATATCCCCCTCCCCACTTACCCACACATAAAACTAAACTTAACTCATGGATTTCATTGTGTTGGCCAACTACTACTGGACATGGGCTTGCCCTAGAGTTGATATATGCAGTGACAAATCCATTGGAAAAACCTGATTTTCCTTTTCCTCACAGGTATTAATTGTAAATAGCTTCCTGGTGGGTGGTGGGACTTTATATCTTCTTGCCTTCTGGGATTTGGCTGGCTTGAATCTGTGCAGGGCTTGTTTGTGCTGCTAGTCTCTTTGAGTTCATAAGTGAATCGGTCCTGTTGTGTCAGCAAGACACTGTTTCTTTGGGGTTACCCATCACCTCTGTCTCTTATACTCTTTCCACTTCCTCTTCTGTATAGATACCTGAGAATTGAGGGTAGGGGGTTGATGAGTACATCCCATTCAGGACTGAGTGCTCCAAAGTCTCTCACACTAGGCACACTGTCCAGTTGTAGATCCCGGTTAATTACCATCTACTGCAAGAAAAAGCTTCTATGGGCATGCCAATATGTCATTTGGAGATATTTTATATTATGTTCCTTTATTAGAATAATAGTAGTAGGATTTCCCTTGGGCCCATGACCTATCCAGTCTCAGGTGTTTGGCCACATTAGCAGTGTCAGGGATGGGTTCCATCTCATGAGTGGGCCTTAAACCCAATTAAAAAAAGTTGTTGGTTACTCTCATAACATTCATGCCGTGGTTGTACCAGTATATATTGAAGGCTTGTTGCTATTATAGTCAGTGATATTGACGATTACTTTTTCCTCTAGTAGTGTGCAGAGTACCTTTTAATACCATGAGTACTAGTCAGTAGGGGAAAAGCTTCTAGTAGGGTAACACCTCAACTTCTCTATGTTCTATGACTTAAGTGTTGTTTTCAGCAATAGTCGTCATCAGGTTGTGGAGAACAACCATTAGACCTGGTAGTAGCCAGTGATGTGGGGGGCGGGGGTGGGGTTCATGACACCACTTTGGCCAGTAACTCAACAAGATTCCTGGTATGGGAGGTTTTATTTAGTGGCATAAAATGTCTAGTTAGGATGATTGCCTCCTCCGTTATAAGATGATGCCATTTGAATTTTTTTCCATTCACATATATATGGTTGTAGGTTTCTGTATGGTTTTTCAAAAAGCCTTTATTATGAACTATCCTTCCCCATATTCCTTCTTTACCCTGCTCTCCCATCCTACTCTCCACTTGGTCCTTCTTTTCTAGTTTCCCCTTTATCTCTTTGTAACACTGTACTCTATTTTCCCTTCACTGGAAGATCTACTTCTGTTCCTCCCTAGTGCCTTACTAGGTACCTAACATCTGTGGTTATTTGGATTGAAACAAATATCTAAAGGTTAAAAGTTAACATCTATGTATAAAAGAAGTAATGCAATATATGATTTTTTTTGGGGGGGGGTCTGTCTGGGTTACCTCACTCAGGAAGATTGTTTCTACCTGCATTCATTTATTTGCAAATTTCATTTTTCTTAATAGCTAAATAGTATTCTATTGTATAAATGCACCACATGTGTTTGTCAGTTGATGGACATGTAGCTGTTTTCAGTTTCTGGCTATTATGAGTATAGCAGCAATGAGCATGGATGAGCAAATATGTCAGGAGTAGGATGTAGAGACCTTTAAGAATATGCCCAAGAATTATATAGCTGGTTCTTGTGGAAGATTGAGTGTCAGCTTTTTAAGGAACCTCCACACTGATTTCCATGGTGGTTGTACAAATTTGCATTCTCACTAGCAATGAAAAAGTGTTCCCTTTTCCCCAAATCCTTACCAGCGTGAGCTGTCATTTGTTTCATTTATCTTGGCCATTCTGAGTTCAGGGTAAGATGAAATGTCAAAATAGTTTTAATTTGCATTCCTCTGATGGCTAAAGATGTCAAACATTACTTTAAATGTTTCTCAGCCACTAAACATTTCATCTTTTGAGAACTCTGTTTAGTTCTTTTGCTAAGAATGGCCTCCATAGGCTCACAGGGAGTGTCATGATTTGGAGGTGTGGCCTTGTTGGAGGAAGTGTGTCACTGGGGATTGGCTTTGAGGTTTCAGAATCTCAAGCCAGGCACAGTTGTTTACTCTTCTTCCTGCTGACTGCTGATTCAGATGTAGAACTCTCTGCTTCCTCTCCAGCACCATGTCTGCCTGAGTGCTGCCATGCTTTCTGCCATGACGATAATGAACTAAACCTCTGAATCTTTAAGCCAGCCCCAGTTAAATGTTTTCCTTCATGAGAGTTGTTGTGGTCATGGTGTCTCTTCACAGCAAGAGGAGCCCTTAACTAAGACAGTTCTGTATCCCATTTTTACACTGGCTTGTTTTCTTGATGTCTAGTTGTTTTAGTTCTTTATGTATTGTAGATAATAACCCTCTATTAGGTATATAATTTGCAAATTTTATTTTTCTTAACAGCTAAATAGTATTCTATTGTATAAATGCACCACATTTGTTTGTCCGTTGATGGACATCTAGCTGTTTTCAGTTTCGGGCTATTATGAGTATAGCAGCAATGAGCATGGATGAGCAAGTATGTTCATTTGTCCAAATGAACTGCTGCTTTGTTCAAATGATGGTGTCCTTTGCCATACAGAACCTATTCACTTTCATGAAGTATCAATTATTAATTGTTGATCTTAATGCCTACAGTATTGATGTCCTGATCAGAAAGTCCATTCCTGTGATAATAATGAGTTCAAGCCTATTCCTATTTTCTCTTCTACCAAATTCAGGGTATCTGGTGTTATGGTGATGTCCTTGATTTTGGAGTTGAGTTTTGTTCTGGGTGATAAATATGGATCTATTTGCATTCTTCTACATGCAGCCACCCAACTTGACTACCTAGCATCATTTGTTGAAGATGCTGTCTTTTCTCCAGTGTGTATTTCTGTCTTCTTTGTCAAAAATCAGGTGTGTGGTTTTGTTTGGGTCTTTGATTCAATTCCATTGATCAATGTGTCTATTTTTATGCCAATATCATGCTATTTTTATTACTGTAGTTCCATGGTACATCTTGAAATCAGGAGTGATGACACCTCCAGCAGTTATTTTATTATTTGAGTTTTTGTTTTGTTTTGTTTTTTTTGAGACAGGGTTTCTCTGTGTAACAGCCCTGTCTGTCCCAGATGGAACTCACTCTGGAGACCAGACTGGCCTCAAACTCAGAGATCTGCCTGCCTTCTGCCTCCTGAGTGCTGGGATTAAAGGCGCTGAGATTGTTTTAGCTGTTATGTTTTCTTTTTTCTTTTCTTTTTTTTTGTGTATGTTTTCCATATGAAGTTGAAGATTGTCATTTTAGTTTCTGTGAAGAATTATGATGGAATTTTGATGAGAATTGCATTGAATCTGTAGATTGCTTTGGTAGAATGGCCATTTTAAAAGCATTAATTCTACTAATCCATGAGCATGGAAAATCTTTACATATTCTGGTGTCTTAATCAATTCTTCAGTGTCTTAAAGTTTTTATTATACAAGTCTTTCATTTGCTTGGTTAGAGTTATCCACACATATACAGCTATTGTGAAAGGCACTATTTCCTTGATTTTTTTCTCAGTATATTTTTCATTTGTATCAAGGAAGGCTACTTAATTTTATGTGTTAATTTTCTACTCATCCATGTTTAAGTTTTTGAGTTTGGTGAAATACAGATTTTTAAAGTATACCCTTATTATTTTCTGAATTTCCTTGGTATCTGTTTCTGTGCCTTCCTTTCTATCTATAATTTTATTAATTTAGATCTTCTCTCCCTTTCTTTTGGTGAATTGCCTAAACATTTGTTAATCTTGTTGCTTCTCTTCAAAGAACTCAGTTTTTGCTTTACTGACTCTTTGATTTTGTTTTTGTTTTTAATTTCGTTGATTTCAGCCCCCAGCTTCATTATTTCTTGGCATCTACTTCTTTTGGGTGTTATTCTTCTCTTTGTCCTGGAGCTTTCAGATGCTGCTAAGTTGCCGATATGAGATGTAGGCACTTAGTGCTATAACTTGCCTCCTGGAACCACCTTTATTGTGCCCCATAGATTTGGGTATGTTGTGTTTTCATTTCATTCAATTCTAAAAAGTTTTATATTTCCTTCCTGATTTCTGTCTTGGCCCATTTTTCATTCACTAGTGAGTTATTAATTTCTGAGTTTGTATACTTTCTGCTGTTTCTATTGTGGTTGATATCCAGCTTTAATTGAGGATGTTCTTATAGGAGGCAGGGTGTTATTTCACTTCTCTTCTATCAGTTGGGGCTTGTTTGTTTACTAATATGTGGTCAGTTTTGGAGGAAGTTCCACAAGTTTCTAATAAAATTTTTTTTTTTTTAATATTTGGGGGGAATGTTCTGTAGATGTCTGTTAGGTTTTTGATTTATGATGCTATTTAACCCCAGCATTTTTTCTGTTTAGTTTTTGTTTGCATAGTCTGTCTATTGGTGAGAGTGGGGTATTGAAGTTACCCACTATCACTGTGTTAGGGTCAGTATGTGATTTTTTTTTTTTTTTTTTTTTTTTGGCTGTAGAAGTGTTTCTTTTATGAGCTTGGGTACTATGGGTTGATGCCATTAGAATGGTAATGTGCTCTTGGTAGATTTTTCCTTTAATGAGTATGGAGTGTCCTTCCCTATTTCTTCTGATTACTTTTGACTTGATGTTTATTTGGTCAGGTGTTAAAATAGCTACATGTGCTTGCTGCTTGGTTCCAGTTGCTTGGAATACCCTTTTCATCCTTTACCCTAAGGTACTCTCTGTCTTTGATGGTGAGGTGGATTTCTTGGATGCGACAAAAAAATCGATTCTGTTTTCTAATCCAGTCTGTTAGTGTGTGTCTTTTTATTGGGGAAATTGAGGCCACTAATATTGAGAGTCATCAGTATTTATTGGTTCCTGTTATTTGATGTGATGATGGTATGTGTATCCGCCCTCAGTCTCCGTTGATGTACTGTTCTGGGATTAAATAATCCTTGTGTCCTCTTTGGTGTTATTAACCTTCTCTTCAGTCTGAAGCTTTCTTCTATTGACTTCAGTAGAGCTGGATTGGTGTACAGAAATTTGTTAAATGTGGTTTTATCGTGAAATATTTCTCTCTCTCTCTCTCTCTCTCTCTCTCTCTCTCTCTCTCTCTCTTTTCCTCGATTGTGATTGAGAGTTTTGCAAGATATAATAGTCTGGGCTCCATTTGTTGTCTCTTAGAATTTGTACAGGCCCTTCTGGCTTTTAGAGTCTCTATTGAAAAGTCGGAGGTTATTCTAATGAGCTTGCCTTTTACTTGGTTTTTACCCCTTGTAGCTTTTAATATCCTTTCTTTCTGATGTGCATTTAGTGTTTCTAATATGTGCTGTGGAGAATTTTTTTTTTGACTTGCCTGTTTGGTGTTCTGTATGATTTTTGTACCTTGATAGGCATCTCTTACATTAGGTTGGGGTACTTTTCTTCTATGATTATTTTCCTTTTATTGAAAATAGATTCTTTTCTCACATAATATATCCTGATTACAGTTTCCCCTCCCTCTACTCCTCCCAGTTCCTCTCCATCTACCCTCCCATCCGGATCCACTCCCTTTCTGTCTCATTAGAAAAGAACAGGCTTCTAAGAGATAACAATAAAACAATAAAATCTAATATCATAAAACAAAAATTGTCATACCAGAATTGGACAAGACAAACAAACAGAAGAAAAAGAGCCCAAGAGAAGGAGCAAGATTCAGAAATGTACATGTCCATACACTCAAGAATCCCATAAAAACATTAAACTAGAAGCCATGATATGTACGCATAGGACCTGGTGCAGGCCTGTGCAGGCGCTGTTCATGATGCTTCAGTCTCTGAGTTCACGTGAGCTTTGATCATTTTGATTTAGAGGGCTTTGTTCTCTTGGTGTCCTCCATCCCCTCTGACTCTTACACTCTTTCTGCCTCCAGTTCATCAGGGTTCTCTGAGCCCCCAAGTGGAGATATTTGTTGGAGCCATCCCATTTAGAGTTGAGTGTTCCAAGGTCTCTCACTTTGCAATCTGGCTGTTGGCTTCTATTATTGTTCCCATCTGCTGCAGGAGGAAGCTTTTCTGATGATAGCTTAGCAAGGCACTGATCTATGAGTATAGCACAGTGTTATTAGGAGTCATTTTTATCACTATTTTGTTTTGTTTTTTAAGACCAGTAGTATTGGTTTTACTCTAGGTTCCCAGACTATCTAGTCTCTGGTTCTTGGTTACCCATCCAGTGTTGGGTATTGGTTCCATTTCATGGAGTGGGCCTTAAAGTCTAATCAGACATTGGTTGGTTCCCATAAGCTTTGTGCCACCATTGTCCTAGTGTATCTTACAGGCAGGACACCATTGTAGAGCAAAGGGTTTGTGACTGGTTTGGTGTTTAAGTTTTTCTTTTGGTATTATGCCTAGGACCTTCCTGTACCAAATATGCTAAAACAGAGGAGTGAAGGCTCTATGTAGGCACCAGCTTGACTTCTCCATGTTAAATGAGTTGTGTAGGTATTGTGCATGCCAATTGGGCCTTGCTGTCTTTCTGTGGAGAGTAACCTATTTGCCTTGGCAACAGCCTTGGGTTGTTTGAGGTTTCTCATGGGACCCCTTTGGCCAACAATCCAATTAGATGTAACCTAGTCCTGGGACTGGAAGCTTCATTTAGTGACAAGAGATGGCCAGTTGGGACTGAGTCTCCCCCATTATTTGATAATTTCATTTAGATTGCCTTCACTTATGTATATATTTTAGGAAGCTTTTACTGTATAAGCTTTCCATACTACCCCTCAAATGGTTCTTAATTTTAGCTGTCTCTTCCTGCGTTCCCTTTATCATTCTCCCTCCTCTTCTACTCCCCACTCTGGTTCCAGTCCCTTCCTCCATCCATAACTATTGATTCTGTTTTTCTTTCCTAATAAGACCTATCTGTACCTATCATATGGGTCTACGGATTGTAGCCTGATTATCATTGACTTAACAGTTAGTATTCACATATAAGTACACAGCATGGTATTGGCACAAAAGCAGACACATTGATCAATGGAACTGAAGACCTGGACATAAATCGACATACCTATGGAAACTTGATATATATGAAGAAACCAGAAACACACACTGGAAAAAAAGATAGCATCTTCAACAAATGGTGCTGGTCAAACTGAATGGCTACATGTAGAAGAATGAAAATAGATCCATACTTACCATATTGTATATAACTCAACTCAAAATGGACCAAAAGTCTCAACATAAAACCAGATACACTTAACCTGATAGAAGAAAAAGTAGGAAATAGCCTTGAACTCTTTGGCACAGAAAAAACTTTCTGAACAGAAAACTGTTAGCACAGACAATAAGATCAACAATTAATAAATGGTTCTTCATGAAATTGAGAAGTTTCTGCATGGCAAAGGACACCATCATTCAGACAAAGTGGCAGTCTACAGAATGAGAAAAGATTTTTACCAACTACACATCAATAGAGAGCAATTATTCAAAATATATAAAGAACTCAAAAAACTAGATATCAAGAAAGCAAATAACCCAATTAAAAAATGAGGTACAGCTCTAAACAGAGAATTCTCAGTAGAGGAAATTCAAAGTCTGAGAAACACTTAAAGAAATGTTTAGCATCCTTAGCCATCAGGGAAATGCAAATCAAAACTACTTTGAGATTTTATCTTATCCCAGTCAGAATGGCTAAGATCAATAAAACAAGTGACAACTCATGCTGGTGAAGATATGGAGTAAGGGGGAACACTCATCCATTGCTGGTGGGCATACAAACTTGTGCAGCCACTATAGAAATCAGTGATGGTTCCTCATGAAGATGGGAATCGATCTACCTCAAGACCCAGCTCTACTACTCTTGGGCATATACCCAAAGCATGCTTCATCCTACCTCAAGGACACTTGCCCAACCATGTTCATTGCTGCTCTATGCATAATGGCTGGAAACTGGAAACAACCTAGATGTCCCTCAACAGAAGAATGGATAAAGAAATGTGGTACATTTACACAATGGAGTGTTACTCAGCTATTAAGGAAAAAAAAAAGCAACATGAAATTTGTAGGTAAATGGATAGAGCTAAAAAAAAAAATCCTGAGTGGGTTATCTGAGACCCAGAAAGACATACATAGTATGTATTCACTTTTATGTTACGTTAGCTGTTAAGTCTATGATTAAAAAAAAAATTCTTGTGTTTTTGACTTGGGTTTCTTCTTCTTCCTCTGTACCTGTGGTCTTTCTATAGTGTCCTTGATTTCCTGTATGTTTTGTGTCTATATTTTGTTTTTGTTTTGATTCAACACTTTCTTTGTCTGAGCTATCCATGTCTTCTGCCTTGTCTTCAAGACAAGTTGTCTCTTCAGTGTCTTGTAATCTCTTGTTGAGACTTATCTCTGAGGTGTTGTTACACTTGTGTAAGTTTTCATTTTCAATTTGGGTTTCCTTAATAATTCTATTTCTTTGGTAAATTATGCCTTCACACCTTGAATTGTTTTCATTATTTCTTTCAACTGTTTTTTTTTATGGTCTTCGTTAAAGTGTTTATTCATATCCTCTTCAAGGTCCTTGAACATACTCATAATTGATACTTTGAAGTCTTTATCTCATGCTTCAGCTAAATTACTTTTCTCAGGGCCTCTTACAATGTGATTGCTACCTTCTGGAAGAGGCATCTTGTCTTGTCTTTTCATGTATGTTTTGCCCTGAGATCTAGGCATCTGGAGTTATGATATTTGAAGTTATGATGTTCTTGGCATAGATATCTGTTGTCTTCTTTGTTGGGTGGGTGTTCTGTTCCTTGGTTGCTGTTAACCACTCTGGGTCCTAACCTAGTGTGGCCGTGGGGTCCCTGATAGGGAGTGTTTCTGTGGGTGACCAGTTGTCACAAAGGACTGGAGTTGGGATAGAAGGAAAGTCTGGAAGGGGTGACAGGAAAGAACTAGGGGGACCCTAGGTCTGGATCAAGAGGCAGAGTCCCTAGGGAAAAGAGAAGAGCTGGACATAGGGGCTTCTCTGGGCAGGCTACAGCAGGACCGAGAGAATGAGTGGAGGGACCAGAATAGAGGTCAAGAAGGGTAGTAATGGTTGCCTCTCAGAGTCCAGCCTAGAGTGGCCACTGGAGTCCCTTGTAGGGAGTGTGGCCACTGGAGTCCCTTGTAGGGAGTGTGGCCAATGGAGTCCCTTGTAGGGAGTGGTTCTGCTGGTCAGCAGGTGTTATAAAGGAGTGGAAACAGGCTAGAAATGCTGAAAGGGCAACAAATGCATCATTAGGGATACAGTGGTTTTCACTGATTTTCAAGTTAGCTTAGAGGCTGTCAAAATGACTCTAGAATTTTCTGCTAGATAGGTGGCAGCCACAAAGCTGACCTGATTTTCAACCCATTTTCTTTGAAGAAGAAACTTTTTGGGGTTCTGTGCTTTACCTGTTTTGGTTCTAGCAGACACAATTATAGGTTATAGGCCTGCCAGTTTAGCTCCCTCCCCCTACTGGCATTAACTATTAAGCTGTGGTAGGAATGATATTTTAGAAGCATGGGAAAAAAGGGAAAATTCTGATCTTTCCCCCCCTGACTTTAAGTAAAATAACCAGTCTTTTCTCTGGTCTTGCCTGTTCATCAGACTTGACATATGGTTAACTAAGAAGAGGCAAGGAGTGGCTGTAACTGAACAGGGAGTTATAGCCCCCCGTGTTGTGCAGAACAGGCAGCAGAAACCCCTGGGCAGTATGGCATAGGTACTAAGTAAACACCCGTGGAATGATGGCGTCTAATAATAGATGTGATTTCCCAAGGGCGTGAGCTCTGCTTCTCTGATAGTGGTATGTTTTTGAGAAGTAAGACTTTAGATATTTGTACAGTCTTCTAAAGGGAATTAAAACTGGCCTCCTTTGATCCTTAGATGGTTTTCAGTGTCACCTGACCAATTATTGGAATTATGCTATCAGGTTCTACCCCAAGCGCCCGGCCCAGAATCTGCGTTGTAGTAAAATCTCCAGGTGATTTCAATGTGTATTAAAGCTGCGTCTATGATCTTGTAACATTATTGCTTATGTGTTACTGGGCAATAAGTATATGTTTAAATGAACCCAGATGAAGACTTGTGCATATACAGTATTGATTTATAAATATGTAAATCAAGCTAGTCAAACATTTATAACGTATCTACTGTATATAGGCCAATGATGGGTGCCAGGGATTTGCAGATGAAGAAGGTTAATAGAACAAGGCGATCTCTGAAATTTTTCATTCTTGTATGCTTTCAGTATCACACACAGGTTAAAAGGGGAAAAAAAGGCCATGTATATAGTCTCCATAGTCATCAGTAATTAGCTTTTATTGTCATAATGAAATCCATTACATTATATAATCACTTTAAAATAAGTGGAAAAAACAAAACAAAACAGAATTTGGCTTTTATGTTCTTGGAATCTTACAAATTCAGGGCACATAGGAACTAACTGCTTAGCAAGTATTTCAGCTTTGTTCAACTTGAGTAAGAGTCATTTCACATAAGCTATAATTGATCATAGAGGACCTGAAGTGGTCCTTCTAATGAATTGTTCTGCAAACTTACCTTTTGAGTATTGAGGGGGGGGATTACTTAGTATTGTCCCTAATCAATGTTGAAGTGGTATTGTTTATAAAATAAGTGAAAAAGAAAGAGAACCAAGTGAATGGCTATGGAATGTATGCTACAAGGCAGCTGTGACCATGTTGTGTGTTTATACTAGCACATAATGAGTAATATTCCGAATGCAGAAAGCAGCTTCTTGACTTTGTCCTTTAGACTACTTTAAAATAGAGTAAATGTTGTGTTTGGCAGGAGAGTAGATGTTCTGTACCTTTAGTAAGAAGTGGAAGTTCAGCACCAGAAAGGGGGCAGGAGGTCGTGGGTGAGAAGAGTGATGGAGGCTGAGGTCGATGCTGACAACTAGCAAGGCAGTGTGTGACATGCTGAGTGACCTAGGGGAGTGACAAGCAGGTGAGTGATGAACAGCAGGTACATCGTTGTAATCCCAGCCTCTGTCCTTGCTGGTGTCCTCATTCTCTTCTCTAAGCTGTTCCTTCACCTGGAGGAAGGAAGCCAAGAGAATCTAGCCATGTGTAATTAAGGTTGTTTTTCCTGAATCCATCTGGCTTTCCCAGGTTAGCACTTTGACTAGGAAATGCTTGTCTTGGTCCTGGCAGGCCCCTAGAACTGGCAACATTAAAGCCAAGAGCTTCTAGGCATTTGTGTATGGAGATGCAGAAGGAGCTGATGGCAGAGAAGGAAGGATGAGCCAGGCAGGGGACGCTCTGGCTCCTGAGGGGACAGAAGCCCAGGTGGTAATGCTGGAAAGCTTCCTTCCTCATCCTCCTAGTCCACCCAGAATCCTGGCAGGGTTCTGCCTGTGAGACCAAGACAAGCCCTCTTTGCCTACCAGGTGCAGCACATGTGCTTATAGTTCCCTGGCTGTAGCTGCAAGTATGTGGCTAGCCTGCCTGTCACAGCCTCCTGGATCTCTGTGACCCTTAAAGAGAAGGGCTGACTTAGGGTCCCTGTTGGTGGCACTGTAGTGTTAAGCTGCACGTGGTCTCGGAGGAGTGAAGCCATGGAAACAGGAAATCCTCCTTTCTTTAGTTTCTTCAGACAGGTGGTAGATATGGCGTTGGGTTCCCGCACTCCTGATGCTCACACGGAGTGAAGAAGGCAGGTACTAGGTGAGCACTGCCTACAATTCACTGAGGATGACATCTTGAGAAGTAAAGTGATAAGGACCTTGTCAGTGGCGTTCCCTGAAGAAAGTCTGCTTAAACTCTTCGCAGCAGAATTTTTGCATATATCTGTGCTGGGAATCGGATCCAGGGCCATGAGCCTGCCTACTAAACATGCTCTGTTACTGAACTCTGTCCCCAGTGCCTCTGCAGAGAGTGTGGGGTGACTGTTGCCTTGTTTGAAGTGTCCTGTAAACCAGCTGATATTGTGGGCAGAAGAGAAATTGGAACAAATATTCTTTCACTCTTCCCTGGTGTCTCCATGCTGTTGCTGCTGATTGCTGTGGCCCTGTCAGCTTACAGGCTTCTAAGCTGGGACCTTCTACCCAAGTTTGTTAACTGCAGAGGGACCTTCCTCAGGGCCCAGGATTGAGAGTTCATTGCCCCCATCCATGTGTCTAATGGGTACTGTTTCAACCACCACATTCTCATTATACTGCAGACATAATAGCACATGAAAGTCACGGCTATCCATGGTTGACATACTTTAGATTTACTTTACTGACTAGATTTGTCACTCGTGGGCTTAAGACAGAAGAGAGGCAGGGAAGAAACTCAAGTGTCAGCCGGGGCGGCAGGTGGTGGAGATTGTTGTGTGAGAGGATTGGGTGTCACAGTTGGGCCCTTGGCGCCAACTTCTCCTTTGGGAAGAGAGGACAGGTAAACCCCCTGGGCTGCCAGAGGTATAGTAACTAGAAGGTTGAGGGGTGCAAGCCTCAGGCAGGGCCACTGTGGGATCTCTTTTCAGGCCAGGCAGGTGGAATTTACGTTAGCTCCTGAGCATTTATGACTTTGTCCCCGAAACAAAACAGGAGACTGGTTTTTTTTCCCCAAAGATAATTACAAATACAAAGATGGGCACAGCTTACCAATCACTGAGATTAGCCGGGCAGTGGTGGCGCACACCTTTAATCCCAGCACTCGGAGACAGAGCCAGGTGGATCTCTGTGAGTTCGAGGACAGCCTGGTCTACAGAGTGAGATCCAGGACAGGCACCAAAATGACACAGAGAAACCCTGTCTCGAAAAACCACAAATCAATCAATCAATCAATCAATCAATCAATCAATCACTGAGATAACTTGTTTTGTTGTCTGTCCCAGCTCTTGCGTTGGCTCTTGGGTGTGAGGTTGTGGCCAGGCCACACAGATTTTACACAGGTACAGCCAACCGAACCATCTGCTCAGTTAACAAATGTGGGAACTTGAGCCCTTATTGAAACACTGATTTTGAACCATCTGTTTTCCCAGATCTATTCAAGGCCAAGTTGAGAGTGAGCCTGATTGTGGTGGGTGGCTTGAGGCTTCACCTAAGTTCTGAACTGTTGTATCCACTCTACATAAGCGCCTTTATTCTACATAAAGTCTACATAAATGCCTCATCTTACACTTACATGGGCATCAATGTGAAATTCTCTGTGGCTATTTTTTTTTTAAGGGAATGAGAGAGTTTATTTTGGAGCCATTTTGAGTGACCAGGGCCCAGGAACATAGATTTAGGTTACCCCAAACTCCATGTTCTATTGTGGAAGCAATTTGATGAAGGTTTATAGTTTTTCAGAACAAAGTCACAAATCAAGCCAAGTTTACAATACATTGGTGGGTACAACAGAGAGGCAGGCACAGTGAAATGGGGGAAGCTTTTTTGTAGGCCCAAGATGCTATCTGAAGCTAGTGGTCTGCTAAGTTAGTAGAGTCCAAAAGACTTTTATCTATTAGTCACAGGGTGTTAGTTCTGACACATATGGGCAAGGAATGGCTGTCCCAGGGGCTAGAACTCGCCCAAGATAAGGAGTCACTGTACCCACCCACACACATTTTTAAACTTGTAAAAGATAAATATTGTTCAATTTTTAAATGCTGGCTAATTATACTATAGAACATTTTAGATGCTAATTAAGTCAAGAAACACCAGTACTTAAGGTATAAACCATGATGGATATTGTTGTTACTGGAGATTGATGTCGTTTGTATAATTTACATAAGAAGAGTAAACTCAAATCTTTGGGTATTCCTAGTTAGAATAAAGGGATTAAAGTTTAAATTAGAAACTTTTTTTTTGTTTTAGCTAAATCACACTGGATAATAAGAGTGTGTGTGTGTGTGTGTGTGTGTGTGTGTGTGTGTGTTTGTAAAGACAATGAAAAATCTTGACTCTTTCAAACATTAGTTTTTTGGGGTTTTTTGTTGTTGTTGTTTTTGTTTTTTTGAGACAGGGTATTTTTGTGTATCCTTGGCTGGCCTGGTACTCAAGACCAGGCTGACCTCAAACTCACAGAGCTCTACCTGCCTCTGCCTTCAGGGAATGAAGGTGTGCACTACCACCACCCGGCTCAGACATTAGTTTTAAATAATTTGGGGCTTAGGGTAAGCAAATAGTCCTAACAAAAAGGCAAGATGAAATGAAAGGACATAATATCTTCATTTGTAGCTTCATTAAAACCAAGATTAGTATTACTTTGTCATTTGAAATATACCAGATAGAATACTAGATATCATAAGTATTTTTTCAAATCTAATCACAAAATATTTAAGAAGCATAAACAGATAAGTGTTTAATTTCTCAGGGTACTCCATTATCAGTGGCTTTGAAGATGAGTACATCCAGAATTTTCCACATCCACATGAATTTGTTCTTAGATGATGTGAGACATTTCCTGCCTCCCAGGAGTGAGTTAGAAGTGCCTGGACAGTCGTGAGCTTTAAATCAGAAAGGAGTCTCTGAGGTGATGTTCTTTTCTTTCAGTTGATGAAATCATCTGATGTTTTAACCTTTGAACTTTAGTTTTCATAAAGTAGGGAGGCTCTGAAAGGAGCTCAGGAAGGGGAAACCATCGTCAGATTATATTGTATGAAAGTCTTACATTAAACATTTTATATATATATATATTTTATATATATATAAAGAGTATTTTGAAGAAATCACTCGAATTTTATATCACTCATTATATAACAGGATAAAAATTTATTTAACTATATATTTAGAATCTGTTTTAGAAGGAAATCCTTATCTAAATTTATGAATATAACATTCAATTTTTATAGCTTAATAAAATCTTATGACTTTAACAAATATTTTATATAAACAATTAGCATTTAAAGCTATTATGTAATAGATTTTAAGATGTTTAGGGTACCCAGATGTATAAAGTATTATGTATTCATTAGGCCTTAAAATATGATCACAATATTGAAATTTAAATCTGTACACATACTTTAATTATATACCAAAAAACTAATAATAATAATTTTATAATACAACTAACATGAATTTTAAAAAAAGGAACTGAAGTGGCTATGGTTTGTTAAAAAAAAAATCTTTCTGACACAAATAATATGAAATTAGGTGCACTCAGTTCAGAAAAGAAAAGGGTAGAAAATTTATCTCTCTTTTTTTTTAAGATAAGAGAAAGACTTAATACAAAGGATCAAAGGTAAAGTTAGTCATATGAAGGTTCTCCCTGTCTCTAGATGGCTGAGGGGACAGTTATTTTACTGTGCCCCACCTGCATTCTAGGAGTTAACTTGGTGGTCAAAACCTGTACCAAGTCATGTCTGGCCACCCTTCCTTAACAAGCCAGTTAAAAGAGTCAAAACTGGGAAGCAGAAAAAGGATATTTATGTGGTCACATTGAGAAGGTGTTGGGGGAAGCAAATAGATCCAGCAAAGCCCTGGACTCCATCTTTAGGGTCCTTCAGGTAAGATCAAAGTTTAACTAGAGGGCCAAGGATGTACACATTCCCCAAGCAGTCCTGGTCAAAGTGTGGCCACGCCCACTGTTGTCTGATGAGTCTCTTTTTACTCTCATCCTGTAAGGTGGTTTGACAAGTTGTTAGTACTGTATACAAGGGGTGCAGTAGAGAAACCACCGAAATGGCTGCTCCACTGCAGACTTCCAGTTGTGCAGTGACAGTGAGTGCAGAGGAGTAGAGGATGACAACTGGACATTTGAATTGGACATGCCAAATGGCCTCTGGATGTGTGAACACAAGCACACCCACCTGCACACCTGTAACACACACATGCACAAATTCTAATAAGATAAAATAAAATGATGAATTTGGCAGTTCTGTTTTTTGTAAGGGAGTGGAGAAAATACTGTCATTCTGCTAAAGGAACATAGCAGTTTAATGACTCCTGATGACATATTGCTATAGCCATAGGTCAGTGCATCTCTCAACCTCCATTAGAGAAGCTTCTTGCAGTAGATGGCAGTTAATACAGAGACCCAGAAGTGGACAACATGCAGAGAGAGAGAGACTTTAAAAGGATTCTTTTTATTCTTAATAACACCACACAATGAAATGACTCCTACGTTAGTTTTCTGGGGCTGTAAGAAAGTACTACAAAGTGAGTCCCTTCAACAGCAGGACTGTCTGTATTGTCTCCCAGTTCTGGAGGCTGAGATCTCAGGGGGTCCTGCACAACTTTGGCGGCTTCTGAGGACTGTGAGGGAGCCTGAGCTTTACTGCTCTCTGGCTTCTGGTGGCTTCCAGGTCTCACCCTTAGCTCTGACTGCACCTCACATGCTGATCTTGTGTGCATGTCTGTGTCTGAATTCTGCTCTTCCAAAGACATCAGTGATGCTGAATAGGGCTTCTCCCTACTTCAGTGTGCTGCATCTTTGCTATTAACCTACAACTCACCCACAAATAAAACCACCGGATTCTTACGACCACAGACCTATATGGTTTAATTTGCATTTAAACTGAGGTCTCTTTTAACTTCATACAAAAGAAAATGACTCCACAGTTATTTTCAACTAGTGAGTTCCAGTAATCTCTTGAACACTCAGGGTAAAATCCCCCTGGTAGTTCATTTGCCTCACATAAATTCTGAACCAACACACTTTTCTGCATTGGTGTGTGTATTTGAATGTCTGGCAGTGGAGGGTAAAATCTTTCTATTTTCTCTCCAGCTCAGAAAACATTGCTTGCTCCTGTTTAAATTGGGATTTGAGTGGGATTAAGAGAGTAAGGGTCAAAGTTTGCACAGCACAAAGTAGAGTCAGTCTTCTAGATAAAGCAAATTTAGATCTAGTATGGCCAGCACAAGCTAAGACTCCAGCCTTTAGGACTTGCCACATTTGAGAATGTCTTACTTGTATATTCATTAAAAGGGCAACTTAAAAGCTAGCGTTTAGCTGTGAAATTGCTGTTTTTACTTTGTTACGGGTGTGGTTTAAATGAGCTGTTTCAGGAGGCAGTGGGGTGAACCTAGCCACACACTTAGCTCATTAGACACCCCTGAATCAATGAGAATCATTGTTTTGTTAATTTCATCAACATGTTCATTTCTTTCAGCTCCATGTTCATGCATGTCTTTTAACCCGGAAACAAGAAGACTGTCCATAGGTCTAGACAATGGTACAATCTCAGTAAGTACAAATAAGTAAGATTTCCAGTTGAAATACTTGCCCTCTTGTGGAGTGTTATGAACTGCGCTAACAAGTTATCTAATAGCTTTTTCAAGTAAACGGTCATTTTCTGGCAAAGCGAGTGCATGGAGCTCAGTAAGTTATGGTGACGGGGAGGTGCTGTGTAGGGCGAGGCTGTCTTTACTTACGTGCTGTGGCTCAGCGTGCCCTGCCGCTTTGCTGGTTGCTAAGCTATGGACCTTAGCAGGCAAACACTGTAGCTGTGTGCATCTGCATCAGTGAGAGAGAACGGAGATCCCTTGCTGTACTGTGATACTGAACTTGGACCGCTGCACCATCTGAGTGTTAGTGACAGTCACATAAGGGAAATGCTTTCTCTTCCATCTGCACGGCTGATCTTATGTTCTGATACTCTCTGTTCTCTTGGCTTTTTCTTCTTGTTTCAACTCTCTTGTAATAGGAATAGAATGCTGTAAACTTGAATGAGTTTGTTAAGATCAAGATTTTAGATCTAGATCCAGATAAATATTAGAGCCGTTGGTTATAGATCTTGAGAGAACTGAAGTGCTTAGGGCTTGGCTTGGAAGTTTAGGTATTATCTTTATCGTCTTACTTACTTACTCTCATCTAGTATATTGACTGATAGCAAATGTGATCTGTCCATTTCTTCATTGAGTAAGTTATCCAAGCAGAGTGTGGTGGCACATACCTTTAATCCCAGCACTCAGGAAGCAGAGATGGGTGGATCTCTGAGTTCAAGACCGGCCTGGTCCACAGAACAAGTTCCAGGACAGCAAGGACTACATAGAGAAACCTTGTTTAGAAAAAAACAAAACAAAAAATTATCCAGTGTCCTGAGCAAGAGAAGCTCTGCTTTGGTACTTGTGAACTGAAAGGTCCTACATTGAAATGCTGTGAACCTTGTAACCCCAGGTACTAGGCAGGTGGTGGTAGTCCAGGCAAGCCTAAAAGATGGAAGATACTGTGATCAAGCACAGCATGGGTGACAGAGCAAGACATGCTCGGGAAGTGGGTGAGGAGGAGGGAGATGGGGAGGAAGAGATGAGGAGGACGGGGAGCAGAGATGTTGACAGAAGTGGGGATAGGAAGAGAAGGGATAGACTTACCCTGTAGGCCACCACACTATGGTATGGGACATCAAAGAATCTAAGAACCTGTCCTTCCAGGTAGTTGAAGGTCAATATCAGACTATACAATCATATTTTATTAAATAGCTTGACTTAAAATGTATACATAATAGAAGATAAGCCTCTGCCTACAGTCTTACCTCAGCCCTTACAAGCATTAGAGGTGTGTTTGGATACTTCCTAATCTCAAAGTAGTTGTTTAATGGCCTTTGGGAAATATTAATAGTATTACTAAACATAATCAGCTTATCAGCAGTATTTATGGGACTTTTCTAATGCCCATTACTTAGTAGGATTTTGAGATTGCATTTGTAGTTCTATAAGCTTCTCCTTAGGAAAGCAGAGATTATATACTGATCCATGTTCACTTTAAGGAGAGCCACTTTTTAAAGGAGGGGTGTGTATAGGATAGGTTTATTTTACTGTTTGTTATTTTTATCTTACGCGTAAGTGTATTTTTCTTACATGTATGTATGTTCGTCCCATGTGTGCCTGATGCCTGCAGAGGCCAGAAGAGAGCATCAGATTACTTATAGGAGGTTGTGAGCTGCTGTGTGCATGCTGGGAACTAATCATGGGCCATCTTCAAGAGCAACAAGTACTACAAGAGATCTTGACTGCTGAACCATCTCTCTAATGTTAGTTATTTTTAAAAGATATAAGAAATAACTGGACTGCTTAGTGAACTGGGAGGGTTCATTATAAAGGAAAAGAAAAGATGAGCTAAGATCCATGTGTTGCCTACCAGTTCATTGAATTATATACAGAACATTCACTGTCTCTGCAGTGTCTTGGATCTGTGTTACATATAGTGGTTCTTTGTACATTTGAAATCAGTGCAGATGGTTAATTGGCATGGACAAGTTATGGACAGATGTAGCTGTTTATTCTATAGAGGAAGGGAAACCACAGAACCATTAGTCCTCTTATTAAATGGAACTTCCAGGTAATGGGAGCATCAGTCAGGGACAGGACTCTTCTGCTTCTCTGGTTATTTACTACAGTGTCAAGATGCCAGACTACCTTCCTCTAAAGGACTGAGGGCACTGGCTTGTGTGAGAACTTCCTTAAAAGTACCTCCTTTGTCTCACTGAGGAGAATTAACTGCTCATGCTACTGATTCACGTCTGAAGCCTTATAAAATTCTCATATATTAGGGAAAGATATATTGAGAGACCAGAATGTTTAAGATTCTGGCTTCTCATCACTGTAATAATAGATTCCTTGCTACAGAAAATGCTTGGAATCTTGTCAGTTCAGTAGTGTACTCTCTAGACACAGGAAATCCTTTTCTGAGACTATGTGTCCAAATAATGATTAAATTCTAAATCAAGGGAAGGATAAAGTCAGAAAGTAGATCCTTGTTTTACTGAACCAGTTCCATTGTCACTGCACAGTAGGTCAGAGATGGAGAAGGAAGATCAGATCCTGTTTGACCACCGGACCAAGTGTGGACAGGCAGCAAGAGAAGCGGGACACTTGGGAGACGTGAGCAGAGGGAAGGATTGGGGCAGTTCCGAAGCAGAGGGGAAAGACAGATGCATCCCTTGGTTGTGGGAGGTAGGCAAGGAAAGCCTTGTATTCTTTCTCCTGAAGTGACACCCACAGAGAAGCTGCAGGTGGGGAGGCTGTCTTCACCTGTCCCTTTTGCTCTTTCTTTTCAAATAGCCCGGAACCCTGTTCACCACGTTGGGCTGCAAAGCTCTAACCATCTTTTAAGATGTTGTTCAGATGTTATATTTCATATTTATTTTAGATGTTGTTTCATGCAGATTGTTTCTGGACCCCAATAATCAGAATTAATCACCTGTAATGCTTAGGAAGCTTGCTGTGTTGTTGCCTACTTCGTTTTTGTTTCACTAAATGATTTTTTAAAAAAATCTGTCTCTTCTATCAAAGAATTGAGTATTAAGGACTTGACCAGTCTTTTTAAAATGTTTTTATTCTTTGACAACATCATACAGTGTATTTTGATCTTATTCATCCCCTGTCCCCTATGGGTCCCAGATCCTCCCCTACTTCCCTGTCTACCCAGCTTCACCCCCTCCCCGCCCCAATCGACAAGTTCAGTTTGTGTGGGCTGACTGTTTCTGAGCACGGGGCCTGCCCTCAAATGTGCTTAAGATACTGGGTGTGACACCATTAAAGAAAACTGGGCTTCCCTCTCCCAGCAGCAATCAAATGTCAGTAGGTTCTCATCATGCCACCTTCCAAATATATATATTCTTATATCTATTCATTCTGTCAGTTCTGTTTCTCTAGAGAACCTTGACTAAGACACCCCTTCAAATACGGTGGAAAGTATTCAGGTGGGGAGAGGGAATCTTCTTCCATATTAGGAATCTAGCTCCTTGACATAGGCTAACTATTCAGCCTCAGTCCAAGGCTTGCACAATATTCACCAGTCCTCTCTCCTCAATGGTTAATTTCCTTCTAAATCCTTTTTTTTTTGGGGGGGGGGTACTTGGTTACCTCCTTGCTTGTTTTCTATTAGTTGTGTGCCTAAATACTTGCCTTCTTACCTTTAGTTACTTAAACATCCAGCTCCCACCAAGTCTCTATACCATGACCTCAGTCCATCACCTCCCACTCTTCTGTGACCTCGCCACCTGTCAGCATCAGAATCACCACTACTACACTGCTACACACACACACACACACACACACACACACACACACACACACGTTAATTTTTAATCATAAATATGTTTCAATCCAATTAACCATAGAGGTTGGGTACCTAGTAAGGGGTCGGAGGGGGCAGAGGATCTTCCAAGGGAAGGGAAATAGAGGATAGTGTTATAAAAGATAAAGGGGAACTAGAATAGGAAGGTTAATGGGGGAGAAGGATGGGGCAGGTTAAAGGAGGGATGCGGGGAGGAAAACACTACTAAAGGTCTTGAATAGATGCTTCCTGTAGTAGTCAGGACTCTCTAGAGGAACAGAACTGATGAATGAATATGCTGGTAAAATTAATATATATTCATATATTCACATATATATGGATTTATTAGAGTGACTTATAAGTTATGATCCCAACTGTTCTCAATAATGGCTGTCTTCCAATGGAAGGTCCAAGAATCTAGTAGTTGTTCAGTCCACAAGGCTGGGCGTCTTAGTTGGTCTTCAGCATACGCTGGAATCCTGAAGAAGTAGGCTGTAATGGCAGTGAAGGCATGGACTTGCCAGCAAGAGCAAGGGCAAGCAAAGAGCAAGCTCTTCTTCCAGGTCAGTGGTTCTCAACCTTCTAATGCTGTGGCCCTTTAATACAGTTCCTCATGTTGTGGTGACCCCCCAACCATAAAATTACTTTCTTTGTTACTTCATAACTGTGTTTTTGCTACTGTTATGATTCATAATGTAAATATCTGTTTTTTTTCTTTCAGTCTTTTGGGGGTCATGACCCACATGTTGAGAATCACTGTTTCATGTTCTTTATATAGACTGCCACCAGAAGGTGACCCAGATTTAAGATGGGTCTTCCCACCTCAAAAGATCCAGATTTAGGGTTCATCTTCCCACTTCAAAATGATTCAATCAAGAAAAACCCTTCACAGCTATACCTAGCTGCTTGGGTTTTAGTTAATTTCAGATGTAGTCAAGTTGATAACCAAAAATAGCCATCACATGTGGATAATTCATAATTGATGGGGAGGAAGTGTCAACACAGAAGTAGTTTTTACTCAAGGATTTTTCACCAGTCCTACTGAATAATGGTTATAGGATAGTCATATGTATATGTTTATCTATATAAAAATGTATCTTCCTCACCAAACTGTTATAAAGTTAACATTCTTATTAATGTTTTATTAGGATGAATTCCTGTCTTTAAAGAGTTTTTAAACAAGTCCTGTTTTTAAAAATACATGGTTTAGCCAGGCGGTGGTGGCGCACACCTTTAATCCCAGCACCCGGGAGGCAGAGCCAGGCGGATCTCTGTGAGTTTGAGGCCAGCCTGGACTACCAAGTAAGTTCCAGGAAAGGTGCAAAGCTACACAGAGAAACGCTGTCTCGGAAAAAAAAACAAAAAACCATGGTTTAAAGTTACACTTATTTATGTATTTATTTTGTGGGGATGTTTGCTCCATAGCATGAGTTTGGAGATCAGTGGACACCATGTGGGAGTTAGTTCTTTCTCCCTACTATATGGGTCCTGAGGATCAAACTCAAGTTATCAGGCTTGGCGGCAAGTGCCTTTACCCCCTAAGCCATCTTTCTGTCCCTCAAACAAGTTCTCAAAACAATATAAAAATTTCCTTGGATCAGATGCGGTGTCATGCACTTGTAATCACAGCACTTGGGAAATGGAAGTGGTATTATAACCAGTAGTTCAGGGTTACCCTTGTCGACATAGTGAATTAGAGACCAGCTGTGGCTCTGTATGATCTTTCTCAAAAACAAACAAACAATCAAAACAAAAACCAACCAAAAGACACCTGAAGGTTAATCATACATATGTTAGAGGAAGTTTGGCTCAGACAGAAAGAAAGAATTAATCTATATTATTGTTATTACTGTGTAAAAATAAATGTAATTGATTATATATGGATTTGTGGTTTGGGTCATGGTTTTCCTACATGTGTGTGTGTACATACATGCCTGCACATGTATACATTGTGTATGGAGATCAAAGGTTAAAGTCTCATGTCTTCCTCAATCCCTCTCCACCTTAAGTTTTGAGACAGGGTCCCTCCCTGAACCTGGAGCTCACAAATTAGAGTAGACTGGCTGGCCAGCAAGCCCCAGGGACCCTCTTGTCTCTGCCTGTCTAGTGCTGGGATTTTGTGTGTGTGCTGTAACACCTGCCCTATTTTTTTCTTGACGGGCATTGGTATCAAACTAGTTCCTCATGCTTGCATGCCAAGTACTAACTGAGCCATCTCCCTGGCCCTATCGTATTCTTACTGCATATATTTTTATTAGTTGGCATGGGTTAAGGAAATAAAGGAGTAGGAACTAGAAATTTATCAAATATATCCCCTCTATAAGACACTAAGCATTGCCATGCTGCTTCATCCATGCTTCACAGTAACCCTGAGGTGTGGGTAGTATTGCTCATGTCTCAGATAAAGAGAATGAAGTCTGGAGAGTTTACCTAGCTAAGAAGCAGTCGGCTGACACGGGGAGCCTGTCTGTGGGCTTGGGAGTCTTAGTCTCAGTTTGTGAGTCTGTCTCCTTCCTCGGCTGTGAAAGCAGACAGCGTCTGCTTCCAGTTTGTGTTGAAACTGTTCCTTGGACCACCATAGTGCTTTGCCACATGCAAGGTGAAAAGAGAGAAAGGATTTGAGCTCGTCTCACCAGGACATGAAATGGAGTTCTGCACTGCGCCATCAGTGTTTATATGCTCTCAGTTGACATGTGAGCAGGTGCTGTGTTTATGTGGTTAGCTTAGGCCTATAGATGCACACCAGACTCCACTTCTTGGAATCCTCAGACTTGTGTTAAGCAGTCAAGTAGAAAACCTAAGTAAGATTGGGAGTTAGCTCAGTGAGTGGATGCTCTTAACATAGGAAAAGCTGAGGAGGAGGAGGAGGAGGAGGAGGAGGAGGAGGAGGAGGGAGGGCAGCATGAATGGACACCAGGACGCAATAAGTAGAAACAGAATGTGTTCTTGACAGTTTGAGGGAACTTAAGGCATCGTTTTCTTATGCAGTTGGAAGTCTTATAAACTTTGTCTTGTTGCAGATAGTGTTCTGTAGGGATTCATATTTGCAAGTTAAATGAACAGCTTCATGGAAATGTCACTGCTTGCTTCTGTTTCGTTAGTGGTGTTCTTCAGGTGGCCTAGCTTGATGTTGTGTCGCATGATGGAGCTCACAGTGTTGTGTGTTTTCACGGAAACCCCCAGGGACAGAGTTTGTTTTCCCGGTAACAGGAGATACCCAGGTGGATTCTCTTGATCCTTCAGAGGCTTCAAGGGAAAAGAATGTAGTTACCTTAGGAAAGGGTATTTCTTTTTCCAGTAAAAGAGAAAAATTGTGCCTTTGAAAAATAAGTTTTTGTATCCTTTAAAAAGGAATCTGGGCATCTTTAGAGATGTCATCCCCCCGGCCAGTATCTCACTGCACTGAGAATGTGCAGGCCAGGGCACTGTTTGTAGTGACCCGTATGTGCAGCATTCCCTTGTCTGCATCTGTTTCTGCGATTTCAGCTACCCACCAACAGCTGTGGTCCGAAACAGTAAGCAGAAATTCCAGAAATAAATGACTCCCAAGTTTAAGTAATCATTTATCTTAGTTGTAATTGTTAATCTCTTATTGTGCTTAATTTATAAACTAAACTCTCTCATAAGTGTGTATAGGGAACAAAACAAAACAATCTCATAGGCATCCATTGGTGGACTTGGAATGCATCCCTTATAGATGTGAAAGAGGAGCAAGATGGGTCATTACCAGTAGTAATACTCCGGGTATTAATACCTAGCCTGTTACTTTCCTAGGACTGCACAACAAAGCATCACAAATTGGATTGCTTAAAACGATGGAATTCATTTTCTCAGTTTCAGAAACTAGACACAGAAATGAAGACGTTGGCAAGGCTGTGCTCACTCTGATGCCGGCCGGGGAGGCTCCTTCCTTGTTTTTTCCCAGCCTCCAGTGCCCCATGTTCTGTGGCTTGAGCCTTCACCCCACTTGCACTAACCTGTATCCTTCCGTCACTTCCCGTCTGTATTACCTTACAGGATGCCAGTCATTGAGCTTAGTCAGCACTAATCAGTGTGGCCTTGTCTTCACTTGTCGCATCTTCAAATCTTAACCTATCACATCTTAACTCACTCTTTTTCTAAATAAGGTCATACTTTGAGGTTCCAGATAGTTGTGAATTTGGAGGGTATTACTCAACTCAGTTCACCTACTCTATCTGCGGTGTTCTCTTACAGTGTTCTTACAAGATTGCTTGACATGAGGTGTGAAGAAATATCCAAAGATGTTAGAGGATGAGCCAAAATTCCTCTTGGGAGAGAGAAAGATCAAAATTGAAAAGAACATTCTTCTGTAACTAGTGCAGTCCTCCTCTGGTTAAGTGGCGCATTGGGTGGTTACATTGGGTAGGTACATTGGGTAGATCATGACAGTGGTGGCTGAGCTGGCCTCCTTGACCTTGGGTAGATTTTTCTGAGTATTGTTCCAGGTGGACTTCTTCTTACCATAAGGGCAGTCCAACTACTAGGAGCTGTGTACAGTGTTTACTAGGGTATTGGGAGCATTTGGCCAAAACTTGTATGTTTAGTCATTGTTTTTAAGAGAGGAGGGAGGAATTTAAACATTCATCCTAACAAGTGCTTTGAGTAGATTTTTATTATTAGTGTTTGCCATGGATTACTATGAGCCTACATGGACTACACCCCACACCACCACACCGATGTGGTGGGGTCATGCTATGCAGTAATGACTGGCAGCCTGGGAGGACAGTGTTTCAGCTGTGTCCAAGTCAAGTCTACAGTCAGTCCGTGACTGCTGACGGGAGTCCTTTAACTCTTCTCCTAGCTTAGCCACAGCACTGCTCTCTCTCTAGCTGGCAGGTTTTGTACTTCTAGAACTGAGGTTGCTTTCTGGAATTTCTGGTTTGACTCCATCTAGGAATAAAACCTTAATTGTGAGAGCCTAAGATGGTCTTAAAGGAAGTTCCCAGAAGTTATGTATTCACAGAAATGTGGAGCTGGGATCTTCAGGGCCTTCCTTCAGTTACCGACACTACCAGATGGCGATGACATCCTCACAGCTCCTTCCACTACAAGCCATTGTCAGGGCTGGTGAGATGGCTCAGCTGGTGAAGACTCTTTGTCACCTATCATAACGACCTGGGCTTGAATCTTGAGACTCACATGGGAGAAGAAGAAAACTGACACCCACGAGTTTTCTCTGACCTTCAAACATGGCACACACATGCATCCATGCATGCACATGTGCTCCCCCCCACAAATAGATAAATAAACACCATTTCTGAGTTTTGTTTTTTAAACATTTAGAGCCACTGGACTTTCGATGTGAGCTCTTTCTAACATAAAGGTAACCATGTTTTCCTGCCCTTGTGCTGAGTTACAGTGAACTTAACCCAGGCATTGGAGCTGTGCTCAGGAGGAAATAGTTCTAAGGACTGACACACCAGTGGCTTACTGTTCATTGACACAGTTAATTCCCCACGGGGGATTTTTATAAAGAAAACTGGCGGTTACTGTACCTTTGGCATTTGTGGGGGTGGTGGACTTTTCTGGAACTTCTCAAGACCAAACCTGTCTTCTTCCCTAATGTCATTACCTGTCTAGTCGTTCACCTTGTGTTTAGTGACTGTGTGTGGCTGTGAATACTGGTGGAGCAGTAGTGCGTGCATTCAGTACCAACCATGTTCTTTGAGCAGAGATTCTTTTCTAGAACATGCGTTGTAATTGTGGGGTTTTATCTGTTTGGGTTTTAGGGGGAACAAGATAGGACCATGTTGCTGAGTTTGGCCTCAAAGTCTTGATCTTCCTGTCTCAAACTCCTAAACTCTGGGCCTCCATTCCATTCTGTATCTGTGGATTTTTAGAAGACCTTTGTTTGAGACAGGTTCTCATGTAGCCCAGGCTGGCCTTGAACTTGCTCTGCATTTGAAGATGGCTTTGAACTTCTCCTGTGTCTGTCTGTCTCCTGAGTACCAGGATTACAGGCATGTATGACCAACACCTGGCTTAGCTGACCTTCTTGATGCAAATTTTAAGACTGATTCTGTAACATGAATACTTACAGGAACACCCAGATTGTCACATAAATTAGGTTAGAAGGAGGCCCTGCTGTTCAGGATGGGTTAAAATCATTTACATAGTATATGCAGGATTTAGGTTGGCCAGTCACCACAGCTGTGTTTCAGAAAGGCAATGGGGAGGAAATGATAAATACATGGTCAGGTACTTTCTCCTCTTCATCTTAGGACTGTACCCTAATGATTCTTCCTCCCTTGGTTCCTTCCCATTGGCTTGGAGAGTCTCAGGCTTCTTAAAACAAGAACTGAAACATTGTAACTCTTAGCTCCTTCCCTCTTTATGATCTCACTTCTCAAAAGAGTTCTTTACAGTCACCATAGTATAGTTCTTCCCTTGGAACTTATCTTAGTTAAGGTTTCTATTACTGTGATGAAACACCATGACCAAAAAGCAAGTTGGGAAGGAAAGGATTTATTTGGCATTGTATTCCATCACTGAAGGAAGTCAGGACAGGAACTCAACCAGGCAGGAACCTAGAGGCAGGAGCTGATGCAGAGCCCATGGAGGAGTGCTGCTTACTGGCTTGCTCCCCATGGCTTGCTCAGCCTGCTTTCTTATAGAACCGGGACCACCAGCCCAGGGATGGTACTACCCATAATGGACTGAGCCCTCCCCTATTGATCGCTAGTTAAAATGACCTACTGGCTTTTCTACAGCCTGATCTTATGGAAGCATTTTTATAATTGAGGTTCCCTCCTCTCAGATGACTTTAGCTTGTGTCAAGTTGACATAAAACCATCCAACACAAAACTCTAACCACTGCAGTCAGCCTTCTAGGACCATCAGCCTGCTCAGGTTACTGGCTGATTAGGAAGGCCCGTGTGGGCTTATCCACAGTGGGTCTGACCTTTGCAGCAGTGCTGGCTGCGTCTCTCTGAAACCGGCTCTGTTGGGTCCTGCCTTCCCATGCTCGAGCTCCCTGCAGTGTGTAGCATCACTCATGGTTTCGGCAATGGCCTCTTTGTGCATGCACCCTTAGCGTAAGATTGTGCTGGCTTTCTTCTGTTCTCCAGCTCTTCTGTCCTTGGTTGTTCTCTAAGCAGCTCTGGTCCAGTGCTGGAGTCAGTTCACATTTGCTCTAGGCCTTGGTTCAGTTCTCTCTGTACAGCCTCATCTACACCATGACTTCATTTGCTATGCGTGTGACAAGATGAGCTTTGTGTTTCTATCTAGACTGTACTCTGGGGTTCTGACTTCCTTCCTAATGTTTCTAATTGAATGTTCCAAGTGAACCCCAAACTTAGCACGTCTAACATAAACTCATTCCTCCTCATGCCTGTCCCCAGGGCTCCCATTACAGTGACTGAGGCCCCTGTGTCGTGTTGCACAAGCGAAGGGTCTTGGCCCTCTAATGACTTGGTCTTTCTGTAGTCTATCACTTAACTGATTTTACCTGTTTGTCAACATCTTTTCCCTCCCCCACTCATCCCCCACCCCCATCCCTTTACTTTTCTCCTTCGCCCCTTCTCATCCCCCACCCCCATCCCTTTACTCTTCTCCTTCGCCCCTTCTCATCCCCCACCCCCATCCCTTTACTCTCCTCCTCCTTACCTTCCTCAGTTGTCCCTTCACTGCCATCTCATAGTTATTCTGACCAAGTTGTCTTCCATATTAGGACTCAAAGGAGCTTTTAGAGATGAGTTTGTAATCTTGTCTACCAGTGGAACCTTTAATGGCTTCCCCTGATGCTTAGGAAACAGGGTAAACGTTTTTAGATAGCCAAATGGACCCTGAAGGTCTCGCCCTACCCACAACTACAGCCTTGGTTTGTACCGTGCCACTTTGCTCACTATTTCACCTTAGCAGCCTAGGTTCTTTTCTCTGCTCACCATGTTTTTTCACAGGGCAGGGACTGAGTCTGGTTGTTTTTCAGGGTCTCTAGCACCCAGGACTCTTCAATTGTAAATGCTTTATAAACACTCAGAATCAACAAGTGAATGAATGAATGAATGAATGATTGGATGACTGTAAGATACATGGAGCTGACATATAGTGGCTAGGAACCCAGCCTCTGGAGTCTCATTGCCTGAATTGAGTCACAGCACTTCCGCCTTCTACTCTGTCACGCTACACAAGGTTCTTTGCTCTCTATCTCAATCATCAGTGAGGATGATAATTGTATTCATTTTATATAGTGTGTGTCAGGATGACACACGGAAAACTCCTAGAACAGCCTGTGCATAGCACAGATAAATATTAGCTCCTGCCAATGTCGCTGGCAGCAGCAGCAGGCTCTGTAGCCAGTATCCATGAATCTTCCAAACCCATGTCAAGTGGATTTAGTAGGCCATGTCCGGGGGCGGGGGGAAGAAATGGCCTAGTGGAAGCATCTTATGTCTTTGCTGAATCATTGCAGTAATTCTCCAGTAATTTACAAAGTGTAGAGCACCAAAAGCTGTATTTTTCTGTAGACATGTTTAAGTTAATGCCATTTCATCTTCATCACCCTTAAAGGAGAGACTCGGCAGATGGCTCAGTTGGTACATTGCTTGCCCAAGGAACTGAGTTAGAATCCCAAGTACCTAGATAAAAAGCCAGATGTATTGGCATGCCCCTGTGATCCTAGTAGAGGGAAGGCAGAGATAGGAGCATCTTTGGAGATTGCTGGGCAGCTATTACTTGTAAATCAGTGAACTCCAGGTTCAGTGAGTGACCCAAGGTCAAGGTGGGTGGGTGTAGTGTATATGCATGTATGTATTTGTGTGTGTGGATGAATATGTATTCACTTGTGAATCTGAAGACGGAGATCAGTGTTGGGTATCTTCCTCAATTGTCCTACAAGTGTTTTGGACCTGTCTGACTGACTAACTTGTTGGCAGGGGTGAATGTGTTTTCTGTCTCTACATCCTGTGCTGGGGTTACAGGTCAGCTACTACAGCCACTGGCTTTTACACAGATTCTGGGGTAACAACAGGTGTATTACCCGCTGAGCCGTCTCCCCAGGCCCCTACATTGTTTTTCAGCAATAGGAATCAATTTTCTTTACTATACCCATCAAATAAAAGAATATTCTCTGTAGACATAAGATACTTTGCTAATTTCCATATGGACTTCATCTGTTGGAGAAGTTAAGACTCATGCCGGTTTCTCCAGTCCTGTTCAGAGCCCGTGTTAATCACTGGTGGAGTCTTCCTCTCTCTAGTACTTGACAGCAGCAGAGCCACGGGTCATGTCCCCAAAGAGCCCTCCGATGCTTGTGTTTGTGCTGTAAAGCTTCAGAACTCATGGAGCCAAAGTGTGGGGCGGGAGCAGGTTCTGTCATTAGGGAATGGCTGTCAGCTGCTTTTGATCCCAGGCAGTCATGAGGCTTATGTCATCAGAGAAGGGTGTGGTGTTATGTCTTGTCTGCCCTGGTCTCTGGGGTTCTTGCTGAGCTGTGCAGTGACCTAGGGTGTTGTAACTAAAGGTAGGTTTTCTTTCCAAGGCGTGTGCTTCTTGCTGTTTATGTACCCACCCAACCCCAACACACACACACACACACACACACACACACACACACACACACACACACACCAGTTTGGATCCATGCTCCACATCACTCATCTTTACCAGGGAACGACTGTACATTTTCATATACTATCAATATTAGACCTTCATCTCAGAGAAGAATGAAGAGGGACTGCTTACCACATTGACACAAAGACCAGCATGACTTTCCCATCAGCAGCCATCACATGGGTCCAATTGGTTTCCCAGATTAGAGAAAAGTCAAAAACGTTAGAGCAAGCCAGGCATAGTGGTACATGCCTATAATTCCAGCTACTTTGGAGGCTGAAATGGGAGGATTCTCAATTCAAGGCCAGTGTGGACTACTTAGTGAGACCCACACACCTCAAAAAAGGGATGGTGCTGGTCCTTTAGCCTTGAGCTTTCTGATTGGGGTAGGATGGGAAGGGTGCCTCCCAGGGTACTAAATGGAGTCATGGTTTGGTGTTTGGTATGGTTTTTTTCTAAGTCTCTGTGTTTCCTCTGGATCCCCCTCCTGATTCTTCCATTTGACACTCTGGGATGATATTCTCTCAAGCTTCCTTCCCTCCTGCCCAGTCTTTCCTGTTAATCTGCCCTGTAGCTTCACTGTCCTGCTCCTCCACTTCTCAGGACTGTGCTTCAGGCTGCTGCTGTCCTGAGCCCCGGACTCAGGCTGCAGAAACTGACTGTGCCTTCAACCTGTATGTCCCAAAGATACTTTAGATTTAGCCCGTTGTCCCTTGTTCCTTTAGTAAATGGCATCATGCAGAGCCCCATCCAGAAACATAAGCCACATCTTCCCTCAGCCCCAGAACTGTCTACAGTCTGTTCACTAGATTTAAAAAATGTTCTATCCCTTACAGTTTTGACTGTGGCCCATTGCAGTAATCCACTAGACTGCCCCTGCTGTCTGTTGTCTCCTATTCCCTCTTTTTCCTCATTCTCAAACTTATAGTTTAATTTTACCCCTCCTTAGGGTATAAGTTCTCAGCAACTTCAGGAAGAATAAAGTTCAAAGCACTTTTTTTGCCCCTACTTGTCAATCTACCTATCAGAGTTCTACTACCAAATATCAGATGTGTGGTTCACATCCACACCAGGAATGAGGAGCCACATTACTAAAATCAGATGCTAGCCCTCACACCTGACCCACACTTGCAGACCTCCCCAGGACTTACCCTGCTTTTAAGACTAGACCTGGAGACCCAGAGCCATCCCAGTGAGAGGCCATCTGCACAGCTTTGTTGGAAGGGTCTTAGTTCACATTTCTACGTTAACATTTCTGTATATTCCATTTATATCCTTTTGTATTTAATAAATGACACATGAAGTCACTGAAAGTGTCTGTGGAATCAGAGGAGTTTAATATGTGGTGTTCCTTTGTTTTCTCTTAGCATGAGTAGCTTCAAGGCAGGAAATATGTGCAGTGGCATTTCCCATACTCTGTAGAGAACGTTGTGAAATTGGATTCTGGGAAATACTTTTTGAGTGAATAAAAACCTAACCAAGCCAGGTACAGCCTCAAATCCCAGCATGCAGTAGGCCAAGGAAGGAGGATCTCTAGTTCAAGGACTGCCTAGGCTGCACAGACAAGCCAATGAGCAACATAAAGGTCTTGGCTCCCAGTCACGTGTCAGTAATAATTCCTTATATGGCAGAAATGGTTTTAATTTCAGTAGTAGGTTAACTTTCCCTTTTTTTGGGGGGGGGCAGGGGGAGTCTGAGACAGGGTTTCTCTGTGTAACATCCCTAGCTGTCCTGGAACTAGCTCTGTAGACCAGGCTGGCCTCGAACTCACAGAGATCCACCTGCCTCCGCCTCCCTGGTGCTGGGATTAAAGGTGTGTACCACCGCCACCCGGCCATATTTACTTCTTAAATAGTGTTCAGGACTGAAAGAACTGTGGGCTTAAAGCCAGAAAAAGATATAAAGCAAGTATGAATGGACATCTTGGCTATGAATACCATGAGATGCAGGATATGGTGGTTTTAACTGACCCAGGAAGTGAACATTGGTTAGTCTTGAGGTTTGAGTCAAAGGCATTTATTGTTCTAATTCTCAGACTGACTAGGAGAAGCAACACCATAGTAATGGGCTCTGTTCCTTCTTAAATTATTGGACTGCCCGTTAATTGCACCCATTTTTATGTAATTGGATGGTGGGAAGCATTGAACCTCCAGTTGAGAAGTCATATTTCCTACTTCAAAGTCTACTATTGATGTGCATCAAGTCATTTCATTCTTCCCTGGTGGGTTCTTTAAATAGTAAATAAATTAGTATCTGTCGCACTTATTTACAGTAGCCCTCACAGGAAAAAAATTAATTTCACTTTTGTATAGCATGTTACTATTTTATGTCCTTCAAAATGTGTTAGCATTAATAGAGAACTGCTCTGTCTAAATTAACATACTTACAGTAGCATTTTTTTGCTGCCTCAGACCCTGGAACTCCAGGACATCCAACACTTAAGAAAGGGAAATGAAATGCCTTTCATGAGCTGCTCCTAAGTGAAACAGTAGTCTAGCTGAAGTTTTTAGTGTACCAATCATGACATCATTTATAAAATTTTCACTTCCACGAGGCAGCTTTTTTGTGTGTTCTGAATAATTTTCTCAAAAGTTTTTTTTGTTTTTTTTTTTTTTGTTTTTTTTTTTTTTTTTTTTTTTTGTTTTTCGAGACAGGGTTTCTCTGTGTAGCTTTGCTCCTTTCCTGGGACTCACTTGGTAGTCCAGGATGGCCTCGAACTCACAGAGATCCGCCTGGCTCTGCCTCCCAAGTGCTGGGATTAAAGGCGTGTGCCACCACCGCCCGGCTTCTCAAAAGTTTTAAGCCATTTTTAGGAGGGCACACTACAATGACTTCCTCCCACTAGGCCCCACCCCCAAAGATTTCACCAGTAATGATACCCTGTGACCAAGAAGACTTCAACACTTGGGCCTTGGGCAACAGTAAAACTCCAAACTAGCCATTTCTTGTAGATGATACTTTCGATATGGAAAGACAGTCGGCTGCTGTTACTGCACACACCCCAACTTTCTTTCCTTCCCTTATTCCACGTGCTTCTGTGTGCCATGCATATCAGTCAGAAATGTGCCTAGAGGTTTCCTACACAACTGAGAGGGGTTTGAAGCTAAAGCTTTTCCTTCCCTCCACTTCTTAAACTACCCCTGGTCAGGAGGGTCCCTGGTCTTCGACAGAGGCAGAAAAGGGCACCTAGCCTCTCAATTCCTGGGTGCAAGATACGTGATAGGCAGCAAAGCCCCCTTTCACCATTGCAGACGGTCAGGAGCAGTGCAGGCAGGCCCCAGGATCTGAAGTCAAGGGGAGCAAACCTCAGGCCAGCTGAGTCACTGAAGCCAGCCGCTCCCAAAGTGAGGTCAGTGAACTGGAAGCCACTTTGTCACAACTCTGAGACCTGGTCTTTCCACTCCCACTTCCTGATGATGGACAGATTGAATGCAGAAGCAGCATGAGGCTCCAAGTGTCTTCTCTTCAGCCAGACATTAATGAGACTTGTTAAAATGGAAAACAGTACAACTCTTGTCACTAAGTTTTGTTTATAAAAAGTTGCACTTTTCATGGACTTTATTAGCCAATATAAATTTGTTTATAAAATAGTCTATAATTTCATCAGGTTTTATTTCTAGTATAATAAGTATCAATTTATAGAACCTAAGTAAACAAATGTCCTTTAGAGTGCTGAGTAGTTTTCAAAAGCATGCAAGTTCCAGGACACTGTTGTGAAGCCTGTAGACTGCATACCTCACACCAAGCCCACCCACTTTTCTGAGTTCTAATTCAAAAAGTCTAACTTTCCTCTTTTTTTTGGATATCTGCCAAAAGCCTCCACGTGCCTTCCCTGACACCTGGGCTTCCTCCTTGTTTCTCCAAAGACCTCCCTTTTGTTGGGGTTTTCAGCTTACCTGCTTTGTTGCTTTTCTCTCAAGCTTTAGTAAAAAGATTCTCAAGTTTGGGGAAAAAAAACAAAACCAAACAATCTTAGAAGGTCATTTTTAGCATTATTATTCTAGGATTTGAAGTTCTATTTGTGGGCATCTTGAGTATTGTTCTGATGTAGAGATGAAGGTGTAGAGGTTTCACCGTGCCCCCGCCCCAGCTCCTTGCCACTCTCCCCCCACCCCCGATTGCCATCAACATCTCCCACCAGAGTGGTATGTTTATGGTCAGTAATGATCTCTTGTGGACACATTATCACCCACAGTCCATGGTTCAGGGTTCATTCTTGACGCTGTGCATTCTCTGGGTATAGACAAGTGTCAATGACGTGCAGCCAACACTGTATCGTACAGAGTAGTGCCATCACCCTGCAAGTCCTCTGTGCTCTGCGATGACTTCATGGATGCTCCAGTGATGAGAGAATGGAAGCTGAGTTGTTTTGCGTTCATTGGGTTTCCTTACAGAGCAGCAGACATCCCAAGGGTTGTATGAAACAGGCTGGCCCGCCCAGCTTCCTTGCAAGGCCTCTGCTCACAGGCTCTGACTCGTCTTGGAACATCCTCCCTTGCAACCAAAAGAGCGTGCATGAAACCTAGAATAACTATATGCGCAGATTGTTAGGAACAGCACAATTTGCATGGGTCACAATGTAAATTTGATTCTGAAAACCCTGAAAACAGAGGCAAAAAGTTGACACCACTAATTTGGAAGGTACATGATAAAAATGAAGGCAGTTTTAAAGGTGGTAATACTTCTGTGATACTGATTTTTAATCAAACTCATGTAGGAGTTCCTCAGATTATTAAAACTAGAATTACTGTATGATCCAGCAGTCCTACTTAGGGGTGCCTGTCTAGTGGAATTGAAAGCAGATATTTGCAGAGTTCATAGTAGCCCAGAGGCAGCAATAAGCTAAGTGTCTGTCAAGAGATGAATAAAGAAAATGCAGTGTGTACATACGATGGAATATTTTGCATCCTTAAAAGTAAGAAGAAAATCCTGTTTCATGTGACAAATATCAGTAAACCCAAGGACATATGCTCAGTAAAATAAGCACAGTTCTGCAGTTGCAAACCAAACAGCACTGTTAAGTTCACTTGCATAGACATCTCAGGAAATCATAGTCAGAGAGAAGAAACATTCGAATGGAGGACCTGTATGAACACATACTATCTTTTGCACTCAGCTCTCTCCTTGTGTTACATTCTTCCTTGTAAAGAACCCCAAGCATTCAACATCCATGTTTGATTTACACCTTGAAATCTTGAATATAAGTTCCTTTTTAGAAAAGTGAAATACAGTATGTAGGCATGTTCTCCCTGGGTGGGAGAGGCTGCCCTCTGCTTTCAGTAGTACTAATCTCTGGTTAACTAGCTCTAAAAGCCACCTGTACGTTTCATTAAACTCAACAACAATGGAGTACATTGAGTGATTAAGGAGTTGAGAGGTTTTGTTTTCCTACTGTTAAATTTAATGCTAAGTTTAACCCAAAATCTAAGTAACAACTGAATATTTAATGTAAGGGAAATAGAAGGGTGGCTCCGAGAGCTGGGGGAAGGGAGAAGCAGGACCTAGGTCGAGTGTTGAATATCTTCACACTCATGCTCACACATGTGTACCCATTCACCTTCAGTTGTAATGAAAACATTGAGTATTGTATTTGACAGTGTTCTGGACGCTTCTGTAAACAGACTCAGCTACTATAAAATAAGAAGTTTACTAATATCACATTCCCAACTGGACTTCGTCTGTAAATACCTAATGAGTGGAGTTGTAGAGTGGCACTCCTCTGTCTCTGTGGCCATCAAACCTGTGTGTGTGTGTGTGTGTGTGTGTGTGTGTGTGTGTGTTCAGCAGGTGTTATGGAAAGAAAAAAGTCTCCAGGAAATAACTGCTGACTCACTTAGATCCCTGACAGAGAAATGATTCCCACAGAAGGACAGCCTTTATAATTGTGAAGAAGAGTTACCGTGTCATTTCCATATTACAGAATTGGGGTGAGCTGCTTTTAAGGATAAGAGTTCACTTCCTAACTTGCATTATTATCTGAGGAAATATATTGGAAACAATAGAAATTAAATTACTTGTTTTCTTTAAATTAAAATTGTAAGGTCATATTATGGACATTAATCTTTTTAATGTTTTCTTTCATTTTTGAGATTATAATATAATTGCATTGTTGTTTCTTCTTCTCACCTCTCTCTCTACACCTCCCATATACCCATACTTGCTCTCTTTCAAATTCATGTCCTCATTTTTTATTAATTGTTATGTACTACCTGTATGTAACATATATATAACTGTTCAGTCTGTATAATGTTAGTTGTATGAGTCGTTCAGTCTGTATAATGGTATTTGTATGTATGTTTTCAGGGCTGATCTTTGGTATTGGGTGACCTCTGGTGTGCTTTTCTCTGAGGAAGATTTATTTCTCCCACTCTCAGTGTTCCTTAGTTTCCTGTGGTTCTCTGTGTAGGGTGGAGGTCTTGAGGGCTTTCTCCAGTCCACATTAACATGCCTAGTGTTGGTGTCATGTTCAGCTCATGTTAGGCAGTCATGTTGGTGACTTCTGACATTACTAGCAGGCATAGGCTCACATAAAACTCCCTGTTCCTCTAGCTTTACAGTCTTCCACCCCATCTTCACAATGATCCCCTAGCCTTAGGTAGAGTAGTTGTATTAGATATATCCATTGGGACTAGACTCCATAACTCTGCATTTTGATTGGTTATGATTTTCTGTAATGGTCTCTTATCTGTTGCGAAGTTTCCTTGATGTGGGGTTGAGGATTATACTTACCTGTGGGTATAAGAATAAATCATGTATACTGTAGTTAGGGAGTCTACCAGTTTAGTAAAAGAGCAGTTATAGATTCTCCCCCTAAGATCCATGACTTCACGAGCCCAGTACCAGGCAGATTTCCTTCTTGTTGAGCAGGTCTTAAGTCCATCTAGAGAGTTAGTTGTTGGCTACTGTCAAGTTATATGTATCACTGCTCCACCCTTAGGGCTATCATGCCATGCTGGTCATTGTGGTTCATAGGTGTGCTGGGTAGGACTGTTGGTTGCTTCCCTCTTTTGGAGGTTGCATGGTGCCCATATCCATTGCTCCAGCCTAGATGGGCATCCCTGCCTCTGCCACAACCAACTTCCAGGCTTCCTTACAGGCCCATCCCATACCACATCCAACTTCTCCACCTAGCCAGATCTAACCCTTCACTCCAAGCTTGGACCAGGGCATTCATCCTGCACACCAGCCTAGTCTCCTCTGTCCCCCTGACTTCATTCCACCTAAGCCACTTCCAGCTCCTAGGCTTAACCTGCCCATACATCCTCTCTTATGCCCCAACTACTCTGTCCATAGCAGAACTAACAAAAGAAGTCCATATACTCAGGTCTCATTGCAAAACTAAAAACAATATGAAAGGTCAAGCCAGTATTTCACCTCCAAAATCTACTCTTCTGTAAAAATACTTGCCAATGAGAATTACCTAGATGAACCCAGGATAACAGAATTTAAAAGAACCATCATAAACTTCATTAAAAAAAAAAAAATCAAGGAATTTAAAGAAAACACAAACAGCTCAGTGAAATTAAAGAGGAAGAACTTAAGGACAATAAACACCGAATGATGCCCAAGAAAACACAAGCACAAGGCTGATGGAAAGGACAGAGGCAGCCCAGGACTTGAGATGGAATTCAATAATGAGATAAACATTGACGAGGACTCCAGCTGAAACAGAGATGGAATTGGAATTGAAAAACCCAATGGCTCCACTAGAAACTTCAAGGAAAGCGACAAGTGGAGTGAATCACACAGAAGACAGAGTGTTAGGACTCGAAGATGAAATAGAGGAGCTAGGCGAAATAATCAAGGAACATTGAAATCAGACCTAAAAACATAGGGAAGGAACATAAAGAAATGTGGGAGACCATGAACAAATCAAACCTTCACATCAGAGCTGCAGATGAGGGAGCAGATTCCCAAGTCAGTGGCAGCGTGGACCAGCTTAGCAAACTCTTAATGTGTGTCTCCTCTTCAGGGATGGCTTTGTGTAGCACACAGAGTGCTTTGAATCTGAGGATCTTTGTGACCTTTTGCTAGGTAATGAAGCATATGCCCTTATTTCTCCCTTCATTCTTTATAATTTGGGCTGAGTCTTTATTTGGGTGTGACCTTGGTGATTGCTTTTGTTCCTTTTTCTGAGAAGAAAGCCCTTTTAGGGAATGTAACTATAGTTTTGTTTTCTTGATAAAAGTAGACTTATCATGCATTCTAGTCAGCATATGTCTTTGATACACCACAAACAGTTGGTAGCTAATAATCTAATTTTAAATTCTGTGTTTAATCTGAAGTAGTGTTAGATTTTAAAAAGAGTGAGAAGTTGTTGGCAGGCTTTCAAATAAAGCAAGAAACTTAAAGTGTAGATTAAAAATTTATTATTGTGCTTCTGATGTATGTTTGGGGGGAGGGGTACATGCATGCTGAGGATAATTTTGTGGAATTGACTTTCTCCTTTTTATTTGCCATGGATTCTGTGGATTGAACTAAGACCATGGCAGGGGCTTTAGCTGCTGAGCCATCTTGCTACCCAGTAGGTTTTTTAACGTGTAAGGTGCTGTGGCTTCATCATCAGGATTCTTATGGATCTGTTTTGTTGATCCTTACAAAGCAGGAGAGGTGGTGGACTGTACTTAGAACTGTGTAATATTCCTTGACTGATTGGTCACACCAGAACAGAGAGACAGAATGACTCCAGGACCAAGAACTTGTGATGTGTAGGGGTCTAAGGGTGACCAGAAAACAAAATGGTATGTTTCATTCCAGTGGAAAAAACACATTATACCACCTACTGGCATCCTTCTTAGGCTGACAAAAACTCATTAACAAATGGGATTAGTTGAGGGAACTCAATATTACCGAACAAAAGCCATGGTGTCTATTTGACAGATGTATGTCAAGTGAAAGTGGTAACAGTTCTTGTGAAGTGTTCCAGAGTGTTGTGATTGGCATGTGTTTAGCCAAGCATGGACTTTTTAGAACTTTTTAAAATGACAGGACATGTTAGCAACTTAAAAAAAAAAAAGTAATACAGCTCAATTAAAGTAATTTTACCATCTGATTGACTGATTTCGCTAGGCTTGGTTTTCAGAGGAATTGAGAGACAAAGAAAAGCAAAACAGTGGCTGCAGATGTTATCCAGTTAAAGGGTTTAGAAAGATCTGAGTGTATTCTCCATGGAAGACATTTCAGTTGAAGTATTTTTTATAAAGAAAAACTTTAAAATTACCGCACCGAGGCTGAGGATGTAACCCAGTTGGCAGAGTGTTCTCACTTCACATGCATGCATGCATGTGGGCCTGGCTTCCGTCTGCAGCACTTCATAAATGGCATGGTGGTGCAAGCCTGCAGTCCCAGCACTCTGGAGGTGGAGGCAAGGGTTTGGATCGCATAGGGAGTTCAAGGCCAACCTGGGCTACTTGCAACCCCACTCAAAAGCTTCCCCAAACTGCAATTTCAACTCAGGATGCCACAATTGCTTATTTGTTTATCAGTGAATTTTTCAATACAGAAGATCTGGTAATTAAATACAAAGGCAGGATATTGAGAGAAAGATTTTAATTATTAGACAGTGGGTTACACAGTCTAGTAGTCAGAGTCTTTCTATACTTCAGTAAGAAAATTACAGAATACAAAATGGCATGGCCACTGTATCCGTGGCCTCGGGAGTTACTGTTACCCAGATGCTTTGGGGTTTATCGTTGCACTCTTAACCACTGCCCAGATTGCCTGGTTCCTCGGCTGCTTTCTCACTTCTAGAACCACTGCTCTACTAGTCCCGAGATCGGACTTCACTAGGTTGCATATGGGGCTAGGTGAAGCTATTTCCCAGGCGGAAGGAGATGCTAAAGTCCTGTGAACTAGTATCACAGTCCAAAGGAAGACGGAGAAAGCTACAGGGAAATCCCCTCCCCTTCCTTCCCTCCCGTGTCCTTACTTCTGTCTGTCCAGCCAACAACCTCCTGTGTGCTGGAGATCTGGCTGGCCTTCTCCGAGACTCAGGCCAGCTCGGTGGGGATGTGCCAGCATCTTTCTTGGTTTCTCTCTGTTGGTCCTTTGCTTATGTTGCTGGAACTTCACGCCCAGATCTAGGGTTCAACTGAAGACTACCTCAGAGTAATTTTTTTGTTTTTGTTTTTTTGTCTTAGTTTGTGTGTGTGTGGGGGGGGTGGCGGTGTGGCACCAATCTAAAGCAACATCTAAACAAAAATTTATACAAAACATGAGTGTGCCAAAAAAAAGAAAGAAAAAGAAAAGAAAAAGAAAGAATCGGTATATGTAAACATTAGTGCACATTAAATTACATTGAGATGCCATTTCTTGCACATTAGTTTGGCAAAAGTGAAAAGATGAACAGGTCTGTTGCTGCAATTGAGTAAATCACTGTCATGTGAAGGTAGAGACTGAGTGCCTTTATGCCTCATGAAGAGTGATATGGCAGTGTCAGTCTTTGAGTCGGCAATCTCCTCTATACATCAGGTCATATGGGTCTACATGCTGTTTTATAATAGTGCAAATTAGCAGACCTAAGTGACCATTTAAAAAGGGCGGGACTTGAAAAATAAATGGTACACCCATTTTATAGAATACCTTACTCCTTCATTAGAAAGAGTAAGTTAAACTAAGTGAATCCTGGAAAGATAGCTCTGATATATTTTAAGGGAAATAGCTGTTATCCTAGTTTTATACAACCTAACTAAACAAAACCCCTAAATATGTATTTCCCTCTGTGTATGTTTACAAAAGTGTTTACATTTTTAAACAAGATATACAAGGATACACTGAATAGTCTGTCTCTTTGCTTAAAAAGTAGGATTGAATGTGCAGACAGTTACTAACTTTCCCCTGTGTTTCCCTTGTGTGTTTAATGCACTATAATATGCATTAAAATTAATTAGGTAATAGGTAGACAGTAGGATGGAGAAAATAAGAGGATAGTTTTTTTCTAATATAATTTAAAATATGTGTAATCCGATTTTGATAGGTCACTTCTAAGGAAATAAATTTAAACTTTAGCCAGAATTTCACATTAGATTTTTGTGAGTAGTAATATATTAGATATATATAAAATTCTGACCAGTCACTATCTATCATTTCTTCATTAGGCATACACTGTCATGTAACATACCTTCTGAACATTACAGCATCCTGTGAATTCATTAAAAAAAAAAAAAAGAATAAAATTGGTGAATAAAGGATGACTGCCGGATTTGTTGATATTAAAAAGCATCACCAATTAGTTTTCACATTCCATTTTCTCACAGATCATATTATTACACTGTATAATAACAGTATGATAGATATCGCAAAAGGACCTTTAAATATTTCTCTTTGGTATACTTACAGTAGCATGTGGTTTCCATTGTTATATATACGCACATCAATAAAAAGTGACAAGATCTCCCCCAAATTTTTCTTGTCTATGTGTTTTTATTATCAATGGGAAGAAAGTATTTTTAAAAATTAGTTTATTAGTACAAAGTGAGCTGGTAATTTTCTATTTTGTATGTATGCCTTAAATCCTAAGTGAAAACCTGCATCAGATTGTTTTATTGTATGCCTTGCCTTTTTCCAAGAAGAATTCGGGTCTTTTTTACTAGGTCAATGAACCATTTCAGTATGTTCAACATGAACTAAACAAATTGGCCCCGTTATCAGTTGTGTTTACAGCAGACATGTTTTCTCTGTCTGTGTCGGAGGCTCTGGAGAGATAGTCTTGTGTGAGGCTCCCACGGTCAGTCAGCCAGACATGTCTGTCAGTTCTTCAGAGGGGAGCTGTATGCTTCTTTTCAACTTTATCTGTCACGTTTTGAGTTGAACTCTTCAGAAATGAGTAGATATGGTGCCACTCCTTGAAGGACTCACGATATGAGTTTAAACTGGCAAGCTGAGTAATGTTTTTCCCAAGAAAAACATTCTAAAGAAAATCCCTTTGTAGGTAAGCTTCTTATGGGGCCTGTGACCGAAACACAGAACCAAAGAAACGAGTGTATTCTGTCATGCTGCCCTATTTTACCTTTGTGACATCTGTTATAAAAATAACATACTCTTGCCGGGTGGTGGTGGCGCACGCCTTTAATCCCAGCACTCGGGAGGCAGAGCCAGGCGGATCTCAGTGAGTTCGAGGCCAGCCTGGGCTACCAAGTGAGTTCCAGGACAGGCGCAAAGCTACACAGAGAAACCCTGTCTCGAAAAACCAAAAAAAAAAAAAAAAAAAAAAAAAAATACTCTTTTTACTTAAACAATTACATAAGCTATGTGAACTCAGTAAGCACCTACTAGCAAGAAAGGAGTGTCCATGTCTGTCCTCCCACCCACTCTGTAAGTCACCAGAGAAAAATTCTGGACGCTTCCAGCTGTTGTGAAAAGCCTTATTGTTCCGCTGTAAGCCCAGATGAAAGCATTGCTTTATCTCATGTTGCTCCTTCACCCCTGCTCCACAATTCACCTTCAAAGATATGTGGGGATTTGCATTTGAGAAAGCGGGAGAGCTCGACCCTTGGCCAGGCCTTGTAAATACGTGGTTGGTGTCTACAGGGGCATCACCAACTGCCTGGGTGCTTAGGTGAGACCCTTTTGTGTGCCCCCACAAGGTGTGCTATGTAGAAACTAATGTCTTCTGTGCCTTTGTTGTCTAGATTTGTCAACAGAACTAACAGACATGTTGACAATTCACTCTGCCGGGGAACTGTGCCATGGTCCTAGAAATAGAGGGACTGAGCACAAAGAGCAGCAGGGAGCTTGTAGTAAGGAAAATGAATTGCTAATGTTAACAGCAGACTCCAAATACCTAACAGTATTTGCTCACTGCTAAAGTCTTTCAGTGTTTGCTGTGGCACCAGTGAGATTTTGAATCCAGTTAGGATTGACATTGACCAGAACCCTGACTTGGAAAATGTTCTCATATGATTCTCCTCATATAAGAAAAGCCAGCTTGAGAGCTGTGAGGTAACATTTCTGCTCTTGTGATGGATCAGAGTTTAGATTACTGTTGGAGATGATCACACATGCAGAGTTGATTGACAAGCCGCTAATGTCCCATGTAATTTTGTTATGCAGTCTGTTTACCAAAGCATAATTGTTCATTAAAAACTTTACTTTTGCTTGAGGACTGGAAGATGACTCCACTGTTAGGAGCACTGTCTGTGCTTCCAGAGGACCAGGTTCAATTTCCAGCACCCACTTGACATCAAACAACTGTCTGTAACTAGTTCCAGAGGACCTGACACCCCCTTCTGGCCTCTGTGGGCACTGCATGCACATGGTGCACAGACATGCATGCAAGCTAAACACCCATACACATAAAATAAAAATAAATAAAATCTCAAGAAAAAATTCCTTTTGCTTAATGTTTTTCTTTTGTCTTGTAGGAATTTATTTTGTCTGAAGATTATAACAAGATGACACCTGTGAAAAACTATCAAGGTAGGAGTCAAAGGACTGTTGTTAACTGCCTCTAAAACTATTTTTTGGTAGTTTTCATTCTCACTGAGAACACTTAAATTACGTGGGGGAACAAAAAGAGGAACCCTGTGAGGTCAGTATTATCCCAGTTGTGAATTAAGTTGCTGAGGCTGGAAGAACCTGGGCTACTGGTAAGGTCAAGTACAGCCCAGACTAAGTCGGGGTGACTGCCAAGCCCACAGCTTTGTCTTTCTACACCATGCTTCCTGGAATGGTGCAGCAGGCTCAGGAAAAGTGGAGTCAGTGGAGTCAGCCTCAGGTTGCTTCAGCTGAGCCTCGTTCCATGTTTGGTGAAATGCTTTGACGTGCGTGCGAGGGTGTGTGTGTGTGTGTGTGTGTGTGTGTGTGTGTGTGTGTGTGTATGTGTCAATTTCTATTGAATCTTCAACATTGGCTTATTGGCCAAATTCATTCTGTCAATCAGAAGTAGTGTCTGGAAGGGGCCTGTATTCAGACCAATAGTATCATGTAATCAATCAGGCATTAGATCTTTAAGACCCAGATGTCATTTTATCCAGATATCTTGATCTCACTCATTCTTTGTGGTTACCCAGCATCCTGTCCATGACCTCCAAAGACACTATGCTATCAAGTGTTTGGATTAAAGGCATGTGATTCCCAGTACTGGAATTAAAAGTGTGTGCCACCATCTGCCTGAAAAGTAAGGCTAAGTGTTGCAGCCAACCTAGGCTGCACAGGAAAGCCTTTCTAAAAACCAAATCAGAACAGGCAAACAAAAAGTCAAAGTGGGAGCTGGAGCGATGGCTAAGTGGTTAAGAGCACCTGGTGTGCTTGGAGAAGGCCCAGGTTTGGTTCCAGCACCTGTGTGGTGACGCACAGCTGTTTGGGACTCCAGTTCCTGGGAATACAAAGCCCTCTCTGGCCTCCATAGGCCTTGACCCACACAGGGCTCCTACATGCAGACAAAACACCGAAACACATAAAATAAAATAATATTTTTAAAAAGTATAGAAACTAGAGGCTAACAAAACAAAAGCACTGTAAATAAAAATCATATTTTTAAAAAGTCAAACTTTTAAAAACATGAAAAATTTTACTGAAATTCTAAAACACAATGGGTAAGTAGATTAGACCATAAATTATTAAGCTAGTGATAGATTTTATATCAATGGAATAGTATGTTTAAACATAGAATTCCATACTCTGAGAGGATATCTTTCAAAAATTAAAATTAAATTAAAACTTTTTCAGTCATAAAGAACCCAAAAAACTCATTTCTTATAGACCTCCATTAGAGGAAACATCAAAGGAAAATCTTCAGGAAGAAAGTTATGCCAATGGGAAATGTGCATCTACTCAAAGAGTGAAGAAGAACAAAATGGTAACTGCAATACAGTCTCTTTAAAGGATCCTTGGGTATTTAACTCAACAACAACATAGAAGTGGTATCAGATATAGAATTAAAATGTGTAATGATGATATTTATAAAAGTAGGAGGTAGGGAAAAATAGGAATATGCTGTTGTGAAGTTGTTGTGCTAAACATGTAAACTGGTAAATTAGAGGTACATACTGTTCACCATAAGCAACTGGTACTGTGACAAACACAGCTACTAACCAATGAAATAAAATAGAAACAGGAAATGATTTTCAGGAGTAAAAATTAAGGCCAAAGCAAGAGAAAAACAGAGAAAGAAAATGGAAAAAAGAGAACACATAGGAAGGGGTTGAAACCGAAAATATCAATAACCCATTAAATATTAATAAAGTAAAACTGATAGTTAGAAGCCGGCAACTTTTAATTAAGTCCGTTGAGTGAGGATTTGAGATTCAAATGTAACCTGTACACAAGACGCTGTCATTCATGTGAGAAGCAAGTTGACGGCAGAAGGGTAGAGTCATACCATAAGAACATTAACCAAAATGAAGCTCAGCTAACTTTATTAATATGGAAGCAGATTTCAGAGCAAAAATAAAGGGCCAGTCCAGCAGAAGGCCATAATGAGCCTTTTTGTACGCTACTGGCGTAGCTTTGGAATAAGGTTAACAATGAAATGTTAGGGACAAATGGCCGCATACACAGTTGTAGTCAGAAATTAACATTCTCTTCCTGCTAACTGACAGAACAGGCATGCAGAAAGTTGTCAAGAGCAATTCAAGTCTTTCCCAATGGTCACCTGTAGAAATTCCATTCAGCGGAAACGGGATTATGCCCAACAGAACTGAAATGATTCTGCTATGATTAAAACCATAAAGCAAGTCTCGATAAGTTTTGAAGGACTTAGAAATATGTTCTAAGAATGGAATTAAAGTACAATTTGATGATGAATAGACCCTTGGGAAATCCTAAAATATTTGGAAGGTAAGTAATACACTTTTGAATAGTCTATGGGTTAAAGAAGGAATCATAAAGCATTCTGAAGAGAATAAAAGTGAAAACAAGGATACCAATATTTATAGGATGCATCTGCAGCAGCATCTAAGGGGAGGTTGACAGCTCAACATTGATGTCATGAAAGAAGCAAGGTCTCAAATCAGTGACCTTGGTTTATGCCATTGGGGGGGAAATAAAAAGGGAAAGAAATAAAGAAACCTAAGCTACCCAGAGGGAAGGGAAGACAGTTTATTACAGCAGTTCATGAAGTATAAACCGGATAGTGCAGAGAAATCAGTGCCATCAAAGGCTGTTTTCTGAGTGATAAACTTCTAGCTAGACTAGCAAGGGGGAAAATATTGGAAATTATCAGTATCGGGAAAGAGTGGCCTGACGCTCTTCCAGAAGCTCCATGTGTGAATACTGTATTGTTATGTGTTGGTACATAGAACAAATGAATTCAACAGATCTTTGAAAGTCACAAGCTGCAGATCACTCAAGAGAAATAGATGGTCCCATATGTGTCCAAAGAAGCCAACTTTTTAGTTTAAAACCTTCCCTTAAAGCTTCTGTTAGTCAGGATTCTCTACAGTAGTGGTTGTCAACCTTTCTAAAGCTGAGACCCTTTAATACAGTTCCTCATGTGGTGACCCCTAAACATAAAATTATTTTTGTTGGCACTTCATGACTGTAATTTTGTTACTGTTATGAGTTGTAATGTAAATATCTGTATTTTCTGGTGGTCTTAGGTGACCCCTGTGAAAGGGTTGCCCCCCAAAGGGGTCATGACCCATAGGTTGAGAACAGCTGCTCTAGAAGACCAGCACTGAGAGAATGAATCTCTCTCTAATATAGACAGCTCAAACATTGGCATCATAAAAGAATCAGGGTCAAATCAGTGACCTTGGTTTATGCCATTGGAAAGAAAAGGGAATGTGTGTGTGTGTGTGTGTGTGTGTGTGTGTGTGTGTGTGTGAGAGAGAGAGAGAGAGAGAGAGAGAGAGAGACAGACAGACAGACAGACAGACAGACAGACAGACAGAGAAGGGGATTTATTAGAATGACTTACAGGCTGTGGTCCAGCTTGTCCAACAATGGCTTTACCATTGGAAGGTCCAAGAATGCAGTAGTTGTTCAGTCCATGATGTTTGATATCTCAACTGGTCTTCAGTATGTGACAGAATCCTGGAGAAGTAGGCTGTAGTGGCCGTAAGGAATGGACTGGCCAGCAAGAAAGAGCAAGCAGGCCAAGAGCAAAAGCTCCCTTCTTCATTCCCTTTAGACTCCTAGACCAGATGGTTCTGCTGGTTCTATTTTATGAAACATTAAGGAAGAAAATATGTGAAACTACAGGAACTCTTTTGGAAATTGAGGAATGAAAGACTTCCCAACCCATTGTAGGAAATCAGTATTTCCTGATACTAATGCACTACAAATCAGAAATGAGAAAACTAGGATGCCATTCTCCATACAGACATGCTACAAACCTAAATTTCACCAAGTCCAGCAATATGTACAAAAGAATACATTATGGTCAGGTGAGGTTTATCTCAGGAATGTAGTGTTGGATTCACATTAAAAACTAAATGGCGGCCAGTCGGTGGTGGCGCACGCCTTTAATCCCAGCACGTGGGAGGCAGAAGCAGTGGGACCACTTGAGTTTGAGGCCTGCCTGATCTACATAGAAAGTTCCAGGACAGTCACAGCTAGATAGAGAGACCTTGTCTCAACAAACAAATAAAATGAAACCACAAAAACTCAGTGCTGTCTTCCCCAAATAAGAGAATTAGAGCTCAGGCAAATAGTTGTGTGCCCATGGTCATGGCAGTGTAATCACAGGAAGCCTGGGATGAAAGCCACTAGGTGTGCGTCATGAATGGAATGGAATGATAGAGCGAAATATATGTGTGTGTGTGTATATATATATATATATATATATATATACACACACACACACACACATATATCTTCAGAAAGATGTAACTTCAGCACACTCCAGGATAGTGAATGCCCATCACAAAAGAACATGTTATGTCCACATACATGTGGTATTCACTACATCAAATCTGTAGAGACAGAAAATGGAACGATAGTTACCCTGAGCTGGGGAGGAAGGGACTTATGAAAAAAGATGTACAAATTCTAGAGAGGTGATGACTATCATATATTAATTTGAATGTTCTTAATTCTACAGAATGTATATTTGAAAGTGGTTAAAATGGTAAAATTATATGTCATATTTTCTATAAAAAAAATTTAGAGAGATTTTATGTATAAATTGCTTGATAAAATACCTGAAGCATAGTTCAGTATGTCAATAATTATTAATTCCTTTGGAAAAATTATTCCATTCTTGATGACACATACCTGAGGCAGGAGAACTGTGAGTTCAAGGCCAGTCTGGGCTATATAAGGAAAACCTATCTAAAAAAAATAAAACAAAAATCAAATAAACCAGTTTTGAAAGCAGTATGGATAAACTAGAGTTGCTGATGGGAATATGACATGACATAGCCTCTTTGAAAAATATTCCATCAATTTTTCAATGAGTTAAAATAGTTATCTTGTGACACAGCATTTTTACTCATCCCTGTATAGCTAGAATTGAAAATATATAGTCACACAGAATATATAAACAGATATTCTTAGAAACATTATTTACAATAGCCAAGAAAGGGAAATAATCCTGATCTCTTATTAGTGGATGAATGGAAGAGTGTGTGTGTGTGTGTGTGTGTGTGTGTGTGTGTGTGTGTGTGTGTATAAGAGAATGGAGTGGTGATAATACATGTTATAACATGTGAACTTAAAAACATGCTAAGTGGAAGAAGCCAGACACAGAAGGCCACATCATATGAATAACATTTATGTGAAATGTCAAGAATAGGAGATTCAATAGAGACAGAAAGTATATTGACCAAAGTTAGGGGAAGGGAGAATTGAATTGTTTTGGGGTGAAAGAAATACTTGGAAGTAGATGGTGGCAATGATCATGTAACATGAATATGTTATCAGCCATTGAATTCTTGCTCTCTAAAAGGTCAGAAGTGTAGTGAGTTTTATCTCAATAAATTCATTTTTAAAAATCAACCAATGAGGGCTGGAGAGATGGCTCAGTGGTTAAGAGCACCGACTGCTCTTCCAGAGGTCCTGAGTTCAATTCCCAGCAACCACATTGTGGCTCACAATCACTTTTAATGAGATCTGGTGCCCTCTTCTGGCCTGCAGGCACACATGCAGGCAGAATACTGTATATATAATAAATAAATAAATCTTAAAAAAAAATCAACCAATGATACCTGATATCAATACCAAAGATATTAATTCCTTTGGACATTACAAAAAAGGACAAGTTTAGAGAATATGTAATCTCCCCTAAAACTTAGTAGTCCAAATGCACCAATCCATAAATGAGTTACACAGTGTGACCAAGCGAGAGTTATTACAGCTCTGCAGAGCTGTTCAACCAAAAATCAACATAGCCATCACATCAACAAGATAAAGAAGAAAACTCTCTCATAAGTCAGTGCAGAAAAAAGGGGTAGGGATGTAGTTCAGTAGTAGCTTTCCTGGCATGCACAGGGCTCTTCTCCACCCCCAACACCACCACCAGGGTGGGAAAAGGCAACACAGGTAAAGCATGATCACAACTCAGAAACCAGGGAGGAGAAAAGCACCACAGGGCGAGGAATGCCTGCAGCTCCTGTGGCTGAGGGCATCATGGTGAGAAAGCACGTTCCCCTGATAAGACGAGCGTCCCTCTCCCCCTGGTTCCTAGTAACGAAGCCAGACATCAAGCCCAGGCTTTCCTGTGAGTTTCTAAAGTGTAATGATAAATGTCTGCCTTCAAAGAGTTTTCTTCTGAGTAAAAGAGTTCCTTCTTCTTAGACTGTGTGTTTTGAGTTTTGAGATTTTGTTTTGTTTTGTTTTCCCATTGACAGCCAGACACTAAGGGAACTGACTGCCATAGAAACCAAGGTTTGCTTTGCTGGGGTGTGTGTGTGTGTGTGTGTGTGTGTGTGTGTGTGAGAGAGAGAGAGAGAGAGAGAGAGAGGGAGAGAGAGAGAGAGAGAGAGAGAGAGAGAGACAGAGACAGAGAGAGACAGACAGAGAGAGATTCAGACATCCCACTCTCAGTCTCCGCAGTGACTAAGAGAATGTGTTGAATGTGTTAAACACCCTGAAATTGGCAGATGGTTTTCCTCAGTGAGGCTGCAGACAGCCACCCACACTGTCTAACGCTGCTCAGTAATCAAGGTGGAAAATCTCCACCTTACCATACTCAAGAGTATACTCCTGGCCCACCAGACCACTGCCAGGAGCACAATGTGTCTTTGTTCATCCTGTTACCCTGTGTTCATTGCCTGGCATTACATAGTAAGAAAGCAAAACTCTTCCTGCCTGAGTTTATTAAGTAACTGAGAAGCCATGGGCCCTTAGCCAAACCACTCAGCAGCTTCACTGCACCTCAGTTTGCCCAGGTGAGCGACAGAGAGATAGCTAGAAGGTATGAGCAGTCTCTCCTTCCTCTGAAGTTGTGTGATGCGAAAATTCTTCTAGTAGGGTTACCCTTGTATGTGAGTGACCATAGGAACTGTCCCCTTTCTCACATATGTACTTACTTCTGCATAGCAGGTGTTTCATTTTTATCTTAGTCACTTTTTTCTATTGCAGTGGTAAAACACTATGACCAAGTCAACTTATAAAAGAAAGCATTTATTTGGACTTGTAGTTCCAGAGGGAAAGTCCGTGATGGCAAAGTAGAGACATGGAGTCAGGAACAGCTTGAGAGATCATGTCTTGATCCATAGGCAGGGAGCAGAGAGATTCCACACTGGGAATGGCATGAGTCTTTGGAAACATCAAAGCCCATCCCCAGTGACACAGCTCCTCCAACAAGGCCACACCTCTGAATCCTTCCCAAACAGTTCCACCAACTGAAGACCAAGCATTCAAATATATGAGACTATTGAGTGGGGGGTGGGGTGGGGGGGTGGAGATTGTCCTTCAAACAGCCACCATTCCTGTTTTATAATTATTCTGCAAGCTTTTGGGTTCTGAAAGGAAACTGTCAGAAATTTTGTTATGAGTTTAAAAATCAGATTTCAACAACAACAACAAAGAACAATATATCTTTCCTTTGAGTATAAAGTGACCACAGTGACTGTGTTGCAAATATTATTCCTACTGTGCCTTGTGGTCACAAAAATGATCCAGTAGCCCTAGTATGCTTGGCTAGGCCTTGGGGTAGGGAGCTCTCTGAGGCAGTAATTCTTGGATGGACACAAGCAAGGGTGTAAAGGGATGATGATTTAAAAACAAACAAAACGAAAACAACAACAACAACAAAAACTCGTGTCCAAGGAGAGCTGTTGTTCTGTCCCAGCCCTGATTGCTTTGTCCTTCACCTTCTTCTGGGATGGGGAGAAGGATGTAATGGTGGGCTACATTTTTCCATTTTCCTCAGGATGCTTCCTTATTGGTCATTTTCTCATCGCTTGATTTTTTTTTTTTTCAGCACATCAGAGCAGAGTGACGATGGTCCTGTTCGTTCTGGAACTGGAGTGGGTGCTGAGCACAGGGCAAGACAAGCAGTTCGCCTGGCACTGCTCTGAGAGTGGGCAGCGCCTGGGATGTTACCGCACCAGTGCTGTGGCCTCGGGCCTGCAGTATCCTTTGCTGGACAGATCCCTTTCTCTTTGATGCATGAATATTTGGTATATAGGTTTTGTTTTCTAGTTTTGATTTATGTTTTTTCCTGTGTGAAAAAGATGCTCAGAGACCTTCTTAAGGTACAAGTTATTGGGGGTTCCCGTGTGAATGGAGCGGAGTGAGGCGACACCATTCAAGCATCAGGCTTGCTGACTGCTGTGACATAGTTCTGACACCGAGACAGGACACGGTGTGATCCTCAGCTGTTAGGACTGCAGTCCATGGGCATGCAATCATCAACAAAACACATTTGGTTTAATAGACCAGTCATTTCCCTTACAGGAAATCCCCCCGAACATTATAAATACCACATTGGTGCTTAGAGAGTGGGCCATGAGTTAGTTTCCTGTTCATATAGAAAGATTTGGGGGGCCAGTGGGATGGCTTAGCAGGTAAAAGTGTTTGCTGCACAGTTTGGAACCTGAGTTCAGTCCCAAGAATTCATGCTGGAAGGAAACACCTGGCTGCTGGAAGTTGTCCTCTCACGTCCCCATGCACACTGTGCTACTCACTAGAAACAATAAATTAAATTTTAAATATTTCTTGGCAGGCTGCCATGCCAAGGACCAGTGAGCTAGCTGTCTCTAGGTGGTATCCTGCAAACTTTGTTCCAGGCATGAAACTTTCTCAGAATCCATAGTGTGATCTTGTCTCCCAAGTTGTCAGCCTATTTACTTGTGGTGAGGACCAAAGAATACCAAAGAAGCTTCACTTCTTGCTGCCCAGGTTCTGACAAGTCTAGCATCGATTGGTGTGTGACATGTTTCTCCTACGGCAAGGAGGAAAGTTCTCTCGTATAAAAAAGTGGACTCCTCCAGTTTCTGACAAGTGAGGCAGAACATGGAAACCAACACCATCCACGGAAGCAGGAACAGTAGGGCCTGCTTTTATCTCTGTATTTATAAAGTGTCCAGTCAGTTGTTAATAATATGATGGTATGCCACAATTTCCTTGCACCTGTGTGGCAGTGGGTATGTTTATGGGTATGCAGAGGCTAATGCTGCTGTTAATGTCTCACTAGAAGAGCAAGATGAAGGGATCAAAGTGACCGAAGTGAGGGTTGTAAAGGTGGCGAGGGACCAGGACCAGAGACAAAGTCAACAAGAAAGGGGAGCTTGTTCTTTACAGGGCAGCACCACATGTATGTCCAGGAAATGTCCTCAGGCTTCAGATGATCCAGCTGAAGCCTAGAAGGTGCCACACTGCCAGTGAGTAAGAACGGGACTGCTTTTCCTGAGGTATTCTGCCATGGACTTCTGCTTTTTATCCCCTTTACTGTTGGGTACCAGAACTAATGGCATCCTGTGACTTGTACATCAGTATCACTGACCAGTGTAATGGTGCATCTTCCATTTATCTTGTGTCTTGCTTAGCCAAACCAGGCAGTGTGAGCAAAGACACACATATGCCCTCAAGAAGATAACTTTTCAAACTATCTGAAAATGAAAAGCAAAAATTACAATTAAATGTGCCTTGACCATATTAACCTTTCTTTAAGATTGTAACCACTAGTTCCAAAAGTCACTTTCATTTTGTGACTATTTTCCAAGTAGAGAATCACGTTACTTGTTATCAGAAACCCATGTGTACATTTGAGTGAGAGTGTTGATATATTGTGCACCCCAATAAACTTATCTAGGGGTCAGAGAACAGAACAGCCATAATATTAAACATAGAGGTTAGGCAGTCAATATTGAGCACTCCAGCATCTGGTTGTACTTCCATTTTATTTAAACTCTTTTCTAAGTCCCTGTTGGGACCATGGTTTGGTTTGGGTTTTTGTTTTTGATATTGTTGTTTGTTTTTTACTTTTGAGACAAGATCTCTCTCTGTAGCCCTGGCTGTCCCGGACCTTGCTCTCTTGGTGACCTCAAACTGAGATATCCACCTGCCTCTGCCTCCCAAGTGCTGGGATTAAAAGTGTGCACCACCACTGCCCCTAGAAAAAAATATTTTAATGACACTTATCCATAACTCACATCCACTGTTGATACTTCTGTCCCTTTTTGCCACAGTATTCTGAAGCAAATTCTAGACCTTAATGTCATTTTATCTCAACATATTTCATTATGAACTTCTAAAACTAAATATTTATTCATAATCACGAAGATATAGTTACCTCTGGAAATTAATACTGCTTCATACTTCTAAATCCTCTATTCTCAGCTTATAATGCTTGTTTTGCAAGTCACTTTTTGTAATAGAATTGTTTGAAATTGGATGTAGACACACTGCACCTTGTCCAGACATTGTCACGTGTTCTGGTTCCTCTTCTGGAGCAGTTCCCATCGTCTCTGGAAGTTCCTGAACTTGATCCTTAGACAGTCCTCATTCGACACTGACCCCCCCACTTCCACTGACATCACGGATTTTGTTCATCTCCCTGCTCCCTCGATTCTATGTACGTTTATACTTCCTCATGAAGATGGTTCTGAGTCCTTCACCCTCCCGCCTGCCTGCCCGTCAGGAGCCCGGGGAACTGGGTCATCATCTTCCATTCATCTGAACACAGTTCCTGACTCTGGGGACTGTCCAGTGACTTTAGTGAATGGGATTCCTGCTTCTTCTGTCGCAGGCACAGTCAGTGACTTGGGTCAGTTAGCTCCTAACCCCTGGCAGCATTTCTGTTACCAGTTCTGTCCAGTGGCCAAGCTTTAGCTGAGTCACTTGCTTTATGGAGGTGCAGAGTGGCCATTTTCTAATACTCTCATGTTTTCCCCATGTGTGCTGGTTGGAAGTATTTGAAAACGGAAGACGTCCTTACCATCCAGTGCCACCTATCTACTCTTGTATGACATGTCATGGAAACAGGTGTCTTCATTCTTGTCATTTTAATTTTCGTTTTGTGCTCTGGTGCTTGTTTGAGACAGGTCTTCATACATAGCCCAGGCTGTTCGGGAACTCACTGTATAGTAGAGCCTGGCCCACATCTCCATCCTCCTGCCTCAGCCTCCTGAGTATTTGGGGGCTACAGGCCTATACCACCACACCTGACCAACTCCTTTTCCTTAACTGCTAATGTAGGTAGAGAGTTCGTATCCCGCAGAGCAGATTTTTCCTTTTTTTTTTTTTTTTTTTTTTTAGTACTGTTAGGAACTCTTAGTGTTTTTTGTTGTTGTTTAGGTTTTTTAAAGTAATATATTTAGCATATCTTAATAAATGTCATTTTAAATATTAAAACTATCCCATCTTTGGCTAGTAGGAGTCATATACTGGATTGTGTGTGTGTGTGTGTGTGTGTGTGTGTGTGTGTGTGTGTGTGTGTATATCTGTGTCTGTGTGTATTGCTGATGTCTAAACCCAGGGTTTCACAAATGATAGACAAGCAGTGCCATTGAGCTACATTCCTGACTCTCTCCGTGTCACTTCATAGTTTTTATTTTTCTAGGATATTTTATTGCAGTTTTAGATTCATAGAAAAAAATTAAATATTGAGATTTCTGGTACTCCCCATTTGTTACAATTAATAAACTTATATTGGCATGTGCAACTTGTATCAACTTGGTGGACTTTAAAAGCACCATGGAAACAAATATGTAATCATGTGTTATGTGACACTATTCCTGGGGAGATGTGAGCAGTTGTCTCCTCGATCCAGGTAGGGAGCAGAAGGTAGACCAAAGTTAGGATATCCCCAGAGTTCAACTTGGTGAGCCAGTGAGTTTTCTTGGGCCAGGGATTATTTACAGGAGCAGAAATTACTCAAAGACAGCTGCGTACCAAAAATCCATTCCAGCCAGATGACATCTCCTGAGAGTTGGAAACCTGGAGCACACTGTGCAACCTGCGGGCAGCTCGGCAGGTCGGAGGCTGTCTCAGGCAGCTCAGGACGAGCCTCTTTCTTCCGGGTGGCTCACTGGTCACTGCTTCTTGTAGGTGGCTTACTAGTTCCTGTTTCCTCTGGGCAGTTCAGAGGTCTGGACGTCTTGTGTCCATCGTGTTATCATGCAGCTGGTCTGGAAGTGTTGCTCAGAAGTCCTCTCAGCTTCTGTATGCTTGGGGAGGGAGGGACTGGGTGAATCTGGTCTTCCAGATTCTTCCAGGATCTTCACTTCCCAAGATTTTAAACATTTAAACATCCCAGAGGGATGGAATGTTTCACCTTCTTTACAGCATCTCTGTCGTAAGGAATTTCCCTGCAATGTGGAAGGTCTTCTCAGATTTCAGAATGGTTACACAGCAGCATACCTATGAAGGATTCTAGAGTAGGCTAGTTGCTATGAAAAGACACACCCTAAATTCGAGTGGTACCAGTTCATGGGCTGCACCCACACACACACACACACACACATACACTGAATGAAAAGGAGAAAGTGAGCTGTGCACGTCATAGCTGTCAGCTTACTGACTGCATGCAGTGTGGCCAGCTGCCTCCTGCCCCTGTCATTGTGGACTGTATCCCCTGGACCTGGGGTCACAGTAAAGCCTTCCTAAGTTGCTTTTGTCAGATACTTTGTTACAAATGAGGTGAGACAAATAACTAATGTGTGTCATTATCACCCAGAATCCCTAGCTTTCTTCAGGGTTCACTTTTGCTGTTGTATGTGTATGGAGTGTGGATCTGAACAAAGGTGTCCACCACTGTGTTGACCTACAGAGTAGTTTCATCACCCTATAAAATTCCTTTAGTGTCCTGCAACACCGAAGGGACTGTGTTCTTACGCTGGGAGCCCCCTCCTTACATTAGTTTTGTTTCCTGTTGCTGTGGTAAAAGACTCTGACAAAAGCAGCTTAGGGCAGAAAGGGTTATCTTAGCTCTCCCAGTTCAGTTTACTGTGCTGTCAAGGCCTGCCTGTGTATCTCTGCAAGTCTCCTTTGCTAGATAAGTGTCTCAGGGACTTGGGCTGGTAAGAATTCCCGTCATTAACCAGTAAGAGTGGCCTACTGTGCTGGAACCACACACATGTGAGGGCTTATGCCAAATGGCTGCTTTCTTTCTGAAGTCTGTAGTCCTGGAGAAATGGTTCATCAGTGAAGAGTGCTTTGCCGTTCATCCATGTGGACTGAGTTCAGATCTCAATACCAGCTGTCAAGGGGAGGACTCATAGATGCTTGTAATGCAGCTCCAAGTGATCTGATGACTTACTGTGGTCTCCCCAGGTGCACGTGCGTGCGTGCGTGTGTGTGTGTGTGTGTGTGTGTGTGTGTGTGTGTGATACACACACTAAAATAATGAAAAATACATAGTATTAGAAGATAAAAATCCTCCAAAATGAAAACAAAATCAAGTGGATGAATGCTAGGTTTCTGTGTGTCTTGAGTATCTGATTGTAGACTCCTATCATAGACCATTTGTCTCTCTGTCAGTATTCACACTTTAAAGAAATTTCATAAGCCAGACATTTAGCAGGTGCTGCCTCTAAAGAGAGCAGTCACCATATAAAAGACAGGAATTTTTCACTCAGTAGTTCAGCAGCCCTCCTGGGCAGACTACATGCTGTGACCAAGTCATAGCATCTCATCTGTACATTCCTCACAAATTTATCACATCAATAAGGGGAAAGACTGATCAAATAAATTACATGAAAATAATAATAAAAATTTTAAAAAATGAGAACAACAACAACAAATCTAGATGAAATGTCTCACCTTTATTTACAGATCATGAAAAGTATGGTGAGGGTCCACCTCACCCACATAAACCACACAGAGTTATGGGAGAGAGATGCAGTCTGCATGCCTGAATCAGGAAAGGTGCATGCCTCACTCACCAGACTGCCTTCAGGCATGCACAACTGAAGATGCTGAGCAGTGGCTGGTCAGGCTGCTACAGGGCTGTCAGCACAGAGCTCCTGCCATGTGCCCAGCACTGAGGAGTTCGCAGTCAGCAGCACCTAAGGCCGACGAGCAGGAGGCAGCCCTGACATTACAGCAGCTGCAGGTGGGAACGTGAAGGCCTTGAAACTTCAAGGTGCTGAGAGGTTTTTTTCATTAAAGCATGTTTTAACACCCCTCTCAAAAAAACAAAAAACCTTTATAGTATATTTTAATATCTGGTAGCATTGGCCTCCTATTGCATGTTATTTTTATTTTCAAAGTATTACCGTATCTTCTTGCTTATATATTTTTCTGTATGGACTTTGGAAAGAACATGCCGAGCTCCAGAGAATGTTGATTTTTTTTGTGGTTATATTAAATGTATAAATTAATATGATAAGTCATGTTGCGTCTGTCTAGCAATATTGTACATCCTTCATTATCTTGAGTCCCCTTTCATGTCTTCCAGGACCTGTCTTCAAGTTCTGCTAGCATGGCACTGCATATTCCTGGTTAAATTAGTGTAGAGTGTTCTGTTTTTACTCTCATAAATCCCCACTTTATACTCCTTAATGATTACATGATAGATTTGATGTTGAAACCCGTCACGTGTTTATTGGTGATCACTCGGGCCAAGTCACTATCCTCAAACTGGAACAAGAAAACTGCACACTGCTCACATCCTTCAGAGGGCACACAGGTAAGATCTGAGAAAAGGCTGCCATCACCTCACCTTAGTCTGGTCCTTCCATGTTTGAAGGTGGCAGAGAACAACCTGGGCTTGGGCAAAACTACAGCTGATACAGGTACGCTTAGTTGATTGTAAGTGCTTCAGTAAGAGATAACACCAAAACAATTTTCTCCACGATTCAAACAGAAGAGAAACCGTTCTCTTGAGAATGTTAAGCCTTTCCCGTTGCTGTGGAGAAAGCCAGTGCTGGCGTGTGTTGAAGGGGTGCTTGCGACCACGTGGCAATGGTTCAAACCCCAGGAGACTGCTAGGACACTTGTCCTTTTCACGCTTGAAGTAAGAAGACAGTGTGCAAGAAAGATTCCCCCATCCCAGAGAGAGGAAAAGGAAAGCCAGACTACATGAAAGGGGGCAGATTGGTCTTCCTAGTGAGCCTCAAGTGTATAACCCCTTACAGCACTGGTGTGCTCAGGATTATTTACATAAGATAAGAAATAATCGTCCATAATTCTGGAAAGGCCTGAATTGATGGCAGTAATGGATACAGGCTTTTTTTTTTTTTTTTTTTTTTTTGGAATAGCATTGGCTCCAGAAAATGTTGATTTTGGAGAAATGTGCCACTGCCTGGTTTATGGGTGCTAGTGGGCTTTGGTGTGGTGTTTTTTTGGTTTTTTTTTTTTTTCAGTTTTTTTGGTAAATAACTAACTCATGCTTTAGTGTCAAGATAATACTCCATCTGGATGTCATAGAAAAATGAAAGTAGATGGGAAAGGATGTTTAATTGAATAGTGTCCATTTAGTCATAAGGGATTTGCAAGGGTGGGGCAGTGAGGGGGCCAGAGAGCTGGCTCAGCAGTTTAGAGTGCTTGCTGCTCTTGCAGAGGCCTCGAGTTCAGTTCCCGGCACCCACGTTGGGTGTCTCCCAACTGCCCTTACCTCCAGCTCCAGGGATCTGACCTGTGTGTCTAGACTCCAGTAGCTCCTCCCACTGCTTCCCAGTGTAGCACGTCTTCAGCTGATAGCATCCCTCCTTCTTGGTGATCTGGAGTGTTAAGGTTCAGGCTGACTGTCTACCTTTTTTGCTTTCGAGAACCACGAGCCCCATCTACAAGTCACTCTTGAGATTTAGACCACCGGTGCCGTTGCAAGGGCGTGATTGCCAGCTGGGTGCAGAGTTATCTACTTTTCCCTCCGCCTGTGCTCAGTACTCCTCCTCCCAGTCTCATGACCACCCTCCCCTTTCTTCTTCCCATTCCCCTCCAGCCTCCTTCTTCAAAAGCTGCTATAGCTTTTCAGTGGTTTATTTCTTGCCTGTTCTGTCCTCTGCTAGAAACTGAAACAGACTTGTCTTTTGTTTCTTTTCTCTTCTGTACGGGAGCAGCCTTCCTGTGGGCCAGGCTGATTCTCAGGATCCTCACACCAAAATGGACTCCCTTTGGACAACAGTTCCTCTCCAGTTGTTGTTCCACCTAAGTTTCTTGCTTCTCTGTTGAGGAAACAACGGAACCCTCTCAATCCGTACCCTCCTGTAGCCGTTCCCATAACTCTTCTAATTCTGTCCTTAAGTTACAAGACTTGCAGCTACTATTCTAACCGTCTTGTTTGGTGGACGTTGTGCTATCATCACCATCCATCACAGAACCCTCCACCCTTAGATGGCAGCCCCTCCCCATCACCCCGGTTCTTTCTGTGAAAGTGACTACTCCTCGTGTGTCACGTAAGTGGGATCATTTAGTACTTCTCCACTTACAAAGGGCTTGTTTGCATGCAGACTGTAGCAGTTAGTTCTTACAAGAATGCCATTCCCTGGCTGCTCCCAGGCCTTCGCCTTCTAGTTCCCTTCCAGCCTAGAGGCAAACATCTGGTTTGTCTCTGTTATCTCATTTGAATTGCTCCCCCTGAGGTGGCCCCTGGTCTTCTGGGATGTGTTTGAGACCTTGTTGTGTTTAACATTTGGCAGCATTTTCCATGGTGACTGTTCCTGTTCCTCCCTGCTCTTGCTGCCTCCGTTCCTATCTGTGAACTAGCCTCTCCCACCTTCCTCCTGCCTCTGGCTGTTCTCAGAATCTGCACATCTGCCTCGGGTCCTCCTCTCCTGACCCTTTGCTCCATGGTGTGGATCTCAATGGATTCTCTCAGTCAGAAAGAAAAGCACAGTTGTTGTTCTCAGATTCCTCAGAGCCCAGTGAGAGCCAAGCTATGCTGTAATGGTGCCTGGTAACAGAGGCCTGGGAAAGAAGCACCAGGGACTTCCAGAAGTGGAGCACAGGCAGCTCACTTGGGGGGTGGGGGGTGGCGGGGGAGGGAGCATTCAGGGAAGCTGTTGCTTGACCTGAAATCCTAGGGAATGAGTGAGTGTTGATTGTTAGGGAGCATCCAGAGGATGTCTGGGAGAATGCCAGCACAGTGAGAGCACAGAGCTCCAAGAGCCTATCTGAGCACTGCCACGGGTGCTCACCCCTCTGAGGCTGCTCGTCTCTGTCTGAAGCAGGAGTGGAGGCAGTTGTGGCAAGTAGCCAGAAAGAAAGCCGAAGTCACTTCAGATCCCTAAGGCTCACCCTCCCGACTTACTTTGGCATCCTTGAGAAACCGTGAATGAGTTTGAAGCCAAGAAACAGAGGCATCCAATCCCCTGGAGCTGGAGTTGCAACATTCTGGTCTTCTGTAAAAGCAGCATGCACTCCTAACTGCAAAGCCATCTCCCCAACTCCAGAAACTGTCTCTTAAAATGGGGTGCTGATGGGGGGCAGGGGGAGTGGGTAGATTCAGGGTAAAATATAGGAAGTTGAAGATCATCACAGTGGGGGCTACAGTGTAGCTCAGTGGGTAGGGTACTTAATAGTACTAGTGAGGCCTGGGTCTGCTCTGGGAGCAGGGGGTTGTGGGGAGAGTGTGCCTGCTGACTAACCAGATTGGAATAGGCAGAAGTGGCCTCTTGACTCTTCAGAAGTCAGTCAGGGGTCCCCTGAGTTCTTTGTTGTTATCACCAAGTTAGCAGGTGGGAGAAACTGTTTCTGCCCTCCGAGTTGTTGGCTGGATATGGCTAAGAGTTTTGTGTTTTCTGCATGCTTGCTGTAATGTAGAGTGTTGCTTAGGTGTTGGGTCTTAATCATTCTATAGTTTAAAGCATGCTCATCTCATTTTTATCATGCAGCATCTTTGAGGCAGATGGCATGGCTCAGGAAGGTTCTAGCTCACAGGAGGGCAAAGGTAGTCACTGAGATGGAGAATGCGGAGAGGAGCCTCATCAGTTGGCTGCAGCACAGTTTGCTCAGCTACACTGAACACCCAGTTCACAGTGTTAAGCTCTTCCTAGGTAGGAGGCCTCTTCTGTGCCTCAGGCAGTCCAAAGTCTTGGAAAGGGGTTTTTATAAGGACCAAACAAAGACCAAAGCCAGATCCATTAGAAGAGGAAGGTGTCTCATCAATTGAGACCTGACTCACACATAGAGGTCTTCAATGTTTGTGGATGGATCCATGGTCATTCTCCCCATCATTCTCTTTTCTTTCTTGGGGAGTCATGGCCGTTGGTCTCATGGTTCTCTTTCATGGGGAGCCAAGGCCACTGGTCCCATTGTTTTATCATGGGGAGCCCTGGCCATTGGTCCTATTGTTCCCCTTCATAGGGAGCTGTGGCATTTGCCCCATCATTCTCTTACGGTGTAGAAAGTCATACAGAAATGTGGAGTAGTGATGGAACCAGCAGATAGCTGCAGTTTCTCATCAGTGGAGAGTTAGGAAACTAATTTTGTGTTCTGAGCTCCCTCTGCTGGATTTCTTTCTGGAACTAAATGTCAAGTACCATGATTCTTTATTGAAGTAATTTCTTCATATACATGTCTACTAAAAAGCTCTAAATTGAGCTGAACAAATCAGGTAAACCTATTTTGACCACTGTAAGTTAATAGCATCAGTAACATCTTTATTTGTATGATTTTTGTTTTATATGGTAAGGTCTTGCCGTGTATCTCAGACTGGTCTCAAATTCATAGCGATGTTACTACCTCAACCTCCCAAGTATGCTGGAATTACTAGTGTGAGTAATGTACCATGCCTAGTCCAAGAATTGTTTTAATTAACATGAACATATGAGAGACAGGAGGGTCTGAATGTAATCTGTCAAAGTCAACTAATTCACAAATAATTAAACACCACCTTATTCATTCACTGTTTAGGAGAACCAAAAGAAGTAGTGTGGCTGTTACAAAAGCAACAAAGAAAACCAAGAAAGTCCTGTGCACATTTGTATCTTCAAACAATTACATTGAGAACTTTACCTTGTTAAATGGACACTTGCACCCAGATCTCTCTGTGAGGTCTGACTCAGTGTGTGGAGACTGCCCCTTAGTTGATGAACATTGGCTTGTTCTCCGTGTGAATGATGCCAGTGTGTGGGGGTCAGTAAAGCAAATGTAGTCCTTGCCTCCACTCACCTACAGTGTAGCCTGCAAACACATCAGACCGATAATTGCAGGTAATTCTTCAAGATGCTCTGTGGGCAGAAGTGCTATGAAGCCCTGATGGGCTGCTTGGAAGCAGTAAGAGAGCCCTCTTTTGTGCAGCTGGAGAGATGGCTCAGCAGTTAAGAGTACTGGCAGCTCTTCCAGGGACCCAGGTTCAATTCCCAGCACCCATTTGGCAGCTCACAGCCATCTATAACTCCACTTCCAGCAGATCCACTGCCCGCTTCTGGCCTTTGCAGGCACCAGGCCTGCACATGACGTTTATGCAGACAAAACACGCACACATAAAATGAATAAATAAGTTATACAGGGGGAAAAAAAGAGAAAGGGGAGAGCTCACAGGGGGAGCTCACAAATCCTCATCACTTAGACCTGGAGTAGTGACTTTGGTGACGTTTTATGTAAGAAGCACAGTGGTCTGAGCAGGCCCTCTGTTAGCCAGTTATTAGCCTGCCCAACTGACTGTGGAGGGTGTGATGCCAGATTCTGAGAAAGTTCTTCATCACACTTGGGCAGACCCAGCAGTTTCTAACTCTAGTTCAGTTTTGCAAGGCTTTTGTACATGTCTCAAAAAAATAATTAATTTAAAAATAGTTCACTAAGCATTTTGGTAACAGGTATTAAATTTCTAAAAACATTTAGACTCTGACCCAGTTCCACATTTAATATTCTTGTCTATGTAAAATAAAAAATGTGGAACAAGGGGATGGAGTTACACAGCTACCCAGGAGGCTAAGGCAAGGGAATCACTTAGCCAGCTGGAGGCCAGCATGAGCAACCAAGTCCTTGTCGTTCAAAAAATAATAGTAAAGAGAGGCCAGAGAAATGTCTGTGCAGCAGTTAGGAGTGCTTGCTGCTCTTGTAGAGGACTGGAGTTGGTTCCCAGCGCCCATGTTAGGAGGCTCACGCCCACAACCACTTGTAATTCCACCTCGGGGATCTGACTCCTCCTTGTGGCCTCCACAGAAGCCCACATGAATATACACATATATACTCATGCACATAAATTTTAAAAGCTGAAAACAATAGTGAAAGAAATGTGAATAGTTTTTATTGAAATGCTTATCTCTGCAAATTTATAATATTCAGTTAAAAGTTGAGGAATCCAGTAAGTAAAAGTAACTCAGGATGCATACATGTTGTAGGATATTACCCCACCAGTAACAATTACATTCATAAAACATATACAGCATAGATTTTACATTTCAACTCCTGTGCTGGTTTTGGTTTGGTTTTGCACTGTGGGCCTTGTGCATGCTGGGCAGGTGCTCTACCACTGATCGCATCCCTGGCCATTTCATCCCATTGTCAGTGTACAGTAGTTCAAGGAAATATTTCCGTAATGACCTAACTTTATAACAGAGCCCATCATCCATTAAGTCTCTGAGTTGATGGATCTTTTCAAACCATGGTTTCTCACAGTGCCCACAGTTGTTTAAATTTGATGTGCTTCTTTAAAAAATCGAGCTATCCATTTTACATGTTTTATAGAAAAAGTCACATCTGTCACCTTGCTTTATTTGTTTCCCTGATTGGGAAACAAATGGCCTGACTTCAGATTCTCAAGCATCCCATGATGAAAAGGTCAGCTGGGTGAAGGCGTCACATCAGCAACACTGCTTACCCAGGAAAGAGGTGTCTCAGCCCAGCTTCATCTGCTAGGAGGAAGGCCAAGGGCATTCACTCCTCCTCCTCATCACACAGCTGCTGGCTCATCTGCCCATGCAGATTGGGTATCAAGCCAGGCGGAGGTGCTGATGAGCGAGCCACAGCTCTGGCCTCCAGAACCTCTTGTCTATGAAGTGACAGCCACTCCGGGGGAGGAGGTCTGTGAGCAATGAGGGCAGTGGCGGGGTTGCCTCTAAAGACATGGGATTTAGGTAAGGTTTGGCATGAAGTGGAGAAAAAAGGTTTCAAATTTTCATTTGTCTGCCCCTCATTCTGCCCTGGTGCTGTGCTTGGCTGCTGTTGGGGGAAGGTGGAGTGTGGTAAGAGTGAGAGCCGGGTTAACCACACATTGCTAGGGGAAGTGAGGTTCATTGTGAACAGGAGTGTGTGCAAGCAAAATGCAATGCACGGAGCGGAAGAGGCTGGTTAGCAAATCCACAGCAGTGGGAGCGAGGGGGCCCCTGTGATCTTAAAAGAGTCTGCTGGGACAGTTAGGAGAGAAACTATATACTACAGCACCTGAAGCTTAGGCAGTGGTTCTCAATACTTCCTAATGCTGCGACCCTTTAATACAGTTTCTCGTGTTGTGCTGACCCCCAACCATAAGATTATTTCATCACTACTTCAGAACTGTAATTTTGCTACTATTATGAACTGTAAGGTAAATATCTGTGTTTTCCAGTGGTCTTAGGCAATCCCTGTGAAAGGGTCGGTTGACCCACAGGTTGAGAACGGCTGGCTTAGTCCTATGTGATTGGTCCAGTCAGTTCTCATCCAGTAGATAGTGAGTAGTGGTAGTGATCAAAGTAGTACCACCTTCCTCACTTCGTAGGGGAGTGTTGTTTTGGTTTCCTCTCTGCTGCCCTATAAAACATTCTGATTTATGGGAGGAAAGTGTTTATTTGGCTTATGCTTCCAGAACACAGTCCATCACTGAGGGACGTCAGGGCAGGAACGCAGGCATAAATCTGAAGCAGAAACTGGAGTAACACTGCTTGCTGGCTTGCTCACTGGCTCGTGATCAGCCAGCTGTTGTATACTTCTCAGTACCACCTGCCTAGAGTGGTGTCACTCACCATGGGCTAGGTCCCCTGTGTTAACAAACAAAAGAATCCTCCACAGGCATGCCCATAGGCCAGTTCAGTCCAGACAGTCTTCAGTTGAGGCATCTCCTCTCAGCTGACTCTAGACTCTGTCAAGTTGACAATTAAAGCTAAGTAGAACAAGGATACTAGCACTTAGGAAATAATTGATTTATACAGGATTTGTAAACTCAAGTTCCCAAAGAAACAATTTCTGCCTCTAATGTTGTCCCTAATTATACCTAATATCCAAATATAAAAACATATCACAGTATTCTGAAATAAAGACATGCAAATAACCAGCAGTTACAAAGGAAAATGCTCAATATCACTAATCACCGGAGAAATCAAAACCACAGTGTAGTGTCCTCTCTCTGCAGGTAAAATGATATGCTGGCTAGTTTTATGTCAGCGTCATAAAAGCTAGAGTCATTTTGAAAGAGAAGCTCTCAATTGAGAAAATACCTACACCAGACTGGCCTGTGGGCAAGCCAGGGGAGCATTTTCTTGATTGATGATTAATGTGAGAGGTCCTAGCTCATTGTGAGCAATGCCTCCCTGGGCTGGTGGCCTTGTGTGCTTTAAGAAAGCAGACTGTCTGAGCAAGCCATGAGGAGCAAGCCAGTAAGCAGCACTCCTCCAAGGTTTCTGCTTCAGGTTCTGTTTCCAGGTCCCTGCTTTGCTTGAGTTCCTGCCCTAACTTCCCTCAGTGATGGACTGAGGACAGAGGAAGCTGATAGAAACCCTCCCCTTCCCATGTTGCTGTAGGTCATGGTCTTGGTGCTGTGTCACAGCAGTAGGAACCCTAGCTAAGACAAATGGTATTGATAAACAGTAGCAAGTGGAGCAAAGTGTGGGGGAAGGTACTGCACACTGGTGGAAGAATTGTAAATTATTTCAGCCTTTATAGAAAGTATTGTGGAGGGTCTTCAGAAAACTAAAACTAAACTTACTTCTAGGCATGGTGGTACATGCCTGTCATCCTTGTTTGTACATCCTGTACATGCTTGTTTGTTAACTCAGGAGACAAAGCCAGGAGGTTCATCAAAAGATTGAGGCCAGGCTAGGCTACACAGTAACACCCTGTCTAAAAAACAAATGAACAACAAATAAAATCTCACGTGATCTAGCTACTAAGGATATAGTCAAAGAAAATGGAGTCGGTATACCGGAGATAGCAGCCCCCATTGTAGAATTCCTCACATAACTAAGGGATGGGAACAGACTACCTAATGTATTATGAATGGATAAAGAAATTGTTATATGCCTACACAGATGATTGAATACTATCATGCCATAAAAATGGATGAAATTTGTCAACCAGATTGGATGGGTTAGAGGACATTATGTTAAATGAAGTAAGCCAGACACAGAAATAAGTACCACATGATATCACATGGAATTTTAAGAAGTTGGCCTCAAAGAAGTAGTGGATAGGTCAGTGGTCCCCAGTTGGTCAGTGTATACCAAATTGTAGTTAGAAAGAGTAAACTCTGATGTTTTGTTGCACAGAAAACAGAATGGTATTGTATGTCTCAAAGTAGCTGGGAAGGATTTTGAATGCTCCCACTGATGAATGTTTGATGAGATGAATATGCTAATTACTCCTTTGGTTTGCTTGTTATATGATGTATACCTAAATTAAAACATCACATTGAACCCCACAAATATGTATAGTTATTATGTGTCAAGAAAGGAAGAGATCTAATTGAGCATTTTAATTCTTATTTTCTTCTCGTTCATTATTGTCAGGGTGAGGAGTAGGTAGTAGCTAAGAAAATGTAGGTAATACTTCCAAATAGTGCGATATTTCCCTTAGAATTACCAGTGACTTGCCCTCTGTTGTTTATAGTAGTTGATTTTGTGCTACATTACAATGGATGTGCTGTTCACAGGCCGGGTTTTTTATTTTTGGAGCGGTTTTTCTTTTCTGGGGTTTACTTACCCACTCATTTAACAGATACTTAATTCAGGAACTGTGTGGGTCCTGATCGCGTCAAGACCCCTTTCGTGGTGAGGCTATTGTTCTGTGACTAACCCTGGTGTGTCTGTTCTCTTAGGAGGGGTGACAGCGCTCTGCTGGGACCCAGTGCAGCGTGTGCTGTTCTCAGGGAGTTCCGATCACTCCGTCATCATGTGGGACATCGGTGGGAGAAAAGGGACAGCCATCGAGCTCCAAGGACACAAGTAAGGCTGCGGCGGTGGGTCTTCCATAAAATCTCACAGCAGGCTCCTGGATGAGGTGGACAAAGGCACAGGGCAGGCTGCTGCGGGACCTTTGCTCCAGAAGATGCATGTCAGGGACACCGTATCAGCCAATTTGACTTGTGTGTACAAAGGCTGCTTCTAGCCACTGCGGACCCAAGCGTGCTTCTGAATGCACACAGTGAAATAACAGCTGTAAATAAACTCAGAGCAAAAATTAAAGCCATAAAGAATGTAAGTGAAAGTTGAGAGTGAGAAAAACATTGTGAAATACGAGTTGGAAGCCTGTGAAGTCTCTGTACAATTCAGGCTTCTGGCAGCTTGAGGAGGGCAGAATTGATATCCTTCCATGCTTAGTACCTCGCCCAATACTTTAGTCCAGTTTGCCCTGGTTCCTGTGTGGTTGGGTTAGACCAGTAGCTAATCTGTCTCCTGCTGACCAGCAGGTGCTAGCTAGACACTACAACTGTGAGGTGAACTTTGGCCAGCCTGTAGCAGCTGATGAGCTCTGGCGATGTGTTGTTTCTTTTCTGCTTAGACTCAAGAGTGCCTTTTTCTTCTTCCTCTCTTAACCATTCCTGGTTTTCCTTCCTTGCCCCAGGATGACTGGGTCAGTGTTGATGCAAATCAGGGATGTCGTTGACTTTAGGGACTGGGCAAACTGGCATGGGTCTGTCCAGTCAGGATATTGAGATAGTGCCACATGTCTTTTGTGTTATAGTTCTCACCACCTCTTGCAGCAGCTCAACATTGTTCCTGGAAGGTCATAATGGGGCTGACAGAATCCCAGGCATAGTCCCTCCACTGTGCTTTTCTGATGTGTCACTGTGTTAAACACACAATGCCACACAGGTTTGTGTTATGTAGCCAAAGTGTAAACCTGGGCTGTACCCTCTGGGTCTGTACACTCACTGATGGAATCACCTGACACACCTGTTTTCAAAAGCCTGTCTCCATCATCAAGACAAACTTTATAAAGGTCTTGTCAAAACAGAGAAAGTGACTGTTGACATTGAAGAGTTTTCATGTCCAAAGGAAGAAAGCTTAGAAAATACATTCCCGTAATGTTATCTGCGTTTCAGGCATTTTGGTGTTTTTAGTCCCCGTGGCAAGTGGAATGCAGTTCCAGGCTAGCTCTGTGCAGGGAAAGACAAAGGACGAGGCTCCAGTTTGGGAGGCAGTTCAGATTCCTAAGTGTCAGCTGTTAGTTTCACACATACTGCAGACACATAACCTGGAGGTGTGTTGTGCCATGCCCACTGTATCTTATACAGCAATGCCACCTTTTGGTTTGCTTTCTGAGACAGGGTTTTGCTATGTACCTCTGACTGGCATGGTATTCACTATGTAACCCAGACTGTCCTCAAACTCATGGAAGTCCTCCTGCCTCCAGCTCTTGAGTGCTGAGGTTACAGTATGTGCTGCCACACCTACTGGTACCTTTTGCTTTAGATCTTTACTAATTCTTAGAATAATACCTATTGTTTCCTGACCAGCCTTATGACTGTATTTTTGCTAGTAGTGTTTTCTTAGACCTAAAACTTCTGGGAGAGTTAATGTACTTTGATTTCAAGCAGTGGAGATCTTGTGTTGCCCTTATATGTTGGGACCCATGATGGACTTGAGCAGGAGGGTTCGTGAGGCCAATCACAGCCAGGATTCTTAGGTACACACAACTCATGTTCTTCCCCTTTCTATAATTCTGACTCTTATTTTCCTTCCTGTTTCTCTCACCATGTGTAAGATTTCCCTGTTGAGCACCCTTAGCCTTTTGGGAGTCCAGTGTGGTAGGACATGGTGGGATTTACCAATAATCCCAGCTCATGGGAGACAGGCAGGAAGAAAAGGTGTTCAGGGCCATCCTTAGCTAGCCTGGGCTACTTGAGATCCTACTCAAAAGAAAAAAAAAATACATGGGGAGGATTTGAGTTTACCCACTGGTATCAAGTAAATTGCACCTGAGGCTATGAAAAGAGAAGCGTTCTCAGCTTGCCCTCTGTGTTGGAGGAGCCAGTGAGGGTGAGGTCAGCATGTACAACTGCTTCCTTTTAAGTCCCTGGGATGTAAGGGCAGCATCTCACTGTGTGCTAGGAAACATTAGGAGAAGGAGCAATCTTTCGTTTCTGATTATTTCACTAAACACATAACAGGCTAGAATCCTGTCGTAGAAGGCAGAGCTGTGGTTTTTGTTTGTGTGTGTGTTTCCCTTTACCTTTTGTTTTGTTTTGTTTTTTGAGACAAGATTTCTCTGTTTAGCAGCTGTTCTGGAACTTGCTCTATAGATGGCCTAGAATTCACAGAGATCCACCTGCCTCTGCCTCCCAAGTGCTGGGATTAAAGGTGTGCACCACCGCCCCCTGGCGGCAGGACTGTGTTTATCAGTTAGCATTCAGGCTAAGGTTAGGAGCACTAGCTGCTCTTCTGGAGGACCTGGTGCCAGCACCCACTTGGTGGCCCAACCAGTCTGTAACTTTAGTTCCATATTTGATGTTCTCGTCTGGCCTTTGCAAGTACCAGGCACACAAGGAGTGCACAGACTTAAAATGAAGTTGAACAAATATTTTAAAGAATTAAGGTTCCAGAAGGCCTCATTCTTTGAAAGGTCCACTTCCATTTTCATGTTCTGCTGTTGCTGCCTTCTCTTTCTTTATGAATTTTGACAGGAGGCCAGCCCTATATTTTCATTTTGCACTGATGCAATCATGTTACAAACCTGGGTCTGGTGGGCCATGTTTTCTCTAGAACTGCTAAGAAGGTGTCCCTCTGAGTATAGTGTTTATAGGAGGCAGATCTCCGTGCTCAGGGAAGCACGGTTTTCATGTACTCATCAGAACACATACGGGGTGTATGTGGAGGCCCTCATCCACAAAATAATAATCAGCTTTGAAATGCTTTTTAGTATAAGTGCTCCAGTGGTAGCAGACGAAACATGAAGAGAAGAAGGTTTCTTTTCATTCCCTCCCCTAGTTTTTAATTGTGAGGTAGTTGAATTTTCAATCCTTAAATCAGCAAATCCCCAAGCAGATTATTATAAAGCTTGAGGCCTGCCGTTCATCACTGGGTTCTACTCTCCTGGGCTGGAAGATTAACAGCCCTGGAGCCTCATAACACATTTGTTGCTGAATGCTGCCACCAGCTGTGAATGGTGAAGCACTCCTTCTGAAGGACCTTTTGGCATTGCAAGATCATTGATATATGTCTCAGGATGCCTTAACAAAGTGGTTCTCAACCTGTGGGTCACAACCCTTTGGGGGGTTGAATGACCCTTTCACAGGGGTCACATATCAAATATCCTGCATATCAGATAGTTATATTACAATTTATAACAGCAGCAAAATTACAGTTATGCAGTAGCAACAAAATAATTTTATGATTGGGGGTTCCCACAACATGAGGAACTGTATTAAAAGGTCACAGTGTTAGGAAGGTTGAGAAGCACTGCCTTAACAAATGAAATGTAGTTCAATCATAGTTTCCAGTCTGTTCAGCCAGGTAGAGGATGGATTCCCCCTCTTGCCCTTGAAAATCAGAATGGAGGCGCTCCCTACTTTTAAAATCCTGAAATGAATGAATGTGAGTTATTTGATATCAGCCATTAGTTACTAAGAGAAGTGCTTTGATGTAACAACTGATCTGAAGGGAAACCCATCCGTAAGCAGTAGAAAATGCTAAAGTGAAGGCTGGGGCCGGGCTGAGTCCGTCAAGTGCTGGCCACACAGACTTAGGGCCCGAGTTTGGTCACTAGGACCCAGCTAAAGAGCTGGGCGTGGTAATGTGTTCTTGTGATCATGGTGTTGGCGAAGCAGAGAGAGATGGGTGGCATTGCTGCCCAGCCAGTGTGGCCATAAACAAACCAACAACAACAACAAAAGGTGGAAGGCTTCTTAGGAATGATCCCCGAAGTTGACCTCTGACCTCCACATGCATGTCACACCCTCCCCACAGCTGTGTACACACGGAATGCCCAAGTTCATCTGTGTGTGGAGACACAGCTGGCTTTTTCATGGGTTGGGTGGGCACTGGGGATAGTGCCGTCTTCACTGGGCAAGATTTTGGTACTGTTGTTTTTGTATAATGCAGGGTTGTAAAGCAGCGGTCAAATGTACTATTCATACAGACCCTGTAGAATCCAATAGCCCAGAAAAGTGTGCGAGCTCCCAGCTGACAGTGTGAAAATGGACGCCATCGTCTCATTTTGCCTGTTTCAAGCTTGTCGATCTACTTGACACCTCGTCTTCCCCAACTCTGTGACCAGAATAATTTATAAAGCTCACAAACATTTGGCTTGTTTGCTCTTTTTTTTTTTTTTTTTTTAAATTGTTTTTACTTGCTGACTTTTAGAAAGTCTTGCTGTGGAGCCCAGGTCAGTCTTGAACTCAGATGATCTTACGTCAGTCTCTCTAGTGCTGGGATTACAGGTGTTGCCACAACTCCTGGTTATGAAGGGTTACTGTTGATCACAAGAAAGATAGGAAGAAAGGCAGGCTGTCCTCATAAAGTGTGGCCTAATTATTTCTAGTTTTGCAGTGCATACCAGTGAACCATGCATTCCTTTTAGGCATGCTCTGCCTGCCTAGATCCACACAGCGTTCTGTTCACACACAAAATACTAACTTCGCCCTGGTTATTGTTACAAACTTGTTAGATGGATTTTTTTTTTTTTCCTGAGCTTTCCTCTGTTCCTTGCTTTGCCAAGGCTGAGGAGCCACCCTGGAAACTCCTCACCTAAGGCTCCTTCATTGGTAAATTCCTTGTGTCCAGCATTCCAGTTCCTGGTCAACTACATGGCTTTGTACTGTATGGTCCTGACCAGTTTCTAGGAGGGCTATGTAGACCTTGGCCTCATACACTCTTAAAGTGGCAGGGCACTTTTGATTCAGTGGGCATCATTCTCAAATGTGAAAAAGGCTTGGTTGTGCGGTTGGTTTGTTGTGTATGGGTGGGTGTGGGTGTGTGCATGTTCATGGGAGGCAATGTATGTGGAGACAAAGGGTTGATGATATTGGGTGTCATCCTCAATTGCTTCTTACTTTATTTTTTTAAGACGAAGTCTCTCACTGAACCTAGAGCTCACTGATCCAGCTGGGCTGGCTGGCCAGAGAGTCCTGGGGGTCCTCCTGTCTCTGCCTCCTTAGCTTTTTATGTGGGTGCTGGGATCTGAGCTCAGCTCCTCATGTTTGTGCGCTAAGTACTTTATGGAAATCCCCCCATTCCCTGGGGATTGATTGTTGTAGAACCCATAGAATGGCTGTGTTACCGTGAACATTAAGGGAAGTCTGAACAGGTTGAAGTTGTGGACAGTGTAAGATGGGCTGTTTTTCAATGTTTTGATTTAGATTATAAAAGTAGAATTTACTAGACTGTAAATTAGACATGGCTTAAAGAAAGAGCAAAGACATTATTACATACCCAGAAAATAAAATATTAAAACACCGATGGGATTCTAGACAACACATCCACAATTGGTGTTCATTTTGTTCTGTGAGTAAGCTGTAATTCTTACTCTGCTGGATCCTGGGTTAGTGGTGACTGTTCATGATGCCATCTGTCACCAGAACAAAGTGAGCTCCCGTAATATAAGAGAATCCTGATTAGTCCACTGCACAGTTTAAACACTGTCAATCAACGTGATGACACCCAGTAGCCTGTGTAGGATATGTTCTTCACAATGTCAGTGTTTTCAAAGACTGATGGATGTATTCTTTTTCTTGAAGTACTGTAGCCATCCTTTTTGGAAGTCTGACTTGACCTTCAGACGAACATCAGAGTACTACAAAGGGTATCTGTAGCCTCTAGAGACTTAAGGACTTAATGATTACTATGTCACAAGATAGCCTAGACTGCCTTGGAACTTGGTGTAGCCGATCCCATCCACAAATTCATAGCAGTTCTGCCTCAACCTCTCAGTGCTAGGATTACCAGTATGAGGCACTATGCCTGAATTCTATTTTGTTTTTTCTTTTTGTGAAGTTAGATTTTGAATGTAGAGCCTCACCCATACCAGTAGCATTCTGCTATTAGTCTCAGCCCAGACCTTGATTCTACAAATAAATAGTAACACATATAATGCAATTGTGTGTTAGTAATGTTTAATGCAGGTGTACATAGTATCTCATTTTAAGGTGAAGGATCAGATCTTTATGGTTTTCCAGGACTATTGTGTGCTATTTTGCTCACATTCTGACAATAAAGTTTTCTTTGAATCAGAGGGTGGAGCTAGCTACTAGCTGACCAAAATTAACCATAGAGGTTTTGGAGGACTGAGGACAGATAGACAGGAAGTAGTAAGACTGGGCTCAGAGAGGATCTTAGGCTTTTGGCTGAAGGAATGGAAGAGATAGGAGGTCACTGATGGCTTCTCTGCCTCTTCTCTGATCATTCAGGTTCTTTGATATTTGACTCCTGACTTTTTATTGATAAAGAATAATTAGATAAATGTATCACGGGAAGTCTTTTGGGAGAGCTTTGACATAAAACATCTTGAAGATTTTACTTTTTCTGAGTAGTGACTCAGCGTGAAAAGTCAAAATCAACCTGCTGAGTCTGGGGTCCTAGGCTAAGATAGGAACACTGGCTATCTAAGTAAAGTAGTAATAAATACCTTAACATAAATACCGAAAATCACACCATTTTAAAGAATGGAGCTTAGCCGGGCGGTGGTGGCGCATGCCTTTAATCCCAGCACTCGGGAGGCAGAGCCAGGCGGATCTCTGTGAGTTCGAGGCCAGCCTGGTCTCCAAAGCGAGTTCCAGGAAAGGCGCAAAGCTACACAGAAAAATCCTGTCTCAAAAAACCAAAAAAAAAAAAAAAAAGAATGGAGCCTTTTTCACAAGTGAATGCCCCTCATCTCCCTCCTTTCTTTTAAAAAAAAAAAAAATCAAGGACATTAGTCACAGTAATACAAAGATCCAGACATAATTCTGAAAACAGACTGCATCTAGGCAGTTCCACAGAGGTAAAGAGCACCCTTTCACGCTGGTCAAGGGCAGTAATCAGCACATCAGAGAAGCAGTTGCAGCTGAGCAATGTGCCCAGCCCTGTAATGGACTTCTTCAGATACTGTAAAACAGAACCCACCCCTTCCTTCCAGCCCTCTACCCCCACCCCACCCTGGGACCATTTGGCATTCTTCTTCTCTCCAAAGTGTACAGCGGGTTTTCTTGAGCTAGATGCTGAGTGGTCTTAATAAATGCAGGAAACTGGAGTATCTGACTTTTACTAAGCTTTACAGTAGGATGAATCTCAAGAACATCAAACATGGGATTTTTCTCATCACATTTTCTGTTTTGGAAAATTATTTTTCCATTTAATATGCATAATGTCCAAGTGGAACGTATTCCTCATTGCAAATTTGAAATGAATCTGTTATATTCTCAGTTTAATCTAAAAATAAAGTAAATATTTTATCTGTGTTTTAAACCAAGTAAGTTTTAAAAGTAAAGGGAGGCCCCCGGACAATGGACTTGACCCTAGGACATCTCCCTCCAAGGGCTGAGGTTACAAGTCTGCATTGCCACAACCAGCCCCCGCTGACAGAGTCCTAACTACTCACTTTCACTGTAATAATTACCAAAGTAACTAGCCGTTATTTCATGGAGAAAACCGGGAGGAGGGAAGGATAGAGACAACTGAGAACTGCTTTATACAAGCATTTTAGAGACTAGCAAGCAAATGCACCAGAGTTTCCACTATGACATATAAACTCCCTTAAGGGAGAATTAACAAGATGTTATAGTCAGTTCAGCAATCATCTCTTATTTGAATGTTGGTAACTGACCAAAAGTACTTTCTCGTGAACCTGAGAAGACTAAAACAACGTTTAAACTCATGTTAGGTCTGACTGTTGTGTGTTGAAGAGTCTGGAAAGATTCCAGCTACTCGCTGGAGTTCTGTTGAATCTGAGTATTGTCTGGCTCTGATGGGCTTTCTGCTGTGGAGCATGTTATTTGCCCCGAGCTGGCCCCAACCCTTGGTTTCTTCCACAGTGACAAAGTCCAAGCCCTCTCCTATGCACAGCACACAAGGCAGCTCATCTCATGTGGCGGGGACGGTGGCATTGTCGTCTGGAACATGGATGTGGAAAGGCAGGAGGTAAGTGGCACAGTACTCTGGGTGAGGCCTGCGGCGCTGTCTCTGCCCCTTCCTGCTTATTTCTGTAATGATTAAACCCCAACTAGGATGCAGTATGTCATACGTTAGAAAACTCCTGAGGAGTAAGAGCACTCAGTTTGGTTTTAATGGAAATACAGGAACCAATATTCTTGTGATTGTTTGTCGTGTTCTAAATAGTCCCCAAACACCATGCCTTGTCTTCTTAAGCACAGATTTAAATCTTACCATACCACTGTCGAAACTAATTTTGCTTTTTAATCTATAAGCATTTTAGCAATTAATATGTTGACTGGACATTGCCTGGACAAGTATTTTGAAGTTAACCATTTCCTGTCGACGTGGAATTATTCTAGGTCAGCTTCCCCTTTGACAGTCAGCATTCTTGTCATTTATTTCTTGAAGGGTGTGAGATTAAATAGAAAAGCACACTTTATAAAGACAAAACTTCCCCAGTTTTTTCCATCCCCTCACCCCAGTCTCACTCATCCCAAGAGAGTCACTGGTATTACCCACAATGCTATGCCTTCAGATGCCAGTAATTAAATGCTTAGGAAGATCACAGCTCTATTTTGTGGAACCATAAATCCACAGGAGTTCTATTAGTAACTAATTAAAGTGCTCCTTAGTTGTAGGAAGCGGGGAAATGTAGAATATTGTTTTTGAAAAGTACACTTGGCACCATCCATGTACTGGTGGGGGACCATTACAGCACATGCTGGTCATGTGAAGCAGGCTCCCCTAGAGCTGGGGATTGTGTCCTGGCTTGCTTTGGGTTAGGGACAATCAGGCCTGATTCAGGCCTGGCTTTTGTGGGCCTTGTTTTGTTTTGTTTTGTTTTTAGTGGAAGGACAGCCCAAAGGAACATAAAATTTGTGGTTTCCAAAGATGAAAGTGGGCGTTTGGGAGCCAGCTTTGAGCCATTTTGACGTGCATATATATGAACATTCAGTACTTGCTGAGGGGTTTAAGATCTTGTTAATTAGAAGCTCTGATGAGCAATGGGGATGATTCCATCCATCTTTTACAAATACCATACTTCGTAAGCATCTGGGAACTGCTTCCTAGTTATGACAGAGGCTGTGGGATGCTAACAATAATGAAGTTTGTTCTAACCTGAGGTGCTGACAGACTCTCTAGAAAGTTCATAGTCTATTAAATGGTATAAGTAATGAAATTACAGTTAACACTAGTAAGACAGAATGTCAGTGCTGGGTGTTGGGAAGGGATGTTAGGACTGGCTGTTAAAGGCGGGTCCAGTGGGCCAGCACATGCTATTACTTGGAGAGTCATGGGCTTTATAGGCTAAGAAAGACAAGGAGTAAGCAGGGTGGGTGTGAAAGGCTGCTGGGGTGTGTCAGTGCTGATGGGAAGTTTGCAGCAGTCAGGCATAAGAGTTGCAGATGGAAGACAGTGTGGGGCAGGTGAGGGATTACTCTGCATGGCTGCATGCAGATCAGCGCGACATCAGCCGGATGCAGGTGCTAAACGTGTTTGTCTCTACGGCTAACGAAATCAATTGCTTATGTATTATTAGGTAGAGTACATACTCTGTAGAAAATACTCATTAACAAATAGAAAACAGGTTTGTTAATCATGAAACCACCATCCAGAAATACCATGTTTACAGAATCTATAGATTAACTAAGGCTCTCCATGTTAGCAAACAGCCATCCTTCTGTTTCTCTACAATAACAAAAATTCTTTACACAAAAAATGGAATCCTATCAAATGTATTAATTTTTTCCCCTCTGAATACCTTCATATGGACACCTACTATGATACATTTCACACCCAGATCTGTGTGAGTGTATATATGAAAGTATGTGTGGAGAGAGAGAGAGAGAGAGAGAGAGAGAGAGAGAGAATGTGTGTGATGTATGGTGGAGGGAGGGTGGTATATATGTATGGTGTGTGTGTGTGTGTGATGTATGTATGAGATGTGCATGTATTAGTGCATTAGTGTATTGTCAGATGTCTAGGTGTGTGTGTCAGTGTGTAGTATATGTGTAAGATGTGTGTATGTCTGTATATGAGTATGTATGGTGTCTATGTGTGAGTGTGTGGGGTATATGTTTGTGGTATGTGTATGTATGAGTATATGTTTGTGTATGGTATATATGTGCATGCATGTATATGGTTGTGTGTGGTGTATGTGTGAGAAGAATGTGTAAAAGTGTAGATGCATATGAGTGTGTGTGGCATATGCACAAATAGTACTGTACTACAAGTCTAGTTCTCTCTCCACCTTCTGCCCCAGAACCATTTTGAGCTCTTCCCAACCTGCTCTAGCTCAGTGATACAGTGCTTATTAACATGCATGAGGTCCTAGGTTCAATCCCCAATACAACACTTACACTTACACATGCACTCAGCATGCATGCACATGTACACAGCACACACACAAAAGATCTGCTAAAGAATACCTTTACGCAGAACATACTATTGAACCCTGTCTGACTTAATTTAGACTACTTACGTCAGGGATACATACATACATACATACATACATACGTGTGTGTGTGTGTGTGTGTGTGTGTGTGTGTGTGTGTGTACATGAATGACATGTGTCACTCCTCCAGCTTCCCCTCTGCCATCCTGAAGTCGCACTCAGCCCCTTCCGCCTCTTCTCCTCCCTTCCTGCTTCGGGTCTCAGCCGACTTCCTTCTACAGAGATCCCAGCCTACGTCAGAGCCTCTGGTCTAGCGCACTGGCCCTAGCCTGCCAGAGCTTCTGTTCCCTCCCAGAACACTGCTTCGCTTAGGCCTTCAAACTCTCAGACATTTTGATGACTAACAATATCCTCGTGACATCTTCCCTAATAAATGATAATCTCTGTGATTTTAGGTTTTCTTTACTCAGCACTGTATCCCATCCTCAGGGCCTGACAGTTAGCAACCCTTCTGTAACTCCCTTTGTGACTGAGGATCAGCTGTCTCTGACACATAAGTCCTGGTCTGGAAGTCTAACCAGTGTCCACGGTCCTTTGTCATACCGCTTCTCACTGTGGCTGCTCTTGCTTTATTTGACAAGACCCCTGAGTGGTTGGACAGTGACTCCTGCCAAAAATGTGACCAGCCTTTCTTCTGGAACTTCAAGCAGATGTGGGACAGTAAGAAAATTGGCCTAAGACAGGTGGGTGACATGTGCTCTTTTAAGGTGCGGTTATCTGGAAGTGACTTAACCACATAATCATGGAAGTAGAAGCCCCTGGGTGGGAGCTATAGTGGACCCAGGGATTTTATAGCCGTGACACCTAAAGTCTACTGCAGCGCAGCCCCTCCCTGAGGTTGGGTTTCCTAGTGGTCGTTCTAAGTGCTTGAGTGGTACAGCTTTAAAGCTCTAATGGCGTCTACTGAGGTATGCCTTAATATTAGAGGTGTCACGGTAGCTCATGTTGGCTCCAAACCATGAAATACGTGAGGATGTCTACTTCTTAATTATTCACTTTCCCTCCTTCTGACTTGGTTTGAGTTGTTTAGACCTGTTTATAACAACATTTTCCAAGTCTGATTCTATGGTTTGGGTTGCTCTTCCCCGTGGAAATCAAATGTTAGGTTACCTGGGTTGAACACTGATAGAGTCGAAGACAAATGGCTGGTTAGAGGTCATGCAGATTTGTAATCTCTCAAGGTAGCACTTCCTCAGTTCAGCCAGCTTTAAGATCTGGCCGTTGGATACTTCCGCTGCATGCAGCTCACAGCAATGGTAGGTGAAGGGGATGGAGAGCGGGAAACAGAAGAGGGAGGCATGCTTCCCAGAAGCCCTTACTCTGATCTGAGTCCAAAATTAAAAAGAGTAGAAATCTGATATTCCCTTGGTGGGCTTCAGGACACTGTTGTGTTGTGGTGTGTTGTGTTGTGTGAGTGTGTTTATGTGTGTGGTACGTAGGGTGGTATGATGTGATATCATGTATATTGTTTATTCGGTGAGTTACTGGGGGAAAACTGTTTTTCTAATCCTTTTAGCACTTTATAGCATAGTCAAATCATGTTAAGTATTCTGGTTTACCTTCGTCAACTATAAATAAGCCCTTTTACCTAAGACACAAAGGAGTCCCAGTCTGGCTGCCCGGTGTCAGCCTCCCCAGGGCTGGGATTGTAAGGCTCTGTTACAATGCCTACGATGGCCAGCTCTGGGGCACCCTGGCCTGGTGTCCTCACCCGAGAGCAGCTGGCTTACCGGTGTGCCAGGGCTGCAGCCAGAGCCATGGCAGCCTGTGTCCTCTTCCTCCAGCACCACTGCCGGAAGTGTGGGAAGGCCGTGTGCGGCAAGTGTAGCTCCAAGCGCTCCTCCATCCCACTCATGGGCTTTGAGTTCGAAGTCCGGGTCTGCGACAGCTGCCACGAGGCCATCACAGATGAAGAGTAAGTCCCACGCCCTGCGCCCTGCCGGGGCATGGACAAAGCCCGGCCTAAGCGTCCCACTCCAGAGCTAGTCTACCTGCCTAGTCTGCCGGGGGTGTGGTACAGACGGAACCATGCAGGAAAAGCCCTGTACCACCAAGAGGTTTCTGTGATCATGAGAGAGGGAGAGACAGGTGAAGAGGGCATAGGCTCAAAGAACCACCTGCTGGGCTCTCAATAATCTTGGGGCATGTATCTATTGCAGATACTCTCAGGTAAAGCTGCCTGCTCGCCCACAGAATCTCCCCGGGGAGCTAAGGCCAGGACTTGCCTTGGTGCCCAGGCCGCTGTCTTTACAGATGTTGCGTCTCAAGGGCTCCAGCAGTTTTTAGGTTCTGGAAATAGTTCCAGGTGCCCACCACTCAGCTGGTGCATTCTGCCTGGTGTCCTGAGACCTTAGCTCTAAGTGGAATCAGTAACACTAAAAATTGAAACTACCCCCAGACACTATCGAGATGCACAGAAACAAGTTTTGGCCCCCATGAGTTTAGGAGGATAACCAGTCTCCAGTCCTCCCAGCACTCTGTGGTACAGTCAGGTCATGTCACCCTATCAAATACACATCAAGATGGCCTTGCTCAAGTACTTGTTCATGTGCACTGATTATTTGCCCACTCAAGCACATGATGAGATTAATGAGAGTTCTAATCATTGAAGAGAACTGAGGGGGGCCTTAAAGATGGTTGAATCCAATTCTTCATTTTATCAAGACAGAGCTGAGTCTAAGAAATTCCAAGTTAAGCTGAAATCATTTACAGTGATCATTTTACTACTGAAAGTCTTTCCTGTAGATTCAACTAAAGCCAAGAGACAGTCATCTTCTGAGTGCTCACAGCAGTGTAGAGACCCTGAACCACGATGAGGAGGTCTGCTTGGCCTGCCCAGCTCCACCTCTGGCTCTTCTGCTTCATCTCTGGCAAGCACTCTAGACCTGCCTATAGAGTGCCGAGGCAGCCAATGGGCCTCATCACTAAAATCAGCAGCAAAGCCACAGGCCCAAAGACACAGAACAAGCAGTGGTGTGTGTGTGTGTATGTGTTAAGATATTATTTATGTTGCTTGGACATGTACACACACACACGTACACGTTCATATATATTGCTTAGTGGAATTTTCGAATACCATTTTGAAAACTTGTATTCGCATTTACAGCAGTGGGAAAGGAAAGAAAATATAGGTGATTTTCAGTTTGACAGACAATGGTGTCTTGGGCATTTTAACAGCCACACCTTTAAAAAACAATAGGCCAAGCTAGAGTATATTCCCTCCTCCTAAGCACAGACTTGGCAAAGGTGCTGTGGTCTTTGAAAGAGTTCTTTAGAGCACAGGTAGAGATTTGCATGGATGCCATCACAACAGAATGCTTTCCTGAAGGCCTTTGGGGGCATTCACCTTCCCTATTCTGGAGACCAGAGAATCATTTTCCCTTGTTTTCCTTGTTAAATCATGTCATGGCTAATGAGATGGTCGGTGGATGGAGGCGCTCATGCCTAGGCCTGACAGCCTCAGTTCAGTCCCTGGATCCCACACGCTGACCAGAGAGAACCAATTCCTGAGAGTTGTCCTCTGATCTGGATGTGTGCGCACGTGCACACAGACACACACCCCCACACACACACACACACCCACACACACACAAAGTACTAAAACCGTGTAACAGTTCACCCAGGAGTGAGAGCAGGAGCATTCCTAACAGTGAAGCAGTGTTAGCCAGGAGGCTAAAAAGGAGGATCTAAGTCATCCCAGATCCCTCTCATTCATGTGCCCCCCTCTTAACTCTGGTATTGCTCCTTCCAGACGTGCACCCACAGCTACCTTCCATGACAGTAAGCACAACATTGTGCACGTGCATTTTGATGCAACCAGGGGATGGTTACTGACTTCTGGAACTGACAAAGTGATTAAGGTAAGATGCCCTCTTGTTAAGCTTCCTATTATAGGCCTTGTTTACAGACAGGAGGATCTGAGAGGCTGTCTGTGTTCGGGTTATCCGCGGAAGTGACCATTGTCAAGAGCCCACGGCACTCATCACTCTGATTTGCAGCATAATTTCCTTAGCATATGATCTTTAAAAACCAATACTAGGAACCTATGGAGATTGTTTAGTTGATAAAGTGCTTGCAAGGACCTGAGCATTTAAAAAAAAAAATGTAGGCATGATGACAATGCTTTTAATCACAGAGCTGGGGAGGCGGAATCAGGTGTCTCCCAGAGGACTAGCCTAGCAGCCTAGCTTAGTCAACGAGCCATAGGTCTCAGTGAGAGATGCTATCTCAAAAGACAAGGTGGATGGCTCCTGAGGAACGGTGATTGAGGTTGTCCTATAACTTTCACACACACTAGACAATAAGTCGCATGTGCAAAAGTCACAAACATAACATGAGTGACAATAACCAGGATTCCCAGAGGGAGGAGAGCTGCTTGGGAAGCTCTGGGAAGCAGGTGGTCTTGAGCTGAATGTAGGTTGGAAGGCAGACCTGGAATCAGTCACCAAGTCATACAGAAGCTTTTTTCCTGCTGAGACAAATTACTCCAAGAGTGTTTATCCAAGACTCTGAAGCCACGTGGATTCACAGCCATAGCAGAGGCCCAGGACAGATGGCCAACTCTGTCATCCTGTCCTACTTTGGGGGCAGCAACAGGATGAAGTTGTTAGAAGTAACTTCAAGCTCTGAGGCTTTGGCCTTTCCCTTTTGGTGTCTTAGAGAATTGTTTGGAAGGCTATCTGGGAAGTTTATGGAAAGATACCCGGGGTGTGCTGGCTCCTCTCCTTAATGGATCTGATCTGCCTTTATGTTCCTTAGCTGGAGCGACATGTAGCTGCCCTCATGTAGAAGTCAGGCTAGTGCTATATGCTGTATGCTGTTTGCTGTGTGCTGTGTGCTGTGTGCTGTATGCTGTGTGCTAACTGGGAAAAGACAAGCCTACTTTGAATTGAGGCCATTCTAAGCATTGTTCATCCTCAGTACTGTTTGATCTTAATTCATCCTTGGCATTTTTCTCTTTATTTTTCAGTTGTGGGATATGACCCCAGTAGTGTCCTGATGTCTCTCCCAGGGACTAGAAGATAGTTTTCACTAAAGAGACACTTGTTTGAGCCCAGAATCATTACAGGAGAAGCAAAGTACACATATGAGCAGGAAGAGAGACTGAAGGAGCCTCAAAGTGGATGTGTAGCCTCCTGTCCTATTGCAGTGAACCAGTGGGGGAGCACTCCCATGATTCCTCAGTTGCCCTTACAACATAAAAGAAGATATTTTTTTATCAAATGGTTTATACAGCCTGGCTGTGCTGCATTGTCTTGAGTCTATTGGAAAATCTGTGTGGGATGTTTAAGCTTCTGTGTTTCAGCCTCCATTGTTCTCGTTGCTTTCTGTGTCAGGAAAAAAAAAAAAAAACAAGAGAGCGAGCTATCTGTTGAAGGTATTGTGTCGTGTAAGACATTTCTTCTCCTCAGCGTGTCCCAGAGAGAGCCTTTCTCTGCTCTTCCTCACCGGCCACACTTGCCTCTCGCCAGAGTGGACGGTTCCGGTTTATTCCGTTGTTCTGCTTTCGCGGCCAGATAGGAGTCGGAAAACCGTCTGATGCGGGCCTCTTGAGTCACCTGTGGGGAGCAGTGCTGTCAGAAGTGCCTGAGCTTCCGCTTCAGCGTCGCCCCCTTAGGAAGGGCTTCCGGAAACTGCTGTCCACTGTCAGCCCTGGCACCGGTCACGTGACTCAGCCTCGCCCTGCAGTGCCTGTGTCTTTCTGAATCCAGTGAGGGCTGCTTGAGCCTTTTGCATTTTGGACTTTGGGAATTTGGGTTTTTTGATTTTTTTTTTTTTTTTTTGTAGCTTCCCTTTATTCATGACATGAAAGACAAACAGGAATGCCCACGCTCCAGAAGTAAGTGTCGTGAAGGTGCATCTTTCTACACGATGTTGCCTCTGAATGTGAACGTTTATTACTTTAAGATTAGAATCCTGCTCTCTTCACCATCCATATTTAGTTTCCCTTTTAAAACCAGGTATTTAAGCATCTTTATGATAATGTATACTTTCTATGAAGCCAGCGTGTGATCTAAACAGAGGTACTAAGAAGCAAACAGTATTCTCCTAAGGAAATCAGTCCATCTTGCTAAGGTGCAATAAGGACTCACTTTGGAATGTCAAGGTACATTAAAGTACTAGCAAGCCTGTGCCTGGAAACTGGCCCGTCCAAGCACGTCACACATGATCACCCGTCAGGAATACCAGTGAGGTTGCCAGGTCAAAGGCTCGTGGGTAAACAGGCTGATTGCTTGCCCTGACTCTCCATGTCACAGTATCTTCTTCACTTCCAACTTAACAGGTGTTTCCTGGCAGGAAGTACTTAAATGCAATTACAGTCCTGTTCTAGAAAGGCAGTTTCTCCATTGTCATTCTTGCTTCTCTTTCTGGAGGAGGCAGTAGTAACCATTCTTGAGTACCACCCTTAGGACTAACAACCCAGAATGCTTCCTAGGACAAGGCGTCCAGAATCAATTCTGCTGGCTGGCACTGGGAAGCAGGGCTGGTGTACACCTCCCAGAGCCATGTCCCTTGCAGCTATGATGTGAGAGCAGAACTCTGCACACACTCTAGGAAGTCATCGCCACTGTGGTTCAACGGTCTGTTCCGTGAAGTGCCACCTAGGTTCAGTCAGGCCACCATAACTGGTTTGGGTCTTCTCTGCATGATCACTCCATCACAGAGCTTTGCAAAGGGAATCAGAGCTAAAATACTCAAATATCGATGGAAGAGTTGATTGCTAGAGTCTACAGCCACTTGGCAAGTTGTAGAGAGCTGTATATTGGAATCAGTAATAGAAGTGAGTCTCTTGGAACTGGAGCGTGACTGCATATGGAGAGGGAACACAGTATTAGAGAAGTGAGGCTAACCACCCAGCAAACCCGTGTGGATTTCCACTTATGTGTAGATGAGTTCAGACTCCTGGGAAATGGATTGCCTTCGTTAGAACACTTTTTACACTGTTGGATGGCCCTCCACACCTCTCTAGGCACCTCCAGCTACAGCCCATCCCGAAGAGTCCCCAGAGGTTGAAACTTCCCAGTGATGAAAATCATGGTGGTACACCCCCGGTAACCAAGGTTTCCACAGCTCGGCCTCTCCTCTTAGGCAGGTGGCTGCTGAATTTGTTGAGAAGAGTGTATCAGAACAACTATGTATGCACATAATAATGCACTGTGAATGCTTGTGTTTGCCTGGCATTCTTAACCCATAGAGAAAGGCTTGCTGGTGCTGATAGATTTCCAAGCATTCTCTGAAAAACAAGGTTTCATCCATCAGGCATGAGCGCTGGCTCAGCGCTTGGCTTGTCTCTCCTCTGAGTCAAAAAAATCACAGATCTGTTCCCTTTGCACTTTGCTTTTTTTTTTTCTCTGCTGTGGAAACCTCAGCTCTGGTGATGGTAGTGAATACTGCCATGCTGGGAAGCAGGGAGACCATGTGTGCACAGAGTTTGTTCCTAGTTGGTGGATGAAAAACATCTCACTGCTAGTTTCTCCAAAGGAAAGCATCAGAGCCACCTGGGTCTCCACCTTAGCAAAAAAATGGTTTTAGAAATAACTACTTGGGATTTTGTGTCATTTTATAAAAGCCCAGTCAACATAATGTGTTTCTCATTTATTTGTTTGAATTATTCATGAAATTACCACATTGAAAGGGAATCTTGAGATCTCCTAGGTTAGTCACACCAGGCAGTTAGATAGAGCCGAGGTGTAAACCAGAGAATCTCCAAGAACACTCAAGAGCAATGGCTTTTGATATTACCAATAGCACAGTGAGTAGGCACAAGGGGCAACCCCCTTCCTGGGGCAGGAAGTCTCTGGAATCAGGTTTGATACTGTTTTGAGCAAATTTGACGTAACTTTCGGTGCCTGCCTGTGGTTCTGAGTGGTGCATGTTCTCCCAAAGGTGGGTAGTCCCATTTATCTGTATGTCAACAAGCCCTGTATGTCATACCACACCAACCACCCCAGGGACAAAGTTGAATCACGCATTCAGGGCCCTAGACTTCCCACTGCCCTGCTGGCTAAGGGCTGCTCCACTGAGTCCAGGCTTACAACGTCCGTCCTTGTGAGACACCACCTTCTTAGCATCTCAGAGTCTTATTTTAAAAGTATACTGTGTTTTTTGTTTAACATCAATCCTTTAAAAGCTTGAATTTTAACTTTAAAGCAAAAGAATAGCTCTGAACTATGTGTCACAGCTAGTACACAGAAATAGCCACTCAATGGGGCCTTGGTTTTGCTTTTTCATAGTATTTAAATATATATATATATATGTATTTGTATATAAGTGAGCTTGTTCACTAAGATTTATATTTTAAAGCAAAAAAAAAAAAGCATTTTTCCAAAGTGCCCTATTTTTTTTCCTTTAAAATAATGTTAGGTTAAATTTTTGCTGGTATAAAGGTAGATACTCAATACCTTGATGAAATGACACTTAAGTTCATCGGTTTGCCATTTTTTCAGGCTGTAAGGTCCTACCAGGAATGCCCGTGTGCTCCTGTAAACTGTAGCTCAGCTGGACAGCCAAGAACGACACCACAGCCTTGTGGGGTTTGGGTTGCATTTTCACCTTTTGACCCTGGGTTCCCACCAGGAAGCCTCGAGGCTAACACAGACAGCAGTGTGTGCTGTTGGACTTCCAGGCCAGAACCTGTCATCAAAGGAGGTCAGATCTCTGAGTGAGCGCTTACGGTCCCTTCAGACTTGACTCTGAGTGTTGCTTATCCCGGGACTGACCCTGACTGTCACCAGGTCACAGAGGCGGCCTCACTCAGGCACATGAAAACTCTGTCAGACCAGGGCTGTTGATTTCTGGCCTTTGCCACCCAGGACCTAGTCAATGTGGTTTTAGAAAAACTGGTGAACTTCTATCTCATTTAAAAGATACCTCCAAGTGTTCACCTTTAGGGGTTGAGAGGATCTGACTAGGGAGACAAAGGATTTAGGAAATTCAGATTGGTTCAAAAGGTTTCAAATCTGATTTAAATATTTACTTTTTTTTTTTTCTTGGTTCTTTGGGATCCATGAGAGGGTGATTTTTTTTAAAGGGAAATCAGTGTGAGCTCTTTGCTTCTGTATACTTCTTATCATTTCGATGGGTATGCAGCCTTTTCATTCATAGCATATGCCAATGTGAAGTATGGACCAAAACACTCACATCACCATTGCCACTGTTCTGTGTGTGCTTGAGATTTACGCCATTTGCCTTGCATTTCAAGTGGTGTTTTCAAGGTGTTGTCATTTGGGGAGGGAAGAAGTCTTTCGTGACAAGTGTAAAAGAAACTGTTACTAACTGAACAGCGGGGAAGGTACTGACCCCTCAGCCGGGCCTGCCCATTGCTGCACCATAACCAGGGCTTGGCTTCTTCCTGCTGCACGCATGGCTGCCCCCTGGGCCCACATCTGGATGTGACTGCCATAGGTCTGTTACTTTATGGTTATCTTTTTTTTCCAGAAAATTCAGGAATTAGGTTAGGCAAGGGCTCAGCTAAGCATGCTATAGAGCCTGGAGCTAGAGGCTAGACCAGGTCTCTCCATAGTGGTTCTAGCCGAACCCCTCTGGCAATTGCTGGGCTCTGTGCCACTGGATTCCACCAACCAGACCCACCACTCTTGATCCTGACCTCCTGAATGTGATGAGGTGGTCCTGAGTGAGACTGTTCTGTGACATTCAGATGACTGTATCCAGTGCAAATGCTGCTCGGCACTGTGAATGTTTCTCTCTCCTTGTTTACCCTGTACTGCCCGCAGCCTCTCATGTATGTGCAGCCTATTCCAATGTACGGCTCTCAGAGCAGTGGCCTCTGTGGCTTAGAATAAATGGCCGAACACCTGCCTACCATCTTGGTCCCATCATTGTCAAATGTAACTATAAACCTAGCAACTGTTGATGGTTCTGACCCATCAAGGAGGGATGGGGAAGTTTCCAGATCACTCTACACCTGGCTATGTGTAGACCTCAAGAAGAGTTACCATCTTAGGTTAGCCATTGTTGGCCAGCCTGAGCTCAGCACGTGGGCTGCAGCTATGTGTTTCTCTTTGATGTAGGGTGCATTTTCTGTGCACAGTAGAGTTTCCAAGTAAAGACCAAGAACTTGAGGGGAAATAGAGTCAGGAACCTCACTGACCCTTGAGGTAAACAGAGTCAGGAACCTCATTGAAAACCCTTGAGGTAAATAGAGTTAGGAACCTCAACGAAAACTCTTGAGGTTCATTTTATGGAGAAGAAAATAGGTATTAAGAAATGAGGGACCCCTGTGAGGAAGAGCTAGGGAGGGGTGTGGCTGGGTGGCCTGAGTACTCCAAAGCTCCTGTCCCTGTCCTTCCTGACAGTGCCACCCAAGCCCAGCCCAGCAGGAAGCACAGGTTTCCTCCCACGGGAAGGAATGAGGCAGTAGACAGATGGTTTCAGCTGTGCCCCTTCTGCTAGTCTGGCACATACCCTCCAAGCAGGCTCATGCAGAGAAGTCCCTTCCTCGGTGTTCCCTAGCAGTCGATCAGCATGGGAATGTCTCCAGCTGCATGGAGGAACATAGCTGAGTTTAGAGGCTCGTTCAGTTTACCTTGACCACCAAGAACATGTACAAGCAGATTCAAAACACATTGGCTGGTTTTGTACCAACTCTGAGTTACCAAGAGAAGCTGAAATGCAGAGGTTTGGGTGGTTGTTATTTTTGTTTTTTTAAGTGTATCACCCAAAGGCCAGGTGGTCCTCAAAACTTTACAGCCAGGCCTTATTTAAATTGCCGCTGAAAGTGTAGATTGTCTTTCAGAGACATGCACAGCCAAACAGTATACAGCCTCTGTCCGGGCGCAGAAGCAGCTGTCCAGGGGTTAGCCTGTGGGCTTGGAGTCCCCTCACACTCGGGGTTAGTGAGTCTTACACTTCAATACCTTAGAAAATCAAATAAACGAGAAACATGAAAGGCCCTGGTGCCTCAGTGCTTTGGTGGCACCCCTGGGAAAGGAGCCTCTTTTTCAGACCTCTAGTCCACAGCGCTGGCGTTTCCTTGGTTGCTCTTGGTCCCATTGGTGTGGCCTGGCCTAGTTCAGTCCCATTTGAGAATATCCGTGAACTCCTCTTCCATTGTCCAGAACAAGGTAGGTTTAGGGACCAGCAGATCGCAGCCGGGGCCGGGTGGTATGAGAGGGACGTTTGGAGACAGTTCCATCGTCCTAGAACCCAGAAGGCACCAAAGAAAAGAAACTGGCTTGTGCCTGAGGCCATGTTCTCCTCAGCCCCATCTCCACCCTGCCACAGTAGGAACACAAAACCTGAACAGTGAGAGCTTCTGAACAGGAACAAGGTCAGTTAACTGCCCTTGAGCTCCTGTTTTGGCCAGGTGCTGCTCCCACGGGACTTGGTAAGCTTCCCAGACATCCACCACCAAGGTAGGACCAGGGGCAGCTCACGTGTTCAGAGGACGCATCAAGTTCATCAAGATAAATGAGAAAGGGATTAAGGCTCAGTCACTTCCAAAAACAGCCAGAACAGCTGAAGGAATTGCCTCACTAGGGGTTCTAGGTACAATCAGAACAGAGGAGAAAGTCGCATTGCCAGGTGTCATGGTCAGGAGGGCACACCATTAAGGCCAAGTTGCTGTATCAGCCATGCGTCACCTGCTTCATTACCAAGAAGGAAGACACAGTGAAGAAATCAATCACTGGGGAGTGAGGTTCCTACAAGTGGTGGGCTGTGGGCGTATCTGTCCCTCAGCCTGGCAAGGAACCCTGATATCTCACCTGGGAAGCAGAGGTGAGCTAGAGTGTGTGTCTGCAAAGGAAGGGTTTTGTATGGTTTGACTTCTTAATGTCAAAAATACCAAATAAATAAAGTGGGACCATAAAGTGTTCTCTATTTCAAAACAGCACATATCTAAGCTGTTCAGAACTGATTCCAGAAAGCCTTTCTCTGAAGGCCTTAAGTGTGGCTGGGTTGAAAATACTGAATGTCAGGGCCGGGAGTGTGTTGGGTCCCCATGTCCCCCAGATTTCTGGGCACCTGCACCTGGGTCAGCCCATGCCTGAAAGGTTGCCCCTCTTTCTGCAGCTGCCAGTGACTTGCCCATGCTCCCCAAGTAACTCCAATAAACTCATCAGCTTCCCACCCTAGGCTCCTACATTAACATCCCTCCCTAATGTCCTAGCCTCTCAGATCCTAGCTGTGGACTTCGTGAACTGTTGGTATTTTCTTCTTATTAGAAAGAACTCCCCCTTCTCGCCTGCATCTCAGCATACCTAGCTCCGAAGCTAGAGGCAGCACCCACCTGGTGTCTGCCCTGCCTGTCCCTGTCCCACTGGTACCCTTAGCACTCCAGATGCACAAGGGGTCCCACAGCACCCTCTCTGCCAGCACTGTTCCCATCAGCCCCCAGAGCAGTCTCACCAAGTGGAAGGTATTGGGGAACAAAACAGATCCCTCAAGAAGCCGAGGAGCAGAAGGGGGGGCAGGCCCCACAGAGGTCTCAGGATTTTAGGATTTTAGAGAAAGTTCATCTAATCCAAGACAGGCCTCATTTTTCTACGTTACAGATTTAAAAAAAAAAATTTGTTATGGAAAACTTAAGCTGTATTGAGCTTTTAAAAAGAAATCTGAAACTTTCTACTGGGCTTCTCAGACCACAGGTGACCACTACTGGGGTCCACTCGGTCCTCTAGGACCCCCGGCCAGACAGACACCAGCAGTGATCTGTGCTTCCTCTCACACAGGGACAACACATAGCCACATGCACAATGACTCAGGTGTCAGATCCAGCAGCGGCTTCATAGATTCAGAATGTGCAGACACGAGTTACTGTTGGCATTCTCAGGATGGTAAACTTGCAGTTGAGGAAGCAGGGGTCCGGGAGAGGAGGAACCAAGTGTTTTACACAAAGAAGAATTAAGAAACTCAGAGTCCCAACCCCTCCACCTAGTTTCAGCATCATGTGACTTTCTCTAGAAAATCCACTTCTATTCACCCCATATAAAGAGGGAAATGAGCCCTCCAAACCCAGTGAACCAGTGAGTTTGTGGGTATTACTTACAGGAACGTGAGAACTTACTGGCAGTTACACAGAGGCGCTCCCCCACCCCAGTAACTGTTGACTCATGTATCTTGGAGGCTGGGGGAAGCTCAGAACCCCTTCCTCCCCATAAGGTGATGTTAATGGAACCATCTTAGGAGAGTCATGGAAGCAATCACAGCTGCTCTGATTTCATTTCATGCCCAGAGGACAGAGCTCCACACCTAGTCTCCCTGATAGCCAAGAACGCCTTTCTTGTGCACACGACAGGAAGCTGTCAATATCCTAGACTGGCAAACCCCTAAGCTAGTTGTGGAACCATTTTCTCCCAATTGACACCCTTCCTGAAAGGAGGAGAAAGTCATATAAGTCCCCAGAGTCACAAGACCTGGCCCCAAGGTTACAAAGGCAGCAGGAACCGCTGGAGGGAGAAGATTCCTGCCCTCTGAGCTGCTTGCAAGGCATCAGGAGCTCCAGGACAGTTTCTGTGTCTTGTGTCTTCACCCAGGCTAGGGTGGGCCTTCTTGTCATGCCTTTGTGTTTGAGCACCCACGCCCCCATGGATAATTCCACTAGACTCATTTCTTTGGGCCGCTGGTGCCCCATCTGAGGTGAACGGATGTCCCTCCCCAGGAAAAGCCACGACACCGTGTCTCTGGGATGCGGCCAGCACCAATGCATACCTTCTCCTAGAGGAATGTGGTTGGAGCAGAAAGGAGATCCTAGGACCTGTGTGTACTGTTTAGAATCTGATACCTGCCTGGGCCTGGCACCTCTCACCTGTATAACCCCAGCACTCAGAGCAGTCTGCAGCAGACTTTTCCCTAGGGACTCTGCCTCTTGATCCAGACCCAGGGTCCCCCTAGTTCTTTCCTGTCACCCCTTCCAGACTTTCCTTCTATCCTAACTCCAGTCCTTTGTGACAACTGGTCACCCACAGAAACACTCCCTATCAGGGACCCCACGGCCACACTAGGATAGGACCCAGAGTGGTTAACAGCAACCAAGGAACAGAACACCCACCCAACAAAGAAGACAACAGATATCTATGCCAAGAACATCATAACTTCAAATATCGTAACTCCAGATGCCTAGATCTCAGGGCAAAACATACATGAAAAGCCAAGACAAGATGCCTCTTCCAGAAGGTAGCAACCACATTGTAACAGGCCCTGAGAAAAGCAATTTAGCTGAAGCACAAGATAAGGACTTCAAAGTATCAATTATGAGTATGTTCAAGGACTTTGGAGAGGATATGAATAAATGCTTTAACGAAGACCATAAAAACAAAGAGTTGAAAGAAATAATGAAAACAATTCAAGGTGTGAAAGTAGAACTAACAAAGAACTAGAATCCCTAAAGAAAACCCAAACTGAAATATAACTAGAAATGAAAAGTTCAGTGTGTCGAACAAAGGCCTCAGAAGTAGCCTCACCAACAGATTGAAAGGCACGGGAGAGAGAATGTCAGGTCTGGAAGAAGAGGTAGAAGTGGATAGATAGCTAATAATAGACAATGCTAAATCTAAGAAGTTCCAGGCACAAAACATCCAGGAAATCTGGGACATTATGAAAAGACCAAACTTACAAATAATAGGTATAGAAGAAACCAAGGTCAGAGGCACAGCAATTTTTTAAAAATATGTAGCCCAGGCTGGCCTCAAACTCCTGATCCTCCTGCCTCTGCTTCCTTCAGCAAATCCTACTGGTGCGAGCCACCACAACCAGCTGTACTGCAATTTTTTTTTTTTTTCGAGACAGGGTTTCTGTGTGTATTTTTGCACCTTTCCTGGAACTCGCTTTGTAGACCAGGCTGGCCTCGAACTTACAGAGATCCACCTGCCTCTGCCTCCCGAGTGCTGGTATTAAAGGCGTGCGCCACCACCGCCCGGCCGAAAATATTTTTAAACAAAATTATAGAAGAAAGTTTCCTCAATCTGAAGAAGGCTGTGTGTACCAAGATACAAAGGCATTCATGACACCAACTAGACAGAACCAGAAAAATATCCCCACAGCACAAAATAATCAACACACTGAAGTTACAGAACAGAGAAAGGATTAGAAGACCTGCAAGGGTAAAAGGCCAGTAGCATATGAAGGCAGGCCCATTATTAAAAAGAAACCCTGACTTTTCAACGGAGTCTGAAAGTCAGAAGGGCCTGGATGTGTGTTCTACATCTCTGAGAGAGCAAAAATGCCAGCCCAGACTACTATACCTAGCAAAGCCACGAGTCACAATTGACAGATAAAAACATTCCACAATAAAAACAAACTGCACTATTTCTGTCCCCCAATTCAGCTCTTCAGAAGGCAATAGAAGAAAAGTTTCAGTCTGCAGAAAAGGTTAACTGCATCCAAGAGAACACAAGGAATAAACAATCCCAGAACAGTACATCAAAAGAGGAGGGAGGTTAGTACCACAAAATAAAATATCAGGAATCAAATGCTCTCCATTTCTCAATAAAGAGACACAGACTAACAGGTTAGATTATAAAACAGGACTCATCTTTTTGCTCTCCAAGAAATACACTTCACCATCAAGGTCATGGGAAAAGAATGGAAAAAGATATTCCAAGCAACTGGACCCACAAATCGGGCAGACATAGCTATTTCAATATCTGACAACAACAACAACAACAAAAATTCAAACCAGAAGTAATCAGAAGAGATAGAGAAGGATGCTACATACTCATCCAAGGAAAAAATCCACCAAGAGAACATTACAATTCTTAACCTTTATGTGCCAAGCATGAGAGCACCCGTGTTCATAAAAGAAACACTCCTACAGCTAAAATCCCATGTTGACCCTAACACAGTGCTGTGGATAATATCAACACACCATTCTCACCAACACAGAGACAAAAACTAAACAAAGAAGTGCTGGAGTTAATGTCATGAATCAAAGCAACCTAACAGACAACTGCAGGACATTCCACACAAACACCCAAAGCTGAGCACATGTTAGGACACAAACAAGCCTCGGAGAAGAAAGTTGAAATAATGCCGGTGTCCTCTCTGACCACCCTTGAGTAAAGCTGGACATCAGCAGTAGAAGCAGCAGAGAGCAGACAAACCCATGGAAACCGAGCAACTCCCTGCTGGATGAAAATTCGGTCAAGACAGAAATCAAGAAGAAAATTTTAAACTTTTTTAGAGTTGAATTAAAATGAAAAAGCAACATTTTCAAACCTATGGGACATTATGAAGGCCAGTCTAAGAGGCAAGTTCATAGCGCTACATTAAAAAAAAAATTGAAGAGATCTCATATTCATAACTGGGAACTCTAGAAAACCCAAAATAATAAAATTTAGGGCTAAAATCAATGAAATGGAAATAAACAAGAATTAAAATACAGCAGAATGAATGAAATGAAGACATTAAAACCAACAATTAATAAATGAGACCTCACGAAGCTGAAGTACTGTATAGCAAAGGACACCATCATTAAAATGGCACCTAAATGGGACAAATGGAATGGGACAAACACTTTGCCAGTTATACATCTGATAGAGAATTATTATCTAGAATATATAAGGAACTAAAAAAAAATTAAAAACCTGAACATTAAGAAAACAAATAAGCCAATTAAAAATGGGATACAAGCCGGGCAGCGGTGGCACACGCCTTTAATCCCAGCACTCGGGAGGCAGAGGCAAGCGGATCTCTGTGAGTTCGAGGCCAGCCTGGTCTACAGAGCAAGATCCAGGACAGGCACCAAAACTACACAAAGAAACCCTGTCTTGAAAAACCAAAAGAAAGGGGATACACAACTAAAAATAGAGTTCTCCAAAGATGAAATACAAATGGCTGAGAAACCCTTTTTAAAAAATGTTCAACATCCTTAGCCATCAGAGAAAGGCAAATTAAAACTACTTTGAGACTTTACTTTATTCCAGTCAGAATGGCCAAGATCAGTAAAACAAATGACAGCCAGTTCATGCTGGCGAGGATGCAGGGTAGGAACAGTCATTCATTGCTGGTGGGAGTGCGAACTTGCACAGCTACTGTGGAGGGTCTTCGGAAAGCCGAGAGTCAATCTACCACAAGGTCCAGCTCCATCACTCTTGGGCATACGCTCCAAGGACGCTACAGCTTACCACGGACGCACTTGCTCATCCATGTCCATTGCTGCTGTATTCCTAATAGGAATTTGAAACAACCTAGATGTGTATCAGCTGATGAATGGATAATGAACATGGTGTACATTTACATGATGATATTATGTAAAAACAGAATCATCATGAGTGAAGCAACCCATACTCAAAAGACAAATAGTGTATAGTCTCTCTCATATATGGATGCTTCCTTTTAAGCTTATCCAATTAACCACAGAGGTTAGGTACCTAGTAAGGGGCCAGAGGGGGTGGAGGATCTTCCAAGGGAGGGGAAATAGAGGATAGTGTTATAAAAGATAAAGGGGATTAAATGGGGAGAAGGATGGGGCAGGTTAAAGGAGGGATGCGGGGAGGAAAACACCAGTAAGGTCTTGAATAGATCCTTCCTGTAGTAGTCAGGACTCTCTAGAGGAACAGAACTGATGAATGAATATACTGATAAAATTATATTCATATTCATCAAATATTGAATATGAATATGAATGTAACATATTCTATGAGTATGAATGTTAATTGAATATATATTCTATGAATAAGAATTCAACATCTTATATGAATAACATATATAACATATATTCATATTCATCCTATCACTGTATCATAGATATTCACACCCACAAACACCATAGGCCGTTGCCAAGGTTATTGGTTACTCTCCACAATCTGGTGGCAGTTAGTGGCAGGATCCTTCTGCGGAAGACAACACATACTTAACGTCATTGAACACGTCGAAGTCAAGCGGATGCCCCAAGCGGCAGCTTCATCCCCACTGACTAGTGTTTACGATGCTGTAAATGTCTCTACACGTTACTACAGGAGAAAAGTAATCAATATCACCCAACTACCAACTCTGACCCACAACAGCCACCTGCCTACAAGATATACGTGTGCAATCGCGGCACAGATGTTATGGAATCTCCATCCACTTTCTGATTAGGCCCACTCCTTGAGGTGGAACTCATATCTGACACTGCTAACGTGGCCCCAAACCCTGAGACTAAGTAAGTCATGACCCTAGGGGAAAACCTAATACTCTTCTTCTGCTAGAGGAACATAGTGATAAATGAGCTAATGACATTCTGCACAGATCAGTGCATCTTTCGTCCCTCATCAGAGGAGCTTCTTCTTGCAGTAGAAGATGGCAACTAAGTCAGAGACCTACGAATGGACAATGTGCAGAGTGAGAGACTTTGGAGCACCCAGACCTGAACGGGATGTCTTCATCGAACCCCTTCCCCACCACAGCTTCATGTGCCTCTTGTCACCGCATCTGTACCCAGCTCAGTGCCGGAGGTGGGGCAGGGCCTGATTTGAGACCTGGCTCTGGGACCTGGAAACAGTCACTATAGGCAACTGACGCTGCTTTTTTTTCTTTTTTCCAGTGCTGTGGATTGAAGTCAGGGCTGTATGCATGCTAGGCAAGTGCCCTGCTACCAAGCTACACCTTCAGCCCCTCACACAGCAAGCACTTTGGCCTAAGTTCTTTACTTATGGAGGAGAACTCATAGCCAGCCAGAGTACCATATGGGTGCTGAAATGAAAACATGTTACATGTCCTATGATGCCTGGAGAATTCACTGGGCCAGCCAGTTGTCCTTGCATTGCTGTTTTCTCATGTGTTATTGGGAGGTATACGTTCCATCTAAACTGGTGGTTCTCAACCTTCCAACCCTTTAATAAAGCTGCAACCCTTTAATACAGTTCCTCATGTCGTGGGGACCCCCAACCATAACATTATTTTCGTGACTACTTCATAACTGTAATTTTGCTACTGTTATGAACTGTAATGTAAATATCTGTGTTTTCCCATGGTCTTAGGTGGCCCCTGTGAAAGGGTCGTTCAACCCCCAAAAGGGTGGAGATCCAGTGCTTAACTGCCTAGGTCCAGGTGAGTTTCGGAGGCGTCTGCCTGCTTCATACTTGGGGGTTTTCAGCCTTGGTCTCTGGTGGCTGTCAGCCTGCTGCTTTGTAAGCATTTTCATGTTTGCTGCTGGTTGCTTCCTCTGTGGCTACATGTGAGAGAATTGGAAGGGGCTTGTGCTGCCTTTTCTGCCTGCTCTGAGGGAACGCTTGCTCTGAGGGAACGCCATGAAGGACAAGGAAATGAAGCCCGTGGAAAGGCTGGCTCTCCCTGCTGGGCATCCCTGTTTATGAGAGCAGGCAAAGCCAGTCTGAGTTCACAGTCCCCCCCCCCCCTTCTTGGGGGTGTTCCCAATTTGTTCGCTGCCTCCTCTGTGGAAACATGCCTGTCTTAGTTCAGATGCTTACAGAGGCCCGGAGGAGGATCGGTTGGGTTGTTCTTCCCAAAGGACATTCCACGAGGGCGATCTAGAAACGGCGTTGCTGCTGGCAACAGGCCTTCTGGAGCTTTTAAAGTCCCTCTTTCCCCAAATGCGGACCAGCCGTTATTGGCTTGTGATCTCAGTACTCAGGAAGCTGAAGCCGGTGTGCTGTGGGTTCCAGGACAGCCTGGGACACAGAGTGAAATCCCATCTTAAAAAATACTTTTTGAATTAAAAAATTTTAATCCAAAGTCCACAAGGGCCCTTCCCACCCTTTAGAGCCATGGTGGCATGCTTCTCTTTTGAATTATTAGTGTTGTGATTTGGGTGCTGGGGAAGGAACCCAGGGCGGGTGCGGCAGCCTGAGATGGCATGTTTCTCTCTGCCTTTTCCTCCCAAAAAGGCAGATTTAGATGACTCCCACTGTCTGCAGCAGGAACTGTCCCGCCCTGAAGACAGGGAGCAGCTTCCGGTTACCTCACATGACTTAAGATCCTCCACCTTTGGAGGCTCTTCCCGTGTGTCCTCAGAGACTTTGCGCACCAGCAAATGGCAGCACAAAATAAGATTAAAATACATGCCACGGACATGTGTGTCTATCTAACAGTCGTCATATAGTGTCTCAAAGAGGTTCTTTCACTTATCCAGGTTCCCACGGAGTGGACAACAGACAGGAAGCCTCCTTTTTCTTGAGTCAGTCACCAGATGAGTCAGAGCCGATGCTGTGAGAAGGGATTTTATTCCCTTAGAGAGAGAGAATAGTGGTGCCAAATGCTCCCTACCCTGTTCATGAGGTGCACCCACGGGCCAGCCATTGACATAGGAGCCAGTGTCGCTCTCCTTTCCCCAGGGTCCTTCAACATTCTGAGTCCCCTGATTAGTTAAGCAAGGGAACTCTTCAGTCTCATTTCTGAAGACATTCCCAATCATCTCCCCACATCCAGTTTATAGCAACAGACACACACCTGAGTCTTTACTCTGGACCAGGGGCTGTGTCTGTCCCATGTAGCCTTGACCCCCACAGGCAGAATGGAGTGAGCCCAGGATGCCGCCTGATCTGAACTGTGCCAATGAAGCCCTCCCCTAAGGGTAGAAATGAGACCGTTGGACTGGCACACCAGCAGCCGCATTTGGCCCTGTGCATGGAAGGAAAGAGCTGAGCAGCTGATAAGAGTCAATGCACAAGCAGTCACGGGCAAAGTTGACCCCGGTTAATGACAGCCCTTCTCTGCTGGCCTGGCCCAGCTCTGCCTCTGTATTCTCCAAGGCTACCTGCTTACCTCATGCTGATAGCGTCCTTGAGTAGGTTTCTGTTCTTCATAAACAATCTCTAGGACACTCATAAGTTATGTGAAGTCCAGAGGTCTTCCTGGGATAGTCAACTAACTTTCAAAATAAGAATCTTTCACTGGGGAGCCTGGTGTGGTGGCACACAGCTTTAATCCAGCACTCAGGAGGCAGAGGTGCAGGTGGATCTCTGAGAGTTCAAAGCCAGCCAGGTCTACAAAGCAAATTCCAGGACATCCAAGACTATTACACAGAGAAACCCTGTCTCAAGAGAAAAAAAGAAAAGAAAAAAAAGAACATTTCTCTGGAAAGACGTGGGCCAGCCATGGTTGGAAATGTTAATGAGTGGTTTCAGTCATCATAGGTCAGCATGATCCAATCCAGGAGCTTCTTTCCACTAAGACTTTTATCCAATATTGGGGACAGTCAAGAATCTGATGAGGTGGGGGATGGCGCAATGAGGAGGGTTTAGACTCCCAGGGGAGGCAGGCCTGGGGTGGGAGAGGTACTGTCGGCTATGGAAAATCTGCCCAAGATTCCTCTCGCTCCTAGTAACAGGGAAAATAGTTCATCAGCATTGTGTATATTATAAAAATACTCATCAGTATTTATAATGTACACAAGTCCTCCCAAGAAACTCATTATCTCAATGGAGGCTCATTATGAGGAGATTTGGGAGTGGAATTTATGTTGGACACAGTCTTCTAAATACAGCAGCAAGGATTTTTATTACATGGGTACATGACTTGGAGCAAATCTCTCTCAATAAACTAATTAAGAAAGGATGTAAAGCCATGTTCTGGGAATGGTAGCAGAGAGATGCCATGTTCTTAAAGTATCACTAAAATAGAAGATCCTAAAGATGCTTAAACTATGCATTGTCTCAGGTGTGACCAACTGTAACAGCATTAAAGGAAACTGTCTGATGAGAAGTACAAACTGCACTTGGTACTGGCTAGTTTTATGTCAACTTGACACAAGCTAGAGTCATCTGAAAGGAGGGAACCTCAACCGAGAAAATGCCTCCATAAGATCCTGCTGTAAGGCATTTTCTTAATTAGTGATTGATGGGGGAGGGCCCAGCTCATTGTTGTGGGTGGTGCTATCCCTGGGCTGGTGGTCCTGGGTTCTGTAAGAAAGCAGGCTGAACAAGCCAGTAAGCAGCACCCCTCCATGACCTCTGCATCAGCTCCTGCCTCCAGGTTCCTGCCCTGCTTGAGTTCCTGTCCTGACTTTGTTTGATGATGAACATTGGTTTGGAAGTGTAAGCCAAATAAACCCTTTCCTCCGCAAACTGCTTTGGTCATGGTGTTTCATCACAGCAATAGCAACCATAACTAAGACACAGTTCTTAAATATAGCATAGGAAAACTGACTGACATTTCCCTTAAGATACCTACAGGGACCCGGGGTGTAGCTCAGTGTTAGAAAGCACTTTTCTATCTCTTACAAGCCTTGAGTTCAATTCCCAGTAAAGAAAAATGAAGAGCATGCATTTAAAAAGACAGTATGATGACTCCGGAGATAAAAACACTTGCCTAGGGACCTGAGTTCCATCCCTGGGGCCCACAAAGTGGAAGGAGTGAATGACTCCCAAAAGTTGTCCTCTGACCTTCCACACACATGCCATGGTGCGTGCACAACAGGCACACACAAATAAATTAACTAATAAACAAGTAAATAAATTGGTTTGAAATTTTTGATTAAAAAAAACCCTTTAGGGCTGGAGAGATGACTCAGCAGTTAAAAGCACTAGCTGCTCTTTCAGAGGCCCCATGTTCAATTCCCGGCACCCATAGGGTGGCTCACAACTGTCTGCAACTCTAGTTCCAGGAGATCCCACACTCACATAGATATACATGCAAATAAAATATCAATAAAATAAACAAATTTTAAAAAACAAAACAAAAAATAAAACCATTAAAGCCATCTTGAATTAAAACTAAAATTGGGGCTGGCAAGATGACTCAGCAGGTGAAGAGGTTTCCTAAGCCTGAGGACCTGAGTTTGATCCCTGTATCTCACAAGGGAAGGAGGGGACAAACTCCAAAACATTGTCCTCTGATCTCCATGCATGTACTTGTACACACACACACACACACACACACACACACACACACACACACACACACTCGTGACTCTGTGTGTGTGTGTGTGTGTGTGTGTGTGTGTGCACATTAAAATTAAAATTGTTTAAGTAAAAATTGAAAAAATTAGCTTAACTTTTAAAGGTCAGTTTGGTTATTGGCCACTGGGTTGACTACTCTGCCCCTTGTACTGTGTACCAGGGAACACTGCTGTTCTTCTGTTCCTGGGCAGATCCCGGTGTTGAAAGACAGAAAGACAGACTGCTGCACAGGCTGACACCATCTGGTGAGCCCAGGCACCCACGTGCTAACCTTACAAATTATACTCAGGGAATTTCAAAGCCAGTGGGGTGGAGTCTCCCTAGAAAGTCTATCCAGAGATACCAGCTTGTCATTGGGGTTCTGGCCTTAGTGTTGGCGTGGTCAAGGAAGAATTGGGGTCATTCCATCTTACCCTCAGCTCCAACACTCCCTTATCCAGTTCCGTTCATTTCACAAATACTTCTCAAGGGCCAGCAAAAGGGCTCCTTGCTGCCCAGTGCTCACCAGGCAGCACCGGGCAGCAGACAGCCAACCCCCACCTCCGCGGGGGGCATGGCCAAGCTGAAATAGTGCAGGCTGCTACGAAGACATGGGGGTGGGGCAGGGTGGCTCATGCACCGGTGAAGGGACATTTCAGCCAAGACGTAGGAGAGAGGCAAGAATAAGCAGATGGAAGGCCAGAAAGAGGAAGGAGTGTGGGGAGGGAGAGTTCACCCAGAGAGTGCCGGTTAGTGAGCAAACCGGAAGTTCCAGGGTCAGTGCCAGCAAACACTGTCAGCTTGTATGACACAAGCAGCGATGACGAACTGAAGCAATCAAGCAGATGTGTTCGTCTGAGGTCCCTCTGCCAGCTTTGTTAAAGAAGCCTTTGGTGAGAGTCAGTAGGAAGAGAGTCCTCCAAGAGCACACAGCGGCCAAGGTCTTGAAACCAGAGTGGCAGCACCAGAGCTGAAGGGATGGGACAGGTTGAAGGCAAGTTTCAGAGGTATCTGGAAGGCACTGTGGATGGAGTGGGTGAGGCCAGGAGGGGGAATATCAGGGATGAGTGAGCAGTGCACACAAGGGTGAGGCCAGCTCCCACCAGGGGGCTAGTTAGGGAGCAGGTCTCAGAGGGGTGACAAGGGCCAGTGTTGGCCATGCTGAGTTTGGGGTATTTGAGATCTAGACTTGAAGTTCAGAGAAGAAATCTGGGTTGGGTAGAGGCCCCAGGACACATGATAGTGTGGGAGAGGAGGTAGAGGAGAGAACAGGATAGGGCTGGGGGAATCCAACCTCTACAGGCCTCATGAAGAGAAGCCGTCACCTCGGGCATGGCTTCTTAAACTTGCCCACTCATGACCCTTTTCACATTAGAAATCTGTACATGGCTTCAGAGGTATAAAAAGTAGGTATGCAGGTCACATGTGTATTGATAAGAAGTCATAAAGAAATGTATTTTATAAAGTAGACACTTAGTATCAACCTTTATGTGCATGTATACCTGTATATGCATGTGCACATGCATGAACATGTACACATCTGTACGTGTGCCACACACAAAAATAAGTATTAATTTTTGGCCTAGTTTGCTTTCTGTTGCTCTGCTAAATACCATGAACAAATGTGACTTGTCTCACCTTACAGCTTGTAGTCCATCATGGAGGGAAGTCAAGGCAGGATCTCAAGGCAAGAGCTAAGCAGAGACCGTGGAGAAGTGCTGCCGACTGGCTTGCTCCCCATGGCTTGCTCAGCCTGCCTCCCCGTACCACTCAGTACCACCTTCCCAGGGGTGGCACTTCCCAGTATGAACTGGGCCCTCCCCCATCAGTCCTGATCACATTGCCATCAATCTGGTGAAGGCATTCTCTCTATTGAGGTTTATTTCCCCAGCTGACGTTTGCTTGTGTAAAAAACCAACCAGGACAACCCCCTTGTCAACTTAACATACCCAGCCCATTGCCATCACACCAACCTTTCCTCTCTTGTCTATCCTCAGGGTTTCATGTTAATGCCAGTATCCACAATGTAAAAACATTCCATGGAGGGCAAGGGTCGGGGGGGGGGGGGAAGAGAGCTTAGGGGAGCAGGAGGTCCTAGCTGGATCAGGAACAGAGTGGGAGAACAAGGAAAGAGATACCATGATAAATGAAGACACCATGGGAATAGGAAGAAGCAGAGTGCTAGGGAGGTTCCCAGGAATCCACAAAGATGACTGCACTGTAGACTACTGGCAATGGTCAAGAGAGTGCCTGAGCTGACCTGCTCTGGTGATCGGATGGCCAAACACCCTAACTGTCATGATAGAACTCTTATCTAGTGACTGATGGAAGCAGATGCAGAGATCCATGGCTGGGTCCCAGGCGGAGCTCCAGGAGTCCAATCGATGAGAGAGAGGAGGGATTATATGAGCAAGAGATATCGAGACCATGATTGGAAAAAGTACAGAGACAACTAGCCAAACTAGCGGAAACACATGAACTGTGGACCAATAGCTGAGGAGCCCCCATGGAACTGGACTGGGCCCTCTGGATAAGTGAGACAGTTGATTAGCTTGAACTGTTTAGGAGGCCCCCAGGCAGTGGAGCCGGGACCTGTCCGAAGTGCATGAGCTAGCTTTTTAGAACCTAGGGCCTATGGTGAGACACTTTGCACAGCCTTGGTGCAGGGAGGAGGGGCTTGGGCCTGCCTCAACTGAATCTACCAGGCTCTGCTGACTCCCCAGGGGAGACCTTGCCTTGGAAGGGGTGTGAATGGGGGGGTGCCTTAGCAGGGAAGGCTGGGAGGTGGGAGGAGGGAGGACAGGGGAATCTGTGGTTGATATGTAAAATGAATAGAAAATCTTCTAATAAAAAATTGTTTTGCCAGGCGGTGGTGGCGCACGCCTTTAATCCCAGCACTTGGGAAGCAGAGGCAGGCAGATCTTTGTGAGTTCGAGGCCAGCCTGGACTACAGAGCGAGATCCAGGAAAGGTGCAAAGCTACACAGAGAAACCCTGTCTCGAAAAACAAAAAAAACAAACAAACAAAAAAAAATTAAAAAAATTCCAACTTTTAAGAGTCACCACTGTCTTTAAAAATTGAAATGCTTTAAAAATCCAGTCTCTTTAAAGTATCCAAAGTGTCTCTAAAAATTCAAAGTCTCTTAACTGTGGGCTCCTATGAAATAAAAAATAAATTACATACTTCTTACGCCAAGATGGAAGAACCAGCACAGTTACAGTCGCACAGTTACAGTCACACAGCTACAGTCGAAGCAAAGCAAAACAGAACTCCAACAATGCTAATTACTGTAGCTCAGTGTCCCACTTCTGGAATTCACGCATCGTCTTCTGGGAGCCCAAGGCCTTGGACTGCTCCACCTCTCTGGCTCTGCCGTCCACAGCACATATAACTCATCACATAGGCTTAGGGCCTCTCCACACCACAGCTGCCGCTGTTCTTTGAGGCTCTTCAATGGTACTGGCATCTCCAAAATGCTGGGGTTTTCACTGCGGCCTTAACCAGTAACTTCTCCTGTGCTCTCTTCAGGGACTCTGACCCGGCCAGGTGGTACTAACTAAGTCTCAACTTCTCTCTATGTTCCCTGCAATCCTGGGCTTCCAACTGAGGCTGCACCTTCACTAATGGCCTCTCACAGTGCCAAGCCTTAGCTGATCTCCATGACCCCTTCATGCCTTCAAAATCAGTACCACCTGGGGAACTCTCACATGTTACCAATTTCAGATGCCAGCCAGAGACAGCCTTGGCCCATTCTGGACCATGGCTTCTGCATGCCGACCATGAGGAATTAACTCCCAGAAGATTTCACTCCTATGATGCTGGAATCTTCTTAATCACAGCTGACTCTTCGGCCTCAGTGAGCAGAAGACAGATCCTTAATTCAAAATATCACATGAGAGGCCCCAGTAGAGTCTTTAAAGGCCTCTCAAGTCTCTCTCTGAAACTTCACAACCAGGCCTCCATCGTCTGCTCTGCTCCCAGCTTTAATCTTCCAAATTCCCACAAGAGCTCATTAAGCTCTGAACACACAGCAGCTTTTCAAGCGCAGAGTTCTAAAATCCTTCACAATCCTCCCATGACAACTTGGTCAGGTCTGCCATGGCATTAATTTACTCTCCGGTACCAATTTCTGTCCTAGTATCACTTTCTGTGGTTGTGATAAAGATCATGACTAAAAGCAACTTTACCAGGGAGGAAAGAGTCTATTGTCCCCCCTCACAGGTTACAGACTCTCGTAAAGAGGAACCTGGGCATAGAAACTGAAGCAGAGGCCGTGGAGGAACACTGTTTGCTGGCTGGCTAGCCTGGACTTGCTCACCATTTTTATACCACACAGGGTCATTTCCCCAGTACACTACGACACTGCCCCCAGTGGCCTTGGCCCTCCCATCTCAATCATATTTAATAAACCACCCTACAGAATTAACCACAGGAAATGTGATGGCCTCAATCTCTCAATTGACATTCCTCTTCCACAATGATTCTAGAGTGTGTGAAGTTGACAAAAACCAACCAGAACATTTCAAAAAAGAAATTTATTTAAAAGCAATTCTTTATGTATATACATATATAATATATAATATATTACCATTTATTAATGACAAAGCAAATTTATATACTGAGATGGATGTGCTTGTTTATTTTTACATGAAGAATTAAATCTTGGCTGAATGTTTGATATTATAGGACACATACCATCTCTTGCTAACTACTTGCTGTCCTAGGAGCATTCTCAGGGCTACTGTCATCAGGGAGGCTGCATGATGTGTGGTATGGACACTCATGTGACCCAGAGTCTCCTCCACTCCAGGGATGTCATCCAGCACTCACTCAACTTGATTGCCTTCCTTCACAAGCACAAGCAGAAAGATGCTCATGTGTTTCTGATATTCAGCTTGAATGCCATGCGTGCATCCTGCCTCGAGGGAGCAAGCACTAGGGACCCGGCCTCTAAGGGCAGCACACTGATCTGCGAGATATTTGGGAGCTCCTGGAGATCTCAGATCTGAGATCTCCTCTGCCTTCAAGCACCTTCGACTCCTTCCTAAATCTCCACTTGGATATCAAAGCGGCTCCGAGTGTGAACGAAGCCTTGGAGAAGTTAGCAAAGGCTAAAAAGCTGTGTGCAGAAAATGCTATCTTTGCCGCAGCTGTCAGGAAATGATGCTGCTTCCAAGACCCTGTCTGTGCAAAGCGCCTTCTGTTGGTGTTGAATGGCTTCTTAGACTTCCCGGTGACAAAGTGTCAGGGGAGTGAGGTACCTTGAGTACCTTGACCTGCAGCCATCCATGTCGTGTGACTTGTCCCAGAGGACATTACTTCCGTTTTGTCAAAGCTGGTAATGGCCGGTGGTATAAGACGGATGATTTTAAGGTGGCCAGGTGTGATGTGACTTCTGTCCTGAGGGAGCCTGCCTGTGTGCTCTTCGCCGTCCAGCAGACTGATCTCAAAAAGGACAGTGTCACTGCGCCGGTAGGCAGAGTAAACAAGGCTCTTGGCCCCTGAATATCAGGTTGAGAAAACCCAGCAGAGAAAGATCAACGGAGGATCTCGCATGGAAACTGCAGAGCCACAGGGACACCCGGAGAATACAGCGACCGAAGAAATCTCCTCGGATCGCTGGAAAGCCCTCCAGGAACACAGCAGCCCGAAGCCTGTGCTGAATCTCACTGAAACCGCTCTGCCAGCCAACACAGATTCACCAGTGCAGACAGAGAGGGCACTCGGGGAAGGGCTGTCCTGATAAGGAGAATTACCCTTGTTGCAATTCCGCCAGGCTCCTGTCTGCTGGGGGTTAGGGGGTGGGGTCAGGGAGGGAGACTAAGAACAAGGGCGGGGGTCCTGGCTGTTCACTAGCTCTCATTCCTCCAGCTGACACCCTGAGAAACAGAGGGGATACCCTTGGAGCAGGAACTGGATTCGCCCACCAGGCAGGACAGACTGTCTCACCCTTCAGGTGGTCTCCACTCGTCTGCTGTGGACTTGCCTGCCCCCCGCTGAGCCCCGAGAATGACAATTTGAATGTAGAAGAAACTGCTCAGGGTCTTGATGAAAGTTAAACCCTAGAAAGCGCCAGGATTCTTGGGAGCAGTCTGCAGCGCCCTCTGCTGGAGTTCATCGGCTTTGAGCAGGGTAGACTTACCGCCCACAAGCTTTTGATTCAGGATTTCGATTCAGCCAATGACGCGTTTGCCAAATCCAGGTTTGATAAATATTTCCTGTAAAATTTTTCTCTTGAATTTGCTGTATAGAACACATTATAGGGATTTTTTTTTGATTCATTGTACTTGAAATGCAATTCTTTTGACCAAATAAATTCCGCTACTTGACTGCCGGTTTTAGATTTTTGCGGTGAATGCAAACTGATCCTGGCCTCATAGATGTTTTCCCATGGTTTTCTTTAGATAGGTATACTTCTGAGACATGAATTACAATGAGTGAAAAGTTTACCTGTTAGAAATAATGTGAAGAAAGGCAAGAGGATTCGAGTTTTGCTTTAAAGAATGTCTGTCCTGGAATAGCAGGGCACAGGCACTCTGATGCTATGAAGGGGAAGTGGGGAAAAGTGGGTGTAGGAGAGGAAAGAGGAAGAGTGTTCGAAGATGCTGGCCGTGAGGGGGCAGCTAGAGAGACAGCGCTGAGATTAAGAGCACTGACCAAACGAGAGAGCCAACACGGTTAGCGCAGGTGTAGGTGACCATGGGAGAACTGTCCCCATTTCCCATCTGGCAGACCAGCCCTACAGATGCCCAGGCCCAGGGTTATGACCCGCAGACCCGAAGTTACAGGGTCTCCACAACACAGGCGGCAGCTGGATGTCCAGGAAGATTCCTAGTGTAGTCCCAGCATCGAACATGTAATGTTGACCGGGGGCCTCAAACCAGACCAATGAACACTTTCAGGTAGAGATATATATATGGTCAAAGGAGTATATGGAGTAACTTGTTTGGTCACACTGCAGCTTCCATAACGAAAGTTTTAATTCCTTCCCTTTTAAAAATGTTCTCATTTTATTCTCTTCCCTTTTTTCTCTTGAATTTTTTTTTATTTGGGGGGGGGATTGGTGTGCAGTGGCAGAGAGCAGATGCGAAGGGACAAGGAATGAATGGGATCAAGATACATGATGTTAAAAACACATAAAATAAATTTAAAAGAAAAAGGACCCAGATCTGATTTTCAGCACCCACACTGCCCCTCACAACTTTCTGTAACTCCAGTTCCAGGGCATCAACTACCTCTTCTGGCCTCTGCAGGCACTGGACACACATGATGGATGCATGGACATACACACAGACAATAACCCACACACATAAAAATCAATCAATCAATCAATCAATCAATCAATCAATCAATCAAGTAATTAATAGCCGGGGGGAGTCCTTTACAAATCCCCTTCTGCATTGAGGCCTGAGCCAGAGGGAAGGTGTTGTTACATTCAGCTAAGGTAAATGAGACCTTGTGGTGAGACACAGTCAGAGGGAGGAGGCTGTATCAGGAAGGGGCACCGACAGCCTGTGCCTACAGCACTTTACCAGATTTACAGTAAATTGGTTAGTTCTTGGGTGGGAAAACTGTTTGTCTGGGTAAGAGTAAGGTGTACATAATCTGTAAATGACCATGCCATGTGTTCAGAGGACCAAAACATCAAACTGTGAGCTTTGAACTTCTACTTTTGAAGGATTTAAAAAGTAAAAATTTAAAATAAAAAATGAGTTAAAAATTTAAATTAATCAATAGAAGTTTGATTTTTCTATTGATTAATTTAAAATTTCTATTTCTATTGATTAATGAAGCTGGAAGGTTTTTTTTTAGCATCTTCTATTAGTTTTCAGCCTCTCTCTCTCTCTCTCTCTCTCTCTCTCTCTCTCTCTCTCTCCTCCTCCTCCTCCTCCTCCTCCTCTCTTCATCCTCTCTGTTGTCTTTTCTGCTTTCCTATGTTTCTGATTAATTCTTATACACTTGACGTCTTCATGTATTCTACCAAATCATTTTCTCCTGGCCTTACTCCAGTCCTCTCCCCTCTCCCTAGTGATCTCTTTCTCTCCATTCTGATATGATCTGGAAACCCTCCATGTCCTGTCTTTTAATTTATTTGTTCCGTTTGTGCAGATTTAACGATGTCTTATATCTTCATTGTTGCCAGTTGTTAATCTATTGAGTTTCGATTATCGTTGGAAAAAACATTTTAAATTAAAAAAAAAAAAGGTATTGGTTTTTCCAGATAAGGTTTCTCGGCATAGTCCCAGGTATCCTGGATCTCCCTCTGTAGACCAGGCTGGCCTCAAATTTACCGAGATCCGCCTGCCTCTGCCTCCCGAGTGCTGGGATTAAAGGCGTGTGCCACAACTGCCCAGCCTGGAAACAGGATTTAAAAAAAAATTGTTCTTATTTTTATTTTATGGTTATTTGTATTTAGCCTGCATGTATGTATTTGTAACTTGTGTATGTCTGGTACCTGTGAAGTCAGAAGAGAGTGTTGGATCCCCTGGAACTGGAGTTAGAGATGGTTATGAGCCAACCTGTGGGTGCTAGGAAACTGAACACAGCTTCTCCAGGAGAGTAACCATTTCTCCAGCTCAAAGGGAGTTTCTCATATTTAAATACTTTGCTTAAATTTGGAAATGTCATAAAGAAATGATATCTGAGCATATTTGAAATTTATATTTAGTTTTATTGGCAAGCTGACTAGAATCTGGTTAAAGAGCTGGAAGCGTTCAGTGTGAAGATTCTATTGCTTTGGGGGCACAAGCCTCTCCGAGTGGTGTTCACCATGGCTTTATTTGATCTTGCTCTTGAGGGGTTCTTGGTAGTCTGAAAAGATAATTGGTGTCGGGATTGGTACAAGAACCCACCACATCCTGCAGCATTTCCATTTTCTTCGGCAAGCACCGATTTCATCTTCTATGACTTTGCAAACGTCTCGTCTGCAAATGCCCTCCAGATGGAGACAGTGTTTCTCAGAAGCACCAAAGCCACTTCTAACTGCAGAGAAGAAACCAGGGAGCAGTTAGCCCAGTGTGTGAATGCCAAAGCATCAACGACCTTGCATGGGAGGACATCATAATTCTGGGCTGAGTACCTCTTTCTGTGAGGAAAGGGAGCCAGATCAAAGATCCCCTTAGCAGCTCCTCCACATTGACCCTCTCTCCCCTTCTCCTAACAGCTCACTTATCCACAGTTTTCTCCTTGATTTCCTTATAAATATGTGAAAAGTCTAGATAAAGCTTCAGATGTTACTTTGTTAAATATCAGACTGAAATGAGAAGGACAGAGACAAAATAGATGCCCGAAGTATACTGATGTCTTCATGGCTTTACTCCTTTATATAAAACGTCAACACATTCTTGCTATTCACTCACCAAACACTTTTCTTTATAATAATAGAACAGTACAAATGACATAAAGAGTCCCTTATTTACACAGTGGTTACAATTGATTGGGAAATCTAACCATACAAAAAACAAAAACAAACAAACAAACCATGGAGTAATGAGGTGATTCAAAAAGTGGCAAATGTTTCAGACAAAATAATACAGTAATGAATCAGATGTAGCCTGGGGGATAGAGCTGGTAAGATGGACATAGACCGCTTTCTGAGGTCATGAAAACAATAAGCAATTATCCCAGTCAAAGTACAAAGAACACACAGGACAGCGAGGACTGAATCCCCAGACTAAGACTTGGATGGATGGAGCAGATCAGAATAAGTCAGGTGAGATTAAACACAGGATTAAGCTTGTACCAGGCTTATGGACCACGGTAAGGGTGAAGATTCACATCTCTAATGTGTGGTTGCCAGACCTGATCCTGATCTCCCTTCATGACACTTATGGCAGCTGTCTCAATGTTTACTGTTCTCACTTTTTCTTGCCTTCTTTCCCTCCCTCCCTTTTGAGAGGGCAGAATCAAGGTTTCATAGGAAAACAGTGTAAGGTAGTCAGTTATGGTGCTAGTCTATGCTAAGCTAATATTCCTATTTTATTATTTTTAATTGATACATGCATATAATGCTATACAGCATGAGGTTGTATATTATTAGTCCATATTGTGGAATCACTGTTTCCATTGGGTGAGGCTGTCTGTGTGTTGGAGCTGGTGTCTGCGGAACTGATATACACTGGGAGAAAGTTAACTCCTTATACCAGTGACTATAGATTTTACATTTCAGGTAGACTTTGACCACTGGTGTACATTTGACACTGGCCACAGTGACTCTAGGATCCGGTGCATGAGTGAGTTCACTATGGTGACTGACTTAGTAACTGGTGCAGAGGTGCTGTGGGATGTCTTTCTGTATGCTGTGAATATGTGTTGCTCTGATTGGTTGATTAATAAAGCTATATTGGCCTATGGCAAGGTAGCTTAGAGGCAGACAGGAAACATAAGCAGATAGACAGGAAGAAGAAAAGAGAGGAGAGAGAGGCCAGCCTGCCACCTAAGGAACAACATGCCAGCAAATCAGTAAAGCCATGGAACATGTGGCAAAACATAGATTAATAGAAATTAGTTAATTTAAGATATAAGAGCTAGCTAGCAAGAAGCTTGAGCCATAGGTCATCCAGTTCATAATTAATATAAGCCTCTGTGTGTTTACTTGGGTCTGAGTGGCTGCGGGACCAGGCAGAACACAGGAAAACCTCTGACTACACATAGGCATGTGCAGAGAGCTGTTAGTTCATGGACTCTGCTTGTGAAGAAGCTCAGTAGATGAATGGCTCAGTATTCGAGGAGTGAGTATAGGTAGCAAGAAAAAGAGCTGGGTTCTGGTATTGGGCCCAGCTGGAATGTTTGCAACACTGATGATCAAAGACATGATCCTGGTAGGAGAGTTGGTAGCTCCAGTCTTGGAGTGAAACCATGGTGCCTACTTCTTTGTAGAGGTGGCTAAGGTAAGCACCATCTCCCTGTTTCCATATCCCTGGGAGAATTGGTTACTGGTTACCCCAATGGCAGGAGATCCCAGTGTCCTCTGCAGAGCAGGCTGCTTGAGGACCACAGGTGTAGCTGATAATGGTAATGTCTGCTTTTCATTTTCATTCGTATCCATCTCTTCCAGTCTTTGGATGCCAATCTCACAGAAACCCGTTCTGTGTGAATAATAAGATTTTCTTTTCCTTTTTTCTCCACTATGCTCCTGGGCATCCTTAAATGGCCCTGGAGCCCTCACAGGATACTTTGCTTAAACAATTGTTGTAAGTATCGCGTGTGTGAGAGTGGGATGGAAGCCAGTATCTCCTACTCTTCCATCTTCATGGAATCACTGCTCCAAGCTAAAATTCTGGTCTTTCAGTTTCCTCATGTTTTGTTTGACTTGGAAGAAAGAAGGAGGAGTTGCTTTTTCTCTCCATGTTTTGTCCTGAACTATCTACTTCAGGGGTTAAGTGTATCTTAGTCATAGACTACCAGTTTTCTGTGCATGTTGTGTGTCGGGGTGGCATAGAAAACAACATGAAAATACTATAGATGAGAGAAAGAATAGGCAATCATGAAGAATATAAACTACAGATGGAAAATGTGGAAAAAGCAAACAAAACGTTAATGACAAATTATATAATGGTGACAGGAGAATTTGTGAAGAAAGAGACATATTTAAATTATTTACCCAGACAACAGCACTGAAACCAAAGACTGACATAACTATGGCAAATCACAAAAGGAAAGCATAAGAGGGTCAATATTTCCAGGGGTTTTCAATAATAAGTCATGTAGAAACACAACCCCAGTCAATCAAGACAGAACTTTAGGAGATACTCTATAAATGCCATTTAATTATAAACATAAAAAAGAAAAACCAAATAAAAGGTAGCAAATACTCTGAGACATAATTTATAACATGGGCCCAGCAAAAGTGAAGGTAAATATAAGTGTGCTCGTAAAAGAAATGTCAAAAAAGTATCTATCTATTGTTGTAGAATTGGGTTCTCAGAAATTCCACCTTCCAAGAAAAAAAATTAAGTAGGGGCCTAAAAAGGTGGGTCAACATTAAAAGCATTGGCTGCTCCTCCCAAAGACCTGGATTAGGTTCCCAGCACCCATGTGGTAGCTCATAACCATCTGTAACTCCAGTTCCAGAGGATTCAATGCCCTCTTCTGGCCTCCATGGGTACTGCATGCACATGGTGTTCCAACAAATGCAGGCAAACCCTCAGACATATAAAATAAAAATAAACACATCTTTTAATAAAATTGAAATGTTTTACCAAGTCATCTGCAAAAAAGAAAACACTAAAGAATGCTTATGGAGGAAACAATGTAATGTAGACCGTCTTCAGAGCTGAGTTCAGATTCTGTGTTAATACCACTAAATTGATTATATTAACAAGTGTTCTCCGACATTTGTAGATCTGGAAAGAGCAGAAATAAGTGCTACTCAGTTTGGGATATACAAAGTTACAAAAGCAATTGTTCTCTTCCTAAGAAAGAGCACAAGTTGGACAGTGCTTTTAAAATAGATCCTGGGGTTTAGAGCTCACTGCAGGAGCTGAGGACTTAGTGGAAACTGACTGAGCTTTGTCCAGCTAAGGGGAAGAGACTGGCAGGTGTTTTCATATGTGGTTGATTGGCAGGAGAAAGAAGCAGCTCCTGTTGGTAGGAATGAGAAGAGAGTCCTAAATTTCAAACGAACATCTGAAGGTAGAGGGTGATGTGTTTTTTGTTGTTGTTTTGTTTTTGTTTGGCTTTTTTTTTTTTCAATACAGGGTTTCTCTATGTAACAGCCTTGACTGTCCTAGAACTGGCTCTGTAGACCAGGCTGGCCTCAAACTCACAGAGATCAGCCTTCCTCTGCCCCCCAAGTGCTGGGATTAAAGACATGCGCTATAACCGCCTCGCTACAAAACTAATTTTATGGTTGAGGGGAGTCACCACAACATGAGGAACTGTATTAAAGGGTTGCAGCATTAGGAAGGTTGAGAACCACTGTTCTAGAGAGTATTCATAAGATACATAGGGCAACTCCATGTGGTGGGCATGCAGGGGCTATTCCAATTTGAGGTCTTAATGGGAGACTACTAAGACCTTACTTGGAGTCTCAAATCACAACCTCCACCCCTATAAAGGGAACATGGGGGCTGAGGGAAAAAACTCCTCTCTCTTTAGTTACAAACAGGCACATAGACAGACTGGTAAGGTTTGATGAGAGCAGAAGACAGGACACACTATGGGTATGAGGCACCTGGTGCCCGAAATAGCCTGAGAGACAGGAACTCCAACAGAGCCTCTTTGTACATTGGATCGTTCATTCCAAGACTGGAGTTCTAAAGAAAAGTTCAAGGGAGACTAGCTAAGTCCTTTAACAAGTGAATGGCTGTGGACTAGAGGAGAGGACTGGGCACTGAGTCCTGGGGCTCCCCTCCAGGAAGAATCACCGAAAAAGGTGAGGAAGCAGCGACGGAAACTGAGGAGGAGCCATCCATGAGGTAGACCGAGAATCAAGTGAAGCTTCCCTTCTGGAACATTCGGGTGAATATTATAAAGAGGGGAGGGGCTGACTTTGGAAAAGTCTGTTAACAATGATAAGTGGCCGGTTGGGCCAACAGCAAGGTGATTATTAATGCCTTCTGTGGGGAGGAAGAGAAAGCTTTTTTTAAATGAGTGGGTAAAAACAAAAGCAATTTCAATAGCAGAGTGGGAGGCTTAGGGAGAATGTTGATGAGGATAGGTTTAAGAGAGAATAAAAAAGGATGATTTCAAGAGCAAGAATACAGATCGTGATTTTTAAGGCGTTTTCCACAAAATGGAACAGGAAAAGCAAAGACAGTTTTGTTTTTAAGATCAGATAAAGATTCAAGTATTTGTATCTTAACGGTGATAACCCAGTAGGAATATGATTAATGTAAAATCACTGATATAATGAACTGCAGCAGAAAGATCCCCAAATACACAAGAGGAGGTGGATATATTACACACATTTATAATAAATCTTCTAGTTTTTCTTTGAGTGTTAGAAACACTTATTGTGAAATAGCTGTTTTAAGTATGTTCTAATCTTTTCTCGATCCATGTTACTAGATTACTATGAAGTATGCTATTCTTTCAATAAACACCTTTTCTGTCTTGTTGATCTTTTGTTTCCTTTCTTGTATTTGTTAGCTCCTTTCTGATTTATTCTTTGGATTTATCATGATATCTCTTCTAACATCCCTATAATGCATGTTCAGCCTACTAAATTTTTGAAGTCGTTTGCCATTCCTTACATCCATCCTTACGTTTCCAATTACTGCATATGAACCCATTCCACACTAAGTCATTGCAACATTGTGTCTTTGTTTATTATTAGTCTGTAGTTGTCCCCCTTCTCATCCCATGGTCTATTTTGCGAAGCATTTTTCATGGATAACAACTTTTACAAAGCGTATTACTTAGGGTGTTGTTGGTTTATATTTTGACCCATTTTACAAAGCCAATAAGCTCCCTTGCTAACTTCCTATTGGCCGACAGGGACTCTGACTTTTCACTTGTTTGGAAATAATAATTGCTTGGTAGGTTTGTCTCCCCTGCCCCCCAACCTCCTACCTCCATCAAATTTCTAGGTCTTTGCCGGGCGGTGGTGGCGCACGCCTTTAATCCCAGCACTTGGGAGGCAGAGCCAGGCGGATCTCTGTGAGTTCGAGGCCAGCCTGGGCTACCAAGTGAGTTCCAGGAAAGGCGCAAAGCTACACAGAGAAACCCTGTCTTGAAAAACCAAAAAAAAAAAAAAAAAAAAAAAAAATTTCTAGGTCTTTGTGACCCTCTCCCTGATGAAATTCCATCCTTCTCTTCTGACAGAGTAGATGTCATCATGGATGTTCCTGCCAGTGTCCTAGAAGATCTAGTCATCTACAGAGAACTCCCCATGCCTTGTAAGGAGCCCAGAGACACAAGGAAAGGATATAGTACAATGTGATTGCAGTTGGCACTTGGGTTAATGGCAATGGATGTCTATTTTACTCTGACATAATCTTAGTGGAGCTGTTGATATTGGTTTCTGAACCTGTGAAATTAATTAATTTCTGACCTACCAGAGAGACTTTTAAACTGAAGACCTTCCCCTCTATAATTAGCCATCAACTTACCTGGAGGTAAGAGGGCCAAAAGGAAGAGGAGAGTATGGAGGAGCAGATGGAATCTCATGGCTGAAAGGTCCGTGATGTGATGATGTAGAGATCTGGTGAAATCTGAGGTCTTGGAGTATGGCAGATGCAGAGCTTTTATGATGGCCCTAGGTCTGTGGTTTGTTCTTGGCTAGCAGAGCCTAACCAAAAGAGAATAACTCATTCTCCCACATCAAATCTTCAGGCACACAAAAGGACATAAATGTGGCAATAACTTGATGAGTGAGAAAACAGTAGACCCAAGGTAGCCAATATAGTCACTGAGGGAAAGAACAAAGTCAAAAAACAAACAATACCTAACTTCAATACTTACTGTAATATAAATTCACAATAATCAAGATGTATCACAAAATAGCACATGCATGCATCAATAGAAGAAGATGAAAGTCCCAGAATTAGACTTAGAAAAAAATGGTTACTTTTTTGACAGAAACCAAAGGTAACTCAGTGGGGAAAAAATACATTTCTCAACAAATAGTGCTACAGCAAAACCTGAAACCCACGTTTAGAACTATGTATCTAAGTACATACCTTATAACTGTCACAAAAATTAAACTAAGATAAATGGCATTGCTCAACATAAAACACAGAGTGGTGTGGTGCCTAGAAAATAATGTTGGAAAATATCTAGGTGACCTACAATTTAATGCTGACTTTTTAAAAAATAAAATCTCAAAAGCATGACTTATAAAAGATAAAATTGACATCTTAGAGTTCATTAAAATTAACAACTTTTCTTATGTAAAAGACATTCTTAGGAAGATGTGAGGAGAAAGGATACTGGGAGGAAAGCCTTTATAAAATACCTAATAAAATTCTGGTATCCAAACTACACAAACAATGCCTACAAATTGGTAAGAAAGCAAGAAACACAAAATCAGATCAAAAGAATGAAGAGGAATCTTGCCAGAGATGGGCAGTAAGTAAATCTGCTAAAAATAAAAGGGAAAGAAAACTCACCCAGCATCATACTTTATTGCAATTGTGATATTAAAGAAGAATCCCATTACGGACCAAATGACCCAAACCTGTAACACTAGCCCTATTGGATATCAGAAATGGTGTGAAGAAAGAGGAATTTTCACTCATTATAGGACACCAGTACAACTTTGCCATTAAGTAAAAGTGATTAGCAAAATTTATTTTTACCATGTTAATCCTTGGAATCTATCCAAATAGGAAGTTTTATACCCATACAAAACCTGCACATGAACTATAATTAATAGCAACTTTTTATAACTGTTCAAAATTTAAAAAGCTAACAAGGTATTTTCTAATATACATCCTGATACAGGGAGCATTTAGAGTCCAGTGAGACATGACTAAAAAAGAACCACTCCAGGACATATTATAATTAAAATAACAAAAATTCAAGACAAAGGAGAAAATTTAAAGGTTTGAAGAAGAAAATCCAAGTCACAGATAAAGACAAACTGATCATAAACAAAACCTAGTTTCTCACCGGAAGCTAAAAAACTCCAGAGGACATGGAATGATGTGCTTCAAGCTCTGCTAGAAGATGACAGCCAAGCTAAAATACTGTACCCTTCAAAACTGAATGAGAAGTACAGACTTTCCAAAAGACGCACAAACTAAGAAATTTTTAAGCACTAGACTAGCATCACATAAAATACTGGGAGAAATCTAGACCCAAAAGAAAAATAAGATGACCACCACCATGAGTTCAAGAGAGAGTATCACTAGAAGACTAGTCAAGCAAATGGGAATTGGGAAGAAGCCACAAATGACTGAGTAAAACGCCAAAACTCCAAGATGAATGAAAGAAAAAGAAATGAACATAACTAAAAAAAAAGAAGAAAAAGAAGAAAAAAGACTTAAAAATAGCAGAACCTAGTACATATCTTTTAATAATAACTTTGAATATAAATGGTCTTAATTCTCTAATTAAAAGATGTAAAATGATTGATTTGGCCTAGGTGTCTGAATACTTTGTCCCTAGTTGGTGGCGCTGATTGGGGAGAGGGTGGGAAGTATAGCCCTACTTGAATAAGTATGCCACTGGGGAGCGAACTTTGAGAGTTTTAAAGCCTTGGGCCGCTTCCAGTTCACTCTCCCTGCTCCCAGTGCTTGTAATTGAAGATGTGAGCACTCAGATTCTTGCTCCTGCCATGAGCCTTGCTGCTGTGCCTCCCCACAGTGATGTATTTTTATGTCTCCAGAACTCTTCCGTCTACAGATAAGTCACTTCTGCTTATGGTGTATCATCGAAGCAAAGAGAAGTAACTAGTACAATGTCTATCAGTGGATGAATGGATAAAGAAAACGTAATTTAGAGAGACAACGGTGTGCTACCAGCCATAAAGAAGAATGAAGTCATGTCATTTAAAGGCAAATGATGGAACTTGAGATGCTCGTGTTGGAGGAGCCAAGCCAAGCTCACTCAGGAAGATCGTGATCCCATGTATTCTTTCACATGGCTTCTAAAGGCTAACTAAGTTAGAAGTGGAGAGGTGGCCCCACCTTAGGAGTATTTACCACACTTGCAAAGGACCCCAGCTTAGTTCCCAGAACTTATATCAAATGGCTCATAACCGCCTGTAACTCCAACTTCTGGTGATTGGACATCCTCTGGCACCCACATGTACGTACACACACACACACACACACACACACACACACACACTAATAATAATAATAATAATAATAATAATAATAATAATAATAAGTCATTTAAAGCACAAATAAATTAAATTAAATAAATAGATAAGACTTGGAGATACAAAAAGTCCTGTTATGAAAAAGAAAGAGAGCTGGAGTGATGGGAGAGAAAGTGGAGGCAGTGAATATGAGCAAAGTATGTTTCTGCATGGATTTCTCACCATTATTCTGTACAGCTAAAATGTACTTTAGAAACAAAACAACAAAATCTTCTGAAAGAATAAGCTTTACCCAAAGAGAAGTGTGGCTTTGCCCTGGGTTACTAGAGGAATTCTGGAATGTTCCCCCTGAGAGGAATATCTTTCTTTTTCTGGGGCCTTAATACAAGATAGTCTGTGTGTTTTAGGATAAGATTTGGGAACATTGTGTTTGGTTCTCACATCCGGAAAAACTAGAGACTCGACAGTTAGTCCAAACCTCAAGCAGCTGATGGAGGTAAAGGTCATCAGCGTAGGCAGGCTGTGGCTGGGGGTCAACAAAGAGCAGGAGCCCAGACACCTGAGCTTCCTGCCCGTGAGAACACAACAGCTGCTTTTCCATGTTGTGAGAAGGGCCACGCATCTTTAAAGATGTCATAGGTCTAATGTTCAGAATGCTTCCAGATGTTCTTCCTGAACACTGTGCTTTCGCTTCATCCTGGGGTTTAAAAATACATATTAAAATGTCTTCAAAAGCTCCACAGTGCTTCAAAAACACTACTACTACGATTACTTACTCTGTTTTTGTAGGTCTACCTATGTTTTTCTATTCATTTGCATCATAGGAATGTGTCCATTTGCTTCCATATGGGCCGCTGTTGTCCTTAGCATTCATTCCCTCAGAATTCTCATTTCTTGGAGTTTGTAGTCCTATGCTCCATTTTATTCCAGATTTTAGTAATTTGAGTCTCCTCTTTAGGTTTCTTGTCAGTGTATTTAGTTTTATCCGTTGTTTGGACTTTTGAAAGAATCAACTTTTGGCTTCACTCTTTCTGCTTCATATTCTGTCGACTCTCATTCTTTTCTTCATTGTTTCCTTCTCTGTTTTCCTTCTCTGAACATGGCTTACTGTTTTCCTCAGAATTCTTGAGGACAGCTTAGGCTAGCAGCCTGTGCTTCCTTGTTGTGTAACACAAGTATTTGGGACTATACACACCCCTCTTCACACTGACTCAATAGGCACCTGGGGCTATACACACCCCTCTTCATACTGACTCAAGGTTCTGTAAGGTTATATGCTTTGATTTCATTTACATTCAAAATACTAATTCCCAGTATACATTTCTTCTTTGTTTCATTCGTCTGTTATTTAGAAACACATTGTTTGGTTTTCAGACATTTGCTGTACTCCTTCATCTCCTCCCCCTCTTTCTTTCCTATTTAATTCCATTCAGACTGGAGAACATCCTGTTGGTAAAGGCAGTCCCATGGATCTTTTCACCCTCTGCTTGACCACATAATAATGAATCAGGGACACTTCATTATTGAGATATAAAGACCCCACACATCCTGTTCTGGGATTATTGCACTGTGTGGGGGTGACTTTCCGGGTTTCAGATTCAGCGTGTACTTTTTTCTGCTTAAGCAGATTTTACAGGTTACAAATTGTTAAAAATATAAAATAACTGAGTGTCTTCATATGCAATGCTACATCCTTCAGCAGAACAGAGGACTCCCCCTGCATGTCTGTACTGAGCCATCTCATTGGCCTCTGGAATTCCTGATCAATTTTTAAAATGATAAAACTTCTTGGAATGGGGTTAAGTGTCTTTTAAAGCAACCCTCTCAACTAATTTTGTGCACAGCTGTTACTAGGAATCACCTGATGCAGAATCAAGACCTCAGGAGCTATGGAAGTGGTGTTGGCATTTAAAGAAGGCATTTTTCCTGCCTAACCCATATCTCAAGACACTAGCTAATCCAGAGGCTTAGAACTCAAATCCAGGCCTCTTGCTATCCCCCCGCCCCCCCACCACAGTAGCATTTTACTACCTGGTGTTGTTCCACTGATGATAAAAACCTTGAGACTAAATGACCATGTCATTCAACATCTCCCTCAAAGCAAAAGGTTCACAGCACCGTGTTGGAAGCAAATACCCATGCAATATGGTAAGCTGTCCTCAATGACCAAAGCACTATGGAAGTTCAAAGCAAGAATTCAGTGGTGATTAATTATTAGTAAGCCTAATAATTCTGGGAAATAGTCACTAGTCAAATATCTAGTCACTTAGTAAGCAAGCAAGCACCTAGCAGAGTCTAACTCACTGTAACTTAGTATAGATGGTTGTGTGATCACAAACTTTCATCTGTAGCCAAAATGTTTGGAGACCATGTTCCTATTTAGCAAGGTTTTCTGATCAAAACTGTGCATGCAACCACATCCTTGATGAGTCCAGGGACCCACAAAACAAGGACTCCAGTCTTCCCGTAGAGATCACTCTACAGAACGCTGCCATCCATAAACAGCCCTAATGAGGTACAGAGGGACACTCATTGTCCAGACAAAGGCATCCCACCGATGGGATGCCTCCCGGAAGCGAGGCCATCAAGCCACAGGTAGAGGTCTTCCCTGCCTCCCGGAAGGGAGGCCAGGCTTTCTTCTTCCACCATGAAGATCACTCTCTGCTTTCCCTACTCTCTTCTTCACGACGCAGGTTCTACCAGGTAACAAAATAAACTCTGCAGGGAAAATAATGCTCACCCGAGGTCCAAAAGGCATTCTCATGAGAAATCCAGAAGACCCAATGGTGGAGAGGCCTGTAGTCAGCTGACTCATGTATTTTTCTCTACAACTGTGGGTTAGAGAATATGACATCAAGGCTGTCTTTACTCCATTACAAGTGTGAATTTAATTGGACAAAGTTACTAGCAGTTTCTGGATCAGAATAAGTAAAAAATTGGGGCAATTCTAATAAATCTTTATCTTCAGAGCTCTTTTTTCTCTTCGGAAAAGTTACTGCTCTGTAGGGCCCAGCAGAAGGGATTGTGGGAGTTGTGACCTTGAGAGATTGCTGCAGCCTACAAAATCCCTAATCCATCCCTGTAAAAGCCTGCTTCCTTGGCCTTGATGCCACGCCTGAAGGCTTCAGTCCAGCAGCCCTGGTTTTTCCCTTCCTTTTCAACACCTACCCTGTTAAAGTAGAACTGAGATAAGGAAATCAGAGAGTGTGTCTGGCGTTCAGCATGAACCATAAGAAGCAGCACTTTGCTTGGAGTAATGTGTACAGGCTCCTGGATTTAACCTGCCAATGAAAACAAATTAGAAAAATCTCTTTCCTAAAGATGTAGAGCAAGAAATACTAAGCAACACATTGCTTTACAGCAGAAGGAATGAATCCAGTCTCTTCTTCTCTGGTGCCTGCCGGACGGACCTTCAGGGATGGATGGGGTAGAGTCAGAAAGTGGTCTTTTATCTCGCTTACTTTGGCTGCGTGCTTTATATGTGCAAAGAGTCACCGCTAAAAGTGTCCAGCAGAAATGTCATGGAGGTATGACTATCTTGATAAATCAAGTTTCTTTTCTAAGTCTGTGCAATTAAAGACTGCTTACAGCTAGCTAGTTCACAGTGCTCCATCCAGGGGGAGGGAGGGACGGCTTAGAGCACAATTCCAATTCAGGAAATACAAAGTGGAAAAGGCAGAGATCAAAGTGGGAAGAAAACGGAGATCAAAAACCAGTTTAGCACTGTAGATATTTACTATGCACTGACCCCCTGCTGGAAAGCAGGCACACAAAGAGCAAAATCATCCGATGACCTCTGATTCACAGAAAGGCATACGCCACTCAACTTTGGTTGCTACACGAGACTCTGTCTCCAAAAAACCTTGACATTTGGAAAACCTGTTCTGTTGTGTGTGTGTGTGTGTGTGTGTGTGTGTGTGTGTGTGTTTATCATTTTGGTTTGGTTTGGTCTGGTTTGCTTTTAGGAATATGACAGGGTTTCTTGCAGCCGTTGGACTGGCTACATAATCAGGGCTGACCTTGAGTTGCTGATCCTTCTGCGTCCACCTCCCAAGTGCTGGAATTCCAGGCATGCACTGCCACATGCCTGTGGTGCTTCGTTCGGGTCAAACCCTCCTGCACACTAGGCAAGTACTCTGGTGACTGAACCAAGTCCTCACCACCCCGCTTACTCACCTTCTCATCGCCATTCAAACAAAATACAGGACGTGTGATGTCACAAAATGAACAGAGGAAAGGCCATTTCTTGTCACCAAAATGGAATGAGAAACGATGTTAAAGAAGCCACAGGAAGGTGGGTCTTCTCCCATGGTCCTTAGGTAGATATCTGCATTCCAACTGCGGCTTTGGGAGGTAAGATTAGGAGAGAGGAAGAGAGAGAAAGCAGATGGGAAATAGAAAAGGCTGGGGCATAAGTTGCAACTCTGTCCTCATACCTCCAACCCTGGGTCCCTAGATGATCTAATCCTTTCCCTCGGTCCCATTTCCTCCTCCACCAGTGCTTTGGCAGGAGGATCTGTGGCTCTGTTCTGAGCCTAGATTCTGTTCTCATTCCAAGTAGATAGAAATGACAGGAGTCCACACTGTGAAATGGACAAGGTTTAGTAGCCAAGTAGTTCATTTTACAAAAGCCCCTAATGTCACTTCAATTCTTAGGAGTCCACATGACATGTCACATGCGGACTTAATGTTTGATATCTTCAGCTGTACAAAGCAGCATAAAACATGTGAACTGAGGGTGACAGCAAATTCCTTCACCTATTTGCTACAGAATGGAAATATCAGCAACTCAAGCCGTTGTTCCACAGTCATTTCCTGAATTCCCTCTGTGTGCCAAGATTCGAGCCTGGCTCTTGGGTGCACTGAGTGTTCTGAGATTTCTGCCCTTGAGCAATTCATCACCAGAGAGTGATGCCAGATGAGGACACAGCCATGGTAGGAGGCAAGAGATACTGAGATGGAGAGATGCTCAGTGATTCAGTACAGTGGTCATCCTCCCCAGTCTTCTAAGCTAGGGTGAACCTTCTTGCTACTATGAGACAGCCTAATAGAAAGGGAACCTGTATTTACAGTAATTAGCTAATGAAAAGATGCAAAGCCCAAGAATCAATCAATTCAGATTTCAATTGGCTTCTGCCTAGCACTCAACACTTAAAAGGCCCATTGGCTTAAAACAAGACAAAACTATACCCTTAAAATTATTTCCCAGTTTACATTCTAAATAAAAATGGGCTATTGCCTGCATGTTTTATCTTCTCATCCATTAAGTATTTTCTGTATGAACCACAAAGGCAATTTAATGCATTTGAATGTCAGCTCACTTCAATTTAATAGCCCACACTGATTTGAAGGGATTCAAGAATTGGTGTTGGTCAGCTGAAGGGAGGGGATGGGGGTGTGTTTGATCAAAACACATTATATATATGTATGAAATTCTCAAGGAATAAAAATAAATAAGGTGTTTACTGATACAGAATGAAGAAAAACAAAGCATTGACTTTTGTATTCCAGAATACTAAAAAAAAATGCTTTGATGCTTCTTTAACTCTTTTTTTTTTTAAAGATTTATTTATTTATTATGTATACAGTGTTCTGTCTGCATATGTCCCTTCAGGCCAGAAGAGGGCACCAGATCTCATTACAGATGGTTGTGAGCCACCATGTGGTTGCTGGGAATTGAACTCAGGACCTCTAGAAGAACAGCCAGTGCTCTTAACCGCTGAGCCATCTCTCTAGCCCCAGCTTCTTTAACTCTAAATAAATAGCTTAAGAAATTGTCAAAGAAAACACAGGTTTTGTTGCTCAGAATAAAGCCACTTCTGAAAGCATATGAGTGCATGTGACCAACCTCTGGGACAGTCAGATCTTAGGCCATAAAACAAATACTATTCAATGTTTCAAACAAGTGAATCTGGTTATCTTTTTCAGAACTTGAATGATTCACTCTTAACGCAATGGTTTCTAAAGCAGAGATGTGACCACAACTAGAATCAGAGAGCAAAGAATGAATGATGTGACACCAAGGTGTGACAGATAACAGTGAGAATGTATATGTCCATGAGCTGTGTAGACATATGGTTCTCTTTCCCCAGACGAATATCATCTCTCTAGCAATGTCCTTGAGGTGTATTTTCTTTTAGGTCAATATTTTAGTTCTACTTCTGAAAGATAAATATGTAAATATGGGAGATAGATAGATATATTCATACATACACAGGTACATAGATAGATGATGGATAGATAGCATATAATATCTAGAGAGTTATCTAAAAACCTTCTAGAAGAATCAGCAGTGAAGAAATGGTATTAAAAACCTGTCTCTTGCCGGGCGGTAGTGGTGCACGCCTTTAATCCCAGCACTCGGGAGGCAGAGCCAGGCGGATCTCTGTGAGTTCGAGGCCAGCCTGGGCTACCAAGTGAGTTCCAGGAAAGGCGCAAAGCTACACAGAGAAACCCTGTCTTGAAAAATCAAAAAAAAAAAACAAAAAAAAACAAAAAAAAACCAAACCTGTCTCTTTCTTGCCATTGTTGTTAGAAGATAGGAAAGAGAAATAATAAAGTACTGTGTGCATGCCTAGAACTCATGAATTAGAGAACACTACTCAGCCTCAGCCTTCTGTTAACTTAGATATGCCCAATGTTGCCAGATTTCTCAAGAAGAAATTTCCAAATGTTTTGTGACATCAGGTGTAGTGGTATCTGCTCCGCACGTGACCTTGGGCAACAGGGCCCAAAGAAGGCGGTGCTTCTTGCTGTTGTACATGACCTCTTAAAAAGAGAAGAGAGAGTGTTGGAGACTAAGGGGACCCAGGCCCTCGAGAATCCCCTTCTAGGGTCCAGGAAGAATCTACAACCAGCTGATAATTAATCTTTGAAGAGAAGAAATGAATCTATGTACACGAAATTCCTTAGTCCATAAACTTTATTATTCTGTGTTGGTTCTCTCTCTACAAGCTTATACTCTGCTCTCATTTTTACTCCTTTCTTGCCCAATTTCTCCTTACATTTATCTGTTGTCCCCTCCAGGTTCTATCTTAATTTTTTCATCTTAGTTATGCCCCTTCTAGGTTCTGATCCATCTAGTTCTTTCCCATATCAGCTCCTCTCCCATCTCCTTTCTCTTTCATCTTGTTTTTCCCCATCTGGCTCTTCCTCATCTTCCATCTTGTTCCTCTAGTCTTCTCTTCTAGTCCTTCAATCTAGTTTTTCCCCATTTCAGTTTGTTCCTCTCCAGTTCTTACCCATCTAGTTCTTCCATTCTCTTTTCTCTTCTCCATTCCCCTGTGCCCTGGGAGTCTTGGTATATATACACTTACAAGCAGTAATCCCTTGGCAGTGCAAAGCCAGGCTTCCAGGGTCAAACGGAGGGGTGATAAGAATCACATAGAGAGGCAATAACCATTAATTATCATTTGCAACCCCAAAGGGAAGTGACCAATGGGAAAATGAATTAACTAAAGGCTAAGTTCGGGTAATATCTAAAAAGAGGGATCTTATGTGCTCAACTAATAGTCTTAAATGTGATTGGTAGAAAATATTAAGAATCTATAAGTTGCTAGGTCAATGGGAGAAAATGAAACTGTCTTCTTTTTTCCGGTGGCTCCTATCTGTCCAAGCTATCTGCTGTTTTTCTGCAGGGTGGGGGAAAGTGTGCTTGGTCACTAGGCAATCCGTGTACAGCTAGATGCCTCTGGTGATAGTTAAAGGGAGATCTGGAACTAGAGGTAAGATTTGGAAAAGAAGGAAGTTAAGCTTAATTGGCACATCTACCAGGCCTTCTCAAACAGATAGCCTGGATCTTTAAGTCTGTTCTTAGAGAGTAGAGAGGTATCTCTGATAAGGTACTTTCCTCCATCTGGGGATGGACCTGGTCGGATGTTGCCAATGATGATAATTACAGGGAGGCTTGAACTGGGGTTCGGGCTGAGCATAGTTATTAGCTCAGAAGGTTATCTAAATATTCCTAGAAGTGGTTAGGTAATGAGCTAGAGGTCTATAAAGTTAGTAAGGCTGTAAGAAAGGAGGGTCTGAGCTAAATTGTGTAAAGCTATTACTTAACGTCCACCTGACCTAGGTGGTGTTTCCTTGTGGAATTTACCTTGAATCAGGAGACTTGCACGTGGACTGTTATTACTACTAGTCCTTGAAAGTGGCTAAGAGAGATATCTGATTCCAGAGGAAGCCTTTCCTGAGGCTGTTCTCCAAATACCTTGAATGTGTGTGTCCAGAGAGTGATCAGTTCACACTGTTAGCCCTTCTTAGGGAAAAAATCAATTGGGAAAACTATGAAGGCACACATGATTTTCATAACAGAATACAGCTGATATATAACAAGCCAAATAACACCAAAAGCTCCTTGGAATTTGGCTTCCTCTGGAGGAATTACTTGATCCCTCCAGGTAGTGACTTTGCCGTAACCAGTTGACTTCTTGTGATATATTCCTATAGCCTGCAACAAGAGAGGGTTCACAAGGTTTCCCTTCCTGGTTCCTGCTTCCTGATGTAATTGGACACTGGGTGGCCTGGGAATTGAACCCAGGTCCTCTAGAACATCAGTCAGTGCTTTTAACCACTGAGCCATCTCTCTCTTCTCTGTCTCTCTCCTCTTTTTTTGGAGAGGAGAGAGGGGTCATGTGGTCCCTTCTCTCAGTTGGTAGAGCATGAGACTCTTAATCTCAGGGTCATTGGTTCATGCCCCATGTTGGGTGCCATGTAATGTGATAAATCTACTGGAGTCTGTTTAAGGAATATTAGGGAAATTTATTAGCGTGAGGAAATACACTCACAAATATAGAATGGAGTAGACAGCTGAAGTTGTTCTCTGATCTGACTGAGAGCTAATCCACATCAGGAGGCAGGCAGCAGGGAGAAGGGACTCATGATCCCTCTCCCTTTCCTTTTAAGAGGTCATGTAAAATGGCAAGAAGCACTGCCTCCTTCTGGCCCTATAGGCCAAGGTCATGGGCAGAGCAAATATCATTACAATCAGGTTTTTAAGTATTGGTGTAAAAAATCAAGTAACAATGAACATACGTACAAAGTTATTTCCAGATGTGACCCCCCTTCCCAATCTGTGTACTAAGTAAAAATTAATCAAGTCAAGTAAATAGTTACAATAACCCTCTCTGGACGTAGTCAGGGGCAAGTTCAAGGAAATCTGTTAACATCCAAATGGTGTCTGCCAATCACACTGCATTGAAACAGAAGTCTACATTGGGATGTGTTTAAATAAATGACCTTGCTGCCTGCCCACGGGGCATCAACCCAGAGGTGAGGATGCTACAACCAAGAGCTGAAGTCTTTCACTTTGATCCTTCATATTCTGTTTACCCTCCTCTCTCTCTCTCTCTCTCTCTCTCTCTCTCTCTCTCTCTCTCTCTCCTTTCCTCTATTTTTCTCTTCTGTATTTTATTATAGATTCTTGTTCATTCCTCAATAAATAATAAAGCAAAATAGCAAGAGAAGGCTGTGCTTTTTTTTAATTATTATTTTATGTGTATGGGTGTTTGGACTATATGTAAGTCTATGCACCTCAAGTGTTACAGGTGCTGTTATGGGCCAAAGAAGGTGTTGGATTCCTTGGAACTGGAGTTACAGACAGTTGCAAACTGTCATGTGGGTGCTGGGAACTGAACCTGGGTCCTCTGAAAGAGCAGCCAGTGCTCTTAACCATTGAGCCATCTCTCCAGTCCCAGAACATACACTTTAAAAAGCAGCCTTCTCAGGGAGAGACAGCTCAGTGGTTAAGAACACTGGCTGCTCTTCCAGAAGACCCAGGCTCAGTTCCCAGCACCCACATGGCAGTTCACAACTGTTTGTAACTCTAGTTCCAGAGGATCTGATGCTATCTTCTAGCCTGTGTGGGCACTGAATGCATGTGGTACACAGATAGGCATGCAGGCAAAACACCCATACAAAGAAAATAAAAAGACATAAAATACTAAAGTTTGTATCCTACCTCATCTTCTACTGTGGTTAGGTTCCCAGGGTATTCTATTCTCCTACCTGGTCTAGGTGAACTCTTGGTTCCCAGTGTCCCCTGTGGAGTGGGAAAACGGGTATCACAGCCACGGCTTTGTCCAGCATCTCAGTCCTTCTTCACCCTGTTTCTGCGTCGACTCCCTTCTCCCACAGGAAAAATGCACTCCCTCTCATGCAAGCTTTCAGTGTCACCCTCTCAGTAAAGGGAATACTCATCACCTTTCACAGAGTGGTGCCAGCGAGCGATGACACATCCTCACGAGGATGCAAGGGGCCTCCATCCCTCACTGAAAATGGACCAACAACCTAAGTGTTAGCTTGGAAACAATAAACTGCTAGAAGAGAATGGTGGAGGATTTAACAAGTTGGGTAGACAGCGTGGGTTTTTTTTTTTTTTAAGTCACACCCCAAAAGCAAAGGCAACAACGTGAAACTATGCAAATGGAATAATCTCAAACTCTAAAGCATCTTGGCACCCAAGAAAACAATCAGCAAACTCAAAGGACGAACTGCTCACCGGGAGGAAACATTTGCACTCCATTTATCTGATGAGCAAGTAATATCCAGAATATACCAGGAACTCAATATACAGCGAGAAAACCTGATGTTTTTTTAAAGGGAAAGTTATTTGAATAGACTTTTCTCAAAAGAGAACACACAAATAGCCAAAAAGTGTAGCAGGAATCTTAAAATGGTTGGTTACTTCTACAAAAAAGTATATAGAAAAATTGTGTGGATAATAGGGTGTCCCGTCACCCCAGTTGGGATAGCTATTATCAAAAAGAAAAAAAAATCACAAAAGCCAGTGAGATCGTGAGGGAAAATGACTCACACAATGCCAATGGGGATAGAAATTAGTACAACCAGGAAAGGGAGCAGAGTAGAGGCTGCTCAGAGTTACAAGCAGAGCCTCTGGGTCCAGCAGTGGCACAGCTGGACAGAACTGCAACACTATTTTCAGGAGCCATCTGTCTGCACTCCGGTGTTTACTGCAACACGAGTCACATTAGCAAAGAAACAGAAAACAGCTAACTCCCTATTGTGGGGAGATAAAGAAAATGTGACATCCGTATCATGAATGTAATAAAATAGCATCCCATCATTTAAAAGGAACAAAATCGTACCATTGTCAGGAATGTGGGTAGAGCTGGAGATTAATTACAATGTTCTGTGACGCCAACCACAGGAAGACCAACACCACATTATTCCGTTCTACCCTGTTCTCTCCGGGACACACACACACACACACACACACACACACACACACACACACCAGAACTGGCAACTCTCTAGTGAGCTCCTCTCTTCATGAAGCTTTTCAAAGGTGTCTGAACATTGTTTTCATCTGTGACAACATGGGTAGAATCGAAAAATGTATGAAGTGAAACCAACCAGGCCCAGAAATGCAAATAGTGTGTTCTCACTCACTAGTGGAAGCTTAAGGAGGCTGATAATCTGTGAGAGGAGAGGAGATTAGCCATCACTGGTGGATCAGCTGGAGCAGGGAATGGTGAGGAGTGAGAGAGTGGAGAATAGACAATACCAGTGGGGGAAGAAGTTCTGTTACACAGCATGCCATACTTTTAATGTCGGTTTTTGAAGCTGTCATACATGCCTACCACTCCTCCTCCCTCTAACTCCTCCTAGATCTACCTCCTCTACCTACTCCTCCCCTCTCTGCCCCTCACCTCTCTGTCCCTCCCCTCCCTGCTCCTTCCCTCCTTTCCCCCACTCCCAATTTTGTATCTTCTATTTTTTCTTTTTTGCAAGATATGCCCATAGGTAAGCAGTGTCAAAAACGTTCTAGGATCAGGCGTGGCAGCGCACACCTTTAATCCCAGCACTCGGGAGGCAGAAGCAGGCGGATCTCTGTGAGTTTGAGGCCAGCCTGGTCTACAGAGTGAGTTCCAGGACAGCCAGAACCATTACACAGAGAAACCCTGTCTCAAAAAACAAAACGAAACAACAAAAATAAAAAAAAAAAACAAACACACACACAAAGAAAGAACACTCTATGGTGTTCTGCTCAGATTTAAGACCCCTCCTAAGAAAGAAGCACATGCCTACTGTGTAAATCTGTCCAAGGACCAGAGTTGGGGAGCTCATAGGCCTCAGGAGTAAACCTACTGCTATTATTTGTCAAAAAATACAAAGGTATCATGTTGTCCTCTTTTTACCCATAGATTAGAGCAGCTGTCAGACCTCATTAGAGAAGATTCTTCGTGCAGTGGACAATGGTTAACACAGAAACTCACAACTGGTCAAAATGCAGAGAAGTGACTGTGGAGTGCTCAGCCACAAATGGAACATCTGTGTAACACACACACACACACACACACACACACACACTTAGGGTCAGGAACCATTGCACCCCCAAAAGGAAGGAAAGATATTAAGAGCCAGGGGTCAGGGGTGAGCAGGACAAATCATGTCTTCTGGACATGATAGGAACTGTCCTCATGAGCTTATGGCCCCTGTGATCTGCCTGCATAAGACCTGCCTGAGATCACGCCAGTCAATATTTCAGCACAAAGTGGGAAGGGGTTCGTGAGTGCCCCACCCTAACTGAGGAGCTGTGGGGAGTTGTCAGCTCCTGGGAGAGGGGGAGTTTGTTTTCTTTAAAGGTGTGGCCCCGAGTAGGCGGATAACCTTGCACTGTAAGTATACAGACAGCACAAAGGGAATGCGATGGACTATTAGAAAAGATGGGTAATATTTAATTAAAGAGTTCAAAGCGCTAGGGGATGTTTGGTCATGTTCGCAGGAAGAGAGTTGCTAATTATTGTCATTTGACTGTTACATGCTGTGTCCACGTAGCTGATGACAACAGAGCCCTCCACAAACAGACATAAACAGTATACGCCCTGTGAAAAATTTAATCATGAATTGTGTTTTCCAAAAAGAGAATTGGCTAAAGATACTGACCTCTGGTGAAACTGAGAGCACATAGCAGAAGGAAAAGATTAACTATCTGGTTTCCTATTATTAGGTTAATTTGTCACCAAATTTAGAAACTCTAAGGTTTGGAAATATTCCAACAAAAGCAGTTTTTCTTCTTTGCATGTTAAGCTTCACTGAACAGACAGAACCTCAGGCCCCCAGAAATAAATAAAAGCTCTGCACTTCACCATCACTGACCACCTTCCACACTGCTGGCCACTCAACCATGAGACCTCATTCCTGCCTGTCTGTCCTCTTCCTCTTTGTAATGATAATGCCGAAAGGTAAGCCGGGAAATGAAGGCAGGAGCAGGGCTTCTTAGGAGGTCTGCTGAGGTGCACAGCTATACTTTGTCCCTTATAACTCAGATGTCAGCACGTGGACTTGAATATCCCAAAGTCCAACATCTTCAGAACTGATGAGGTTCAAATTCAGAATTGAGTGGAGGAATCCTATTGACATAAAATGGGGCCCAAGAACCCCACCACTGGGAGGGAAAAGCCAAGGTAAAGAAACAGAGGCTGAGAAACTACTTGACTAAAAACTTAAGTCAATATACTTTAAAAAAAATGGCTACCACCAGCACCCTAGTTTTCAAGGGAGTGCAGAGATAAATGAACTCATATTGCTGAGTAGATGGAGACATACAGTCTATTGGTGAGACGTGTACGTAAACACTAGAAGCAAATAAGAAAACTCGGGACCAGAGGAATTATGGGGAAAGTGAAGATAATGGGAAGCGTCAATTTTAAAAATGTTAATTGTAAGGTGACAGGAAGCACGTAAGAATCTGGTTGCATCCTTGAAACACACAATTCACACATTTGAATGTTAGTTCATAGAATCGAAATTAAAGCTGCTCCAGTTCTCTTTTGGCTGGTTTGTGCAGATTCTGGTGAGGACTTACAAAACTCATTCTCTACTACTTTTTGGAAGAAAGGGGCCTTGCTGAGCATACCTGAGGGAGCAGGGGGCTGGACAGTAGTAACAGCACTGCCCACCACCAGCAGGGTGCCCACATCTCTCTGTCCTCACCGAGAGCACAGCCAAAGCCTCTCACTTGTGGCTTTAGGCCTAATTTATGAACATCTTCATATCTAACCTGGCACATAGCTGCACTCTCACAGAGGAGTTGATACAATCCTTAGTTTATTTCTCAACCCTAGTCAGAAAGCATGGCTGAGGTGGACAGACTCGCAGGAACTTGTGATGTAAAATATGATGGCAATTATCTGAACGCAGACGGCACTTTAGCGGTCATATCTTTCACTGTAGATAACAGAAGCCACCATGCTCACGTGAATAAGATGCTTTCACTAAGATCACACATGTGGTTGCAACACTGAACCAAGTGTCTCTTCCTCTGGCTCATTCTCGTTTCCACCAATCCACGCGGACACAAAAATGGCAGCTGATTTCTGCCAGACTTTTGCCTCAAGGTCTATTAACTGAGTATTGAGGCAACTAGAGAGATTCTTTGCCATGTGTGACAACATTAAAGAACCCAGAGGTTACTAAGCTAGGTGGGATAAACCAAAGGTGTCGTTCTGCTATATAAGTTAATCAAAATCGGAACAGACACTATGATGGTGGTTATCAGGGCTGGGAGGTGAAGGGAAGAGGACAGGGGGGTTTGATATAAAAATTCAGTTGGACAATTCGGTGAGTAAATTTTATAGATGAATTCTAAAACCTCCTGACCATAGCTCTTAAAAATGTGAAGAGGTTGGAACTCACAGTAAGTATTCTTATGGTAATAAAATGGAGTACTGAAGGGCTATTGAGGAGGAGGAGGAGGAGGAGGAGGAGGAGGAGGAGGAGGAGGAGGAGGAAGAGGAGGAGGAGGAGGAGGAGGAGGAGGAGGAGGAGGAGGAGGAGGAGGAGGAGGGGAGAGTTGGCCTCCTGCAGAGCTGACAGGGAACTCAGAGGCCTCTGACCTCAAGATCCCTGACCCTGGAGATCAACTTTCCTTTGCTCTTCCCAAATCAGTTGCACTGTGAGGACAGAGTTCCTCAGTGGAGGGGAGCACTTCACATGGCCAGGTCTCTTGTGAACACAGAATGTCAAAGACGCAGGAAAAGATCAAAGCATGTAACTTTTATTGTGTGTGTTTTTTTTAATTCTTTTTATTGTTTGAGAGCTTTATGCATGCATATAATGTGTTTCGACGAAACCCACCCTCTCATCCCTCCTCTCCAGGTCTTCCTCTCTCCCTCCACCACTTTTCTCTCTTAGCGTCATGTGCTTTGTTTTACTTTTATTGATTGATTTTTGCTTCAGCTGCTGTTTCTTGATATTCAGGTGGACACTCTAGCACAGGTCTGGAGATGCTGCAGCAGGGAAGGTGGAGATGCAGTGTGAGTGTCTGCAAAGACAGCTGAGGGGTGCACAAGGAGGGACAGGGAGGACAAAGCTGTTGGGGAAGCAAGTCAAGGCCAGGGCCAAAGCTTATCTACACTGAAACCTGGACCCAATACCCTAGCCCCTGTGTGCTTTGTTTTTAAAAACACCGAGTCAACTTCTCCTAAGGACCATAAGCAGACGCATGACTTTTATGTAACATCCACCTTCATCATCAGTGGAAAGAATGAACCTCTGTGGTGCTGGAAAGGCTAGCAGAAGGGCACTGACATGCAGCCTTAGCCATGCTCTCCTCAACAGCCAAATGAATTAAGAAAACATGTGGATATACTTGAAGAAAACTTTCAGCTCTGAAAAGTCTTTCCATGCACGACACACAAATGGCATCGAGTAACTCAATAAAGGTGTTTTTTACGCAGTCCTGAAGGGGGTGCTGAGCTGGAAGTGGAAGGATGGGCTGATTTTCTACAAAGTGAGTTGGAGATGAGAACATACGCATCTAATAAAGATGTTGTTGAAACTGCTTTTTGGTGGAGGTATTGATGCCTTCAGTGAAGGGTGATTCAATACAGAGGAAACAGAACAAGACATTGCGTGTCCACTAAAGTTTCAAAGACACCTTCTCCATCATGTTAACAGTAAACACTTCCACACACTTAAGATGTGCTGCCCAGGGTGAGGACCACATCTCTAAAATCCCACAAGTTAGCCTGCTAACTCCAAGGTGTCTATAAAAAAAAAAAAGACACTACTTCTGTATAAGCACGTGATCTTCCTGTGTAGACAATATTTGTCTCCCATTCCAAATCCACCTTCTGGGGTTGGGGCTTCACCCATATTTACAGTACATTGAAAGTGAATTAACAGTGTTGTCCAATGTCTTCCTGCGCAGGAGAGGCTGGTTTTCTCCCAGGGGAAAAGCAGTGCATTTTTCTGAAAGGGATATGCAAAGACATAGCATGTACATCCACGGATGACACCATCGGCGAATGTAACGACGAGAAGAAGTGCTGTAGGAGATGGTGGGTGCTTGAGCCCTACCCAACACCCATTCCCAAAGCGAAGTCTCCTTAGACTGGAGACAACTGCAAGTCCTTCCAACTCCGGCAAGCATGGACAAGCTTTGCAGACTTCTGCTTAACCACACTCACCTTCTCTCTTGTCTGCAAATAAATGTCCTGAGTCCATACTTACTGGTCTCTGCAAGCCTCTTAAAGTTCTTCCGGAAGTTAGTAAAAGGAGTTGAGAGGGGAAATCCCCACACTGCTTCAGGATGTATTGGAACACCTCTGCTCAGTGACCAACTTCATTACTTTAAAAATAGGTTTGAGAAATTATTTGGGATTTATCATAGTAATACTCTCCTCTCTAAATAATAATAATAATATAATAATAATACAACTAGAAGAAAATGTACGAGAACCTCATATCTTGAAAATATTTGAGCAAAGTGAGCTTCCAAAAAAAAAATCAAGGTAGAACTTTAAACATGTGAAGTAATGAATCTGAAGTACACAATGATGGATTGCCTTCACTAGAATATAAACCCTTTCTCTCATCCGCTCCTGAAAGCATAGCATTTTTCTAGGCTGGGAGTGTAGCTCAGAACCAAAGCACTTGACAAGCCCTGGCTTTAACCAATAAGTATAAATATAATTTTTCACTACTGATGAGTTCTACTTGGAGCATGCATATGGGTAAAAGGCTGTCAGTCATGTGATCTTGCTGACACTGCACCTGAGAATCAGGCTATAATCCCTACTTCCTCCCCCAGAATACAACCTCAAGTAACAGAATCCAAATCCTTAAAATCCAAAAAAAGACTACATTTCTTTATGTTTATTACAAAAGACTAAAAAATTCCTAAATCATATAATTCTGGGAGAACATAACTTTAAATTTCCTTACTACGTCTATTAATGTAAAAGGATAATTTATCTGTGGAACTTTAAAACACAACAGACCATCTTACAGACTAGTATGCACAGTAAAATACTTAGGATAAACACACATGGCTTTGCATAATAACAATGGTTGCACAGGTAAAACAATTATGAACAGGTCAGATATATCATAAATAAGCCAAAGTGAGATATACAAATGCATACCACTGTGATCAGTGATTGTGTGCTTCTTCATTTATAACCATAGTAGTTTAAAAAATCATGACAGATACATGAAGTCTATTAACAAAACCAGAAAGAAGACACTATGAATTCTCACCATCGATGGCCACCCAACAAGCCAAAACCTTTTTATCTTCCACAAGTGAAGAAATACCAAAAAAAAAAATGGCATGTCTTCATTAACTGATAAAGTCTCAGCATTTCTGTGCATATGCACAATATCAAAACATAAAGATGCCTCGTTATATACTCTGTGCACTGCTTTTGGTGCATGAAAATCTGTTCTGGTTGGTTTTTGTCAACTTAACACAAATCTAGACATTAATTAAGAAAATGTCTCTCTAAGACTGGCCTGTAGGGAGGGGCACTTTCTTGATTAATGATGGATGTGGGAGGGTCCAGGCCATTGTGGGTGGTGCAACTCCTGAGCAGGTGGTCCTGGGTTCTCCAAGAAAGCAGGCTGAGCACGCCCGTGAGGAGCAAGCCAGTAAGCAGCATTCCTCCATGGCCTCTGCTCCAGTCCCTGAATTGAGTTCCTACCCTGGCTTCACTCTGTGACAGACTACAAGCTGTAAGCTGAAATAAATCCTGTCCTCCCCAGGATGCTTTTGGGCATGGTGTTTTAGAAATCCTAAGACAAAATCCATTCCTCTTGCCCTCGCATACAGACTTAAATTGGACAAAAATAATCCAGTTAATGTGATAGCATCTTTCATATGTGTCTTCTTACCTCATGGGTCATGTGATTATTTCTAAGTATACAGTAACTTTCAGGCTTCTTCAGGCAAAAAGAGCTTTGCTTCACTGAAAGCTCTTGGAATCTCATTAAAGCTGGAGGGATGCCAATGCAGGCCAAGGAGAGGGTGTGTGTGTGTGTGTGTGTGTGTGTGTGTGTGTGTGTGTGTGTGTGTGCTTGTATGCCTAAGTGTGTACAGGTACCTGCAGAGGACAAAAGAGAACACCAGATTCCCTAAAGCTGGAGTCACAAGCAGTTGCGAGCTGCCTGATGTGGGTGCTGGGAACCCAACTTGAGTTCCTGACAGAAGAGCAAGTGCTCTGAGCCACTCTCCAGCTCCTCCTTACCAAATGTCTAGGGAGAAGTGAAAGTCTGAAACCCAAACTCAAAGAACAAATCTCTCTAAAGACATAGCAAAGCCCAAAGACATCAAAATCCAAATGAATTAGTTCCTGAACTGATCTTTCCCACACTGGGATCCAAAGTTTTCAACTAAATAACTGAAAACTTCAGCATCGGTTTTGGACTTTTCATCACAAAGACCCTGCAGTGACTTGGGAAGCTTTAATTGATGCGGTATCGGGTCTACCGCGATACCGTTTCATCTGAGCAAAGGATCAGATAAGAGAAATAGAAACTATACCAGACAGCTAAGGAGGATGGTTCATTTGGCAAAGTTCCTACCACACAAGAACCAAGACCGGAAGTTAGATCGCCAGAGTTCTGTTTAAAAGCCCAGCATAGAGCCACGTGGCTATAACCCCAGTCTTGGGATGGGAGGGCAAACTGGGAGTATCCGTGAAGCTCATTGGCCAGCCATCCTAACAACTGATGATGCGCTTCAGGTTCAGTGAGAGATGCTTTCAGAAAATCGAAGGAGAGGGCAATCAAGACAAGACCTCCACCCACACATGCACACGTGTGTGTAGACGAATTTCTAAGTGGTCTTATTAAATAAAAAACATGGAACCAAATATAGGGGTGAAAGCCTTAGAGATCAGGGAAATAGGAATAGCCACCAGCTAACCTTACCTCACCACGCTGCAGCTTCCAAAGTGCCACGACTTCCTGTCTGCCCAGGCTTTTATTGCCTTGCTGTTCTGCCCTCTCATTGGCTCTTAGCTCAGCTACCTCACTTCCTTATCACTGCCTGTCCATACAGACCTCCAGGTCTCTATGGTTGGTGCTGGGATTAAAGGCATGTGTCACCACTCTTGGCTCTGTTCCCTAGTGTGGCCTTGAACATACAGAGACCCTGCCTGCTAAGTGATAGGATTAAGGGTGAGTGCTACCACTGCCTGACTTTTGTGTCTACTTAAAATGGCTTGCTGTTTCCTCTGATCTCCAGGCAAGCTTTATTTATTAACATAGCAATAAAATACCACCACTTTCAGCACAAATAAAACATCGCCACACATATATGTGTGCACTCCCACTTATACAACACCACACCACACACACATAATAAATAAAAATAAGATTAATTGAAAAGTTTTTTAAATAAAAAGAAACAAGATCAAAAGAAGGCAAAATAAAAGTCTTTGCACTCTCCTCTCTGCAGATAGGAAGCAAAGGAAGTAAATGATGACATTCTGGAGTAAGTGGCCATGGGACTCATCAAGTCCCCAAAAGATGGGAACCCCTTCAGACATGGATGCTTGGGATGCTGACCAGGGGACTTCCCACAGAAGAAAGGGCAGTTAGCATAGCCTAGGTGAATTCCATTCTTTTGAACATCATCAATCCTAGCTACAAGAGAGTGCCCCACTCATCACAGGCTGCAAGCCAAATTAGGAGACCCAGAATCCTCACAGTAGCTCTGCTTCAGGAAAGAAACTTGCTGTGCCCTCCCCCCAGTTCATGAGACCAGGCTTAGCCACTACACGTTGTCTGCAGAAGTCACTGTGAGGATCCATTCTTCCTGGGAGAACACTAATTTCAGTGTACAAGCATCCCTGGAATCCTACCACACTTGCTCTAAAGTCTGTAACCCCTCAAACCTACATAGACCCACAAAACAGAACCCAAGACACGACAGTGCCCTACAACACAGAGACTGGCACTTGGCATAGTGGGAGGTATGGTTGGAGGCTTGACCCCTGTGTTCCAAGACTGGTCCCCCTGCCCGCACCTGTGGTGTCCATTGCTGCCTTTACCAAGTGACAACACTTTTGACAGAGTTCCTTCTTCACTTCAGTAAAAGCATAGACACACCAGAAGTGAAGGACCGGGAAGAGCTATTCCATGCAAGTAGAAAAAAAAAATGATATACACAGAAGCCGCTATACTCAGTCAGCTAAAACGAGGGGGTGGGAGAAGAAGAGATCAACAGGTCAGTTCAATATGAGGAAAACAACAATGTTATATACAACCACTACTGGAGTACCCAATCACACAAGGCAAAAGTAGACATTGTTAGAGCTTATGATGTTTAGTGTTAATTGTCAACTTGATGTGATCTGGAATTGCCAGGGAGATGGGCCTCTGGGCCCAGGTGTATTGTTTTGTAACTACTTCCTCAGAACAGAAACGTTTCATACTAGAGGGAAGAGGGGGACTCATAAGACACACAACTCTTACAATACCTGTAAGACCCAGGAAGCTCAGAAAGCCACAAAATCTAGGATGCCCCTCTGCTGTGGGATGTCTTTCTGTATGCCGTGAAGATGTGTTGCTCTGACTGGTTGATAAATAAAGCCGTATTGGACTATGGCAAGGCAGCTTAGAGGCAGGCAGGAAATTCAAGCAGATAGACAGGAAGAAGAAAGGAGAGAGAGGAGGAGACGCCGGCTGCCGCCGAAGGAGAAGCAAGATGCCAGCAGACTGTTAAAGCCATGGAACACGTGGCAAAACATGGATTAATGGAAATGGGTTATTTTAAGATATAAGAGCTAGCTAGGGAAAAGCCTGCCATAGGTCATGCAATTGGTAATTAATATTAAGCCTCTGAATGATTATTTTATAAGCAGCTGAGGCACTGCACGGCTGGGTGGGACACAGGAAAACTTCCAGCTACATTGGGCGCTCACCATCGGACATTGATCCACATAGACCTAAGAAATCTTAAAGATTCTGAATGCACAGAAATGGAGCCACACTGGGCTTCCTAGTCTCAGTCTCATGCTAGCAGCAGGGTAGAGTCTCGTCTCTCAACAGCTGCCTTTGAGATGGAGCTGGCCGCCAGCCTCCATAAGCTAAGCAGCATGGCAGATTCCCACCGCAATACACAGTGGCATCTCCAAGCCACGCAGCACACTGCTTGGTGGATTTAGCTTTTGCTAGTACAGACAAGTACAAGTAATACCAACACATAAGGTCACCCCAATAAACTCAGTGATTTGAGTGAAATTGTCTCGTTAGTATAATGTCAGTCAGTGTGCTGTCTTGGTGAACAAACGTTTATTCACATACCTCCAGACAAAGTCCATGAGTCACCCTCCTGTCCTGAGCACAGTGAACACTAAGGACCTCCTTTCATCATGCCACCTAAGTGAAGTGTATCAGCAACCCCAGGAGTCACATGGTAAGAAAATTTGGCCAGAAATTGATGGGTGAGTAACCAAAAACCCTAGAGTAACTTTATAGCATTTAAATAGTGAAAGTAAAAACACAAAATAAGAATAAGTAAAGGTATTGTGGAATATCTGTGAAGTTCATTCTGTAGCCATTAAAATTATTTTGTTTACATTATTCTGAAGGGAGGCTAGACATGACAGAAGTATGATATATGCATCCTGGAAAGGTTATAATGGAACGTACTTTGTACAACTAGTATGCATTATTAACCCTGGCAGCACATATACTAACACTGGACTCATACAGAGATTATTAGCATGGCTCCTGTGCAATTAATATGCACTAGTCACCATAATTTCAGAGTGTTATATGGAAAAAATGGAATGGGGGAAATATTTGGAACAAAATTAAAAACTAGAAATAGATCTGTGTTATTTCCATTCTATCCCTCTGATGAAACACCATGGCCAGGGCCGAAGAAATGGCTCAGTTGTTAAGAGTACTGACTGCTCTTCCAGAGGACCTGGGTTCAATTCCTAGCACCCACATGGTGGCTCATAACTGTCTGTAACTCCAGTTCTAGGGTACCTGATACCCTCACACAGACATACAGGCAAAACACCAATGCATATAAAATAAATAAATTATTTTTAAAAACACCATGACCAAGGCAACGTATAAAAGGAAACATTTAATTAGAGGCTTGCTTACAGTTTCAAAGGGTTAGTCTATGAAAAAAAGCCACGTAAAGATGTAAAATACACAGAGAGTCTGGATAATGTATGTTATTGTGTTGTTGTTGAATTGTTTGACAGCTGAGGAAGGAAGTCCTAAGAGACATTTGATTATAAATGGCAGGGAGCATGGTGACAGGTCGGCAGGCATGGCGCTGGGGTGTAGTGGGTAGCTGTTCCAGCTTTGACCTGGAAGTACTACCCCCATTGAGGCTTCCAGTAACTGCCACGCCTATAAGGTGGGGCCAAGACAGGAGCTCTTAAGACCCAAGATCTGGATATACCAGCTCTCTTGGTTCCTGGATTCTGGACACTGGATGTAGACCAAGCAGAGTTCTCCAGAGAACACTGCTGGACTGCGCTACACCTTTCCCAGACCCTGTAACCTATCCCTTCACTTGTAAGTTACCTCATAAAATAAACCTCCCTTTTATCTACATGGAGTTGCCTTAATACTTCCACCAATACTGGGGCAGTAGCTGAAAGCTCACATCTGATTACAAGAAATAGGCAGAGGGATAGCAAGACCGGGCTTGATGTGGGCTTTTGAAACCTCAAAGCCACCTCCAGTGACACACCTCCTCCACCAAGGCCACACCTCCTAATCCTTCTCAAAACAGTTCCACTAACTGGGACCAATCATTCAAACATATGAGTGTATGGAGGCCATTCTCATTCAAACCATCACAAGATCCTGAAAGGGAGAAATTTGACCAAAAAAAAAAAACAAACAAATAAACCAAAATAGTAAGAATCTTTTAACTGTAGAATGCTATAATATATTTATTATTATGTAGAGAATCTTATTAGTTTTCTGGTTTTCAGATAAAAATATACTATTTATGAGTAAGAATAAAAATATTGCCGGGCGGTGGTGGCGCACACCTTTAATCCCAGCACTCAGGAGGCAGAGCCAGGCGGATCTCTGTGAGTTCAAGGCCAGCCTGGGCTACCAAGTGAGTCCCAGGAAAGGCGCAAAGCTACACAGAGAAACCCTGTCTTGAAAAACCAGAAAAAAAAAATATTGAGTATCCTAGATGAGCTGATACATGCTTTTAATCCTAGCATTGTGGAGGTAGAGGCAGGTGAATCTCTTTGTGCTGTGAGATAATGCTCTTGTATTTGTCACTCAAATTGGTTTAATAAAATACTGATTGGTCAATAGCCAGGCAGGAAGCTTAGCAGATTAAATGTTTAAGTGGTCAGAAAAAGATAAAGATATGCAGTAAAGACAGATTCAGAAAAAAAAAACAACCAACCTCTAAACTGTTCACACACAATGTGTTTAAAAATATGTGTAGGCTTGGGAGAGTAAAGAGAAGGTATAGACAGTCATAAAAAAAGAAATATATATAAAGTCCTTAAAAGGGGGTAAAGTAAAAGAAAAAAAAGCCATGTAAAGATGTAAAATACACAGAGAGTCTGGATACTGTATGTTATCATGTTGTTGAATTGTTTGACAGCTGAGGAAGGAGCAACAGCTGCTAAGAGACATTTGATTATAAATGTTACTGGATTAATCCAACCTATGTATTTTGAAAATGCCTTAACTTCAAAATTTAAGTCAAAAGATATGTTACTTTGGAGAAGAGTTTATGCTTTTATTTCCATGGGAAATGAGAGGCTGTGGATTCATTCTGTGTTAAAAAAAAAATCAGATTTGATTGGGGAAGACCCCCTAAAAAAATCTCCAGTATTTCAGAGCACCTCTGTTGCAGTTTCCTCTGAGTTCTGCATCCAGAAAGGATTCAAGGCTGCTGACTGAGATGATCCAGCCTCACAGACTACTATAGTCAGGACTTGAGCATAATCCAAAATTTTCTCAGGGTGCCCATAAGATTAACAGTGCCCCCAATAAGCAGGAAGTAGCCTAGAAAATGATGCCCACATTCCTAAAAAAATGGATTATGTTTGTCTTTGTTTAGGGGGTTGGTTACAAATTGTTATTGGTCAGAGTCAATCTCTTTCTAAACGAAGAAAGGGGGATATGATATAGAAATGATGGGAAAAAGATACATTATTAAATATACTTTAATCCAAAAAACAACTGTTAATCTAATATATTTTATATCAGTATGGATTTTAGTTTGTTGATACAAATTTAAAGTTAATTTTGTTGTACTGTATGTATATTTCTACTCTTGTTTAGGGTATTAAGTTTATGCAGCTCATTTAAAAATGTAATATAAAATTAAGAAATAGAGAATAATAGTCATCTATGATCACAAACTTATGGTCATGTTAGGCATGTTTTCAAGGCCATACAGACATATATTTCAGATACATAGGCAATCTTCAAACACTTCAAAGACCTACAGAATATGGCATTTAAAATGTTTTAAGAGCTTATACTTTTCTCAACAGTGAGACATGTTTGCTCCTGGCATCACAAATTACTTCAAAGAGGATGATGGGCATCGAAGAAACTCCATATGGAGTTTGTTTTCTTTATGGCAAAAGTTAGCCATGTGGGCAAAGAAAGTGCCCTTGCCTCAACTGCTGACAGTATGCTGTACAAATTGGACAAGCAGGAAGGACACAAAAGAAAGTGACTGCAGAATTTTGCCAAAACAAGGTGGGACAGTCCTTCAAAAATCCTGCTTCACAGATAAGTCTATCAGATATGCTAGGCCTGTAGGCCAAAGATGGATGCCCCAAAATTGCAGAGGAACTTTGGATGGACTGTCTAGGCAGCCTGATGTCTCTGTCATTAGGTAACATTACATGTTTCTGGAGTCTTTGATGGAGTTGAAGACTAGATAGTTATAGTTTTCTTTATTTATAATAAAAGATAATTAGATACAAAACTTTAGACTTACCAAGATAAGATAGAGAATTAAATATTTTCTCTAATTTTGTCAAATGCAAATGGATTGAATATTGTTAGTATGATTCTTACTTGATAACTGTTTTTGTTTTGCTATATTAAGGTTAAAATCTTCCTTTTAAAATTAAGAAATAGAGAATAATAGTCATCTATGATCACAAACTTATGGTCATGTTAGGCATGTTTTCAAGGCCATACAGACATATATTTCAGATACATAGGCAATCTTCAAACACTTCAAAGACCTACAGAATATGGCATTTAAAATGTTTTAAGAGCTTATACTTTTCTCAACAGTGAGACATATTTGCTCCTGGCATCACAAATTACTTCAAAGAGGATGATGGGCATCGAAGAAACTCCAAATGGAGTTTGTTTTCTTTATGGCAAAAGTTAGCCATGTGGGCAAAGAAAGTGCCCTTGCCTCAATTAATTAAACAAAAAAGGGGACATGCTGTGAGATAATGCTCTTGTACACTCTAAAGATTTGTCACTCAAACTAATTTAATAAAATGCTGATTGGCCAGAAGCCAGGCAGGAAGTATAGGTGGGATGAGCAAACTAAGAATGCTGGGAAGAGGAAGGGCGGAGTCAGGAGTCACCAGCCAGACACAGAGGAAGCAAGATGAGAATGTCGAACCAAGAAAAGGTACCAAGCCACATGGCTAAACATAGTTAAGAATTATGGGTTAATTTAAGTGTAAGAGCTAGTCAGTAATAAGCCTGAGCTAATGGCCAAGCAGTTATACTTAATATAAGCTTCTGTGGGGTAATTTGGGAGGTATCTGCTGGGTATTTGGGAGTTGGTGGAACAGAAACTTCTGCCTACATCTTTGAGTTCCAGGCCAGCCAAGGCTGCATAGTGAGAGACTGTGTCTCAAAATAAATTAAAATAAACAGTATAGAGGCACAAGTTCACACGTGTATGTCTGTTTATCCATATAAGAATTATTAGTAATTTAATACAAAGGTAAGGAAAGATGTAGAAACCTGTGGGGTAAGAAATGAATGTTATGAGGGATAGGCGGGGGGGGGGGGGGGGGGGAGTGTAAAGGGGGAAAGTACTGAGATGACTGGAAAGGGGGCACTTTTTTGGGGGTGAGGTAGAAACCTTGTGCAAGGGAAACTCCCAGGATTCTACAAGGATGACCCTAGCTAAGAATCTTAGCAATAGAGAATATGTAGCCTGAACTATCCATCTCCTGTGATAAGACTTCCAGTGGAGGGATTGGGACACCAACCCAGCCACATAACCTACAACCTACAGTCTGTCCTGCCTGTAGGATGTGCTGGGGTAAGGGTGGCACAGAGATTGTGGAAGTGGCCAACCAATGACTGGTCCAGCCTGTGACCCATGCCATGAGAGTGAATTCACTCCTCACACTGCCTGGAGTGCCAGGACCCAGAGGCTGGATGGCCCAGAGACTTAGACTAGAACCAAACACGACTGGAGAAAAAAATGTCAACGTAATGATGCCTAACAATATTCTGCTTTACTCATAGATTACTGCCTAGCCCAACTGTCATCAGAGAATAACTGATGCAGACCCACAGCCAAACATTAGGCTGAGCTCAGGGGATCCTGCCAAAGAGAGGGAGGAAGGATTGTAGGAGCCAGAGAGGTCAAATTCATCACAAGAAAATTCACAGGATCAACTAACTTGGGCTCATAGGAGCTCACAGAGACTGAACTACTAACCAAGGAGGCTGCATGGGACTGACCTAGGCCCTCTGCATATATGTGACAGTTGTATAGCTTGGTTTTCTTGTGGGACTCCTAACTAGTGGCTTTCTGACAAGCTACACTCAATAAAACCCGTGATTCCTGGGCCAAGTTTCCTATCTGATAGTAAGCTATCATCTCTCTTCTTCCGCTGTAACAGCTTGTGCTTGATGGCCGATGGCTCTCTGACCTTTGAGGAGAGCCATTGTCAAAGCATTCTACCTGTCCCCACAGAGGCCCCGGGTGATCTGGCAGTGCCCCGGTGTTCACCAGCCTAGAGCCTGAGCAGAATGGATTTGGTCCTTTGATGTCTATGATGGCAGTTGGCAGCTGGGCATCACACAGTGTTCCTGGGCTTCCAGGCAGCACCATCTCGTTCCAAATCTACCACACAGGGAAACACATTGATCGAAAATGTCAGAAAGCCACTAAAAATTCTGCTTTCAATGTTCCATAAAGAACTTCTATTTCTTCTCATAAATTTATATCACTTTACCACATAAACTGTGCTTCAAGAAGCCAACGGTTTGAAGATATGAGACAAAACTCAGCATATTCTGGACTCATGATCAAAGATGGAAAAACTCAAGCCAGACTCCCCTGAGTGAATGCAAGAGTTATCAACAAGTAGCACCCACAAGGACCTTCTAGAATGCTGGAGAAGTGGGGGCCCACGTGCCTCTGTTTCAGCAACTCACAAGGAGGAAGGACCTGAACCTCGGCTTAGAGACGAACATCCCTAGAGAGTTCCTTCCCCTCATTTGTCCCCTTAGTCTAGAATGTGTGCACTCTCTCAGGACCTCTAGTCGTGTACCCTGGTTAATCCATCATCCTGACAATGGCATCTCCAAAGTCTCAATATTCAGGACGAACCTGCATGTATAGTAAAACTACATGTTGTATTCTCTGAAACCCCCAAACAGAAGGAGCACTCTAGCAAGTCTTGGAAGGAAAAGAACTTCCATTTTATTGATGAAAAGTTCCCTATGTGGAATGAGTCCATCTGGAAAGCAATGAAGATCTTGGGGCTGGAGAGACACCTCAATAGCTGAGCATTTGAGTTCAGTTCCCAGCACCCACATCAGGTTTCTCACAATCACCTATAACTCCAGTTCCAGGGAATCTGTTGCCCTCTTCTGGCCTCTTTAGGCACCTACGCTCATGTGCACATTCCTGTACACACACACACACACACACACACACACACACACACACACACACAGAGGTTGGCTTTTTTTTGTTTTGTTTTGTTTTGTTTTTGTTATAAAGATCAGTATCAAGGATATGGGCATACTTTCTAAAGTTGGGGTACTTCTGTCTCCTGTAAACCTTCCCTGGGCCCCGCAGACTACTCTGGTATCCACTATGTTTGCCTCATCAGAGCCCAACAGGTAAGTCATGCTACTTCGTCAGAAATACGCCCATGTTGCCATTCCATTTGCGTTATATACCTTTGTGTGTTTTATAACATCTTAATTTTTCCTACATTACTTCAAAACTGGGAAGTGTGAACAACTTGTGTTCAATAAGACTTGCAGCAGAGAAGTTAGTTAATCTCATTCAGTTAACTCGGAAATAATAACCGAAGTTTTTTCCCCCACATCTCACTAGCCTATGTATAGTTTCAAATCTAAGTGTCTATTCCCTTAAAACACTGACAAATCAGCATGATGTCACATCAAGGGTTTCTCTCCCCATTACCAGGAAATGAGGTGAATAGTTCCCCTTGGTAAGTGAGGGCTTAACTTGCACAGCTCCAGAAACCCTAAGGCAACAGATTGTTAGCTGCTCGTCTCCCCACCTTCTCCAGGACTGACCCTTCCTTCTGCTGTGTTTACCATCTGTGCCCACACCCAGCCAGCATTTGATAAATGTGCTCAAAGTGAACGACAGTCATGTCCATTGCTGCCTCCTGGTACAAAGCCTCATCGGAACCCAGAAATGTTCTTGCTATTGAAAGGTTCAATAACCATGCAGAAGCTCACCACTCCAGGGCCAAACACAGGCTCTCCTCATCCTGGCATCTGATTCTCATAGCCTCCCTACTCAGCTATGAGGATCCTGCTCTCAGTCCTGGGAGTCCTCACCTTGTTGTCCATAGCTCCTCTGGGTAAGACAAAAGCTTTTTATTCCAGGGATATGAAAATAGAGGCGAAAGAGAGGGTCTGCAGTGTAAGAAATTTGAGGAATTGAGAAAAGGAAAGTGGGCAATTAGAAGAAGGTGGGAAGCCAGGTGGTGGTGGCACATGTCTTTAATCCCAGCACTCGGGAGGCAGAGGCAGGAGAATCTCTGAGTTCCAGGTCAACCTGGTCTACAGGGTGAGTTCCAGGATAGCCAGGGTTACACAGAGAAACCCTGTCTAGAAAAAACAAAGAAAAATGGGAGAGAGGCAAAGAGGCACATCCTCCACCACCGTTCTTCCTGGGCTCACAGAATGCTATTATCCCTGGCAAAGGCCCCTGCCATGTATTTCTTTCTCTTCTTTCTTTCTTTCTTTCTTTCTTTCTTTCTTTCTTTCTTTCTTTCTTTCTTTCTTTCTTTTTTCTTTTTTGTTTTTTTGAGACAGGATTTCTCTGTGTATCCCTGGCTGTCCTGGAACTCGCTCTATAGACCAGGCTGACCTTGAACTCACAAAGATCCACCTGCCTCTGCCTCCTGACTGCTAGGAGTAGAGGCGAGCACCGCCACCACCACCCAGCTATATTTCCTTAAAGTTGGTTGACACTCATATGGTTTTACTTAATCTGTGTGGGTATTACATATGGTGGGAATGACGGCTCCACCTGAACTCATTTTTAATGTTTATTAGCATGTATTAGTTATACACAATAATGGGTTTCATTGTGACATTTTCATATTTGTACATGATGTATTTTGATTATATTCGATTCCCCATCTTGTCCCCATCCCCCACCCCCTAATCCTTTTCTTCTTCCCAACTGACCATCTACCTCCAGCTTCACGTCTTTTTTTTCTTTTTCTTTCTTTTTTTTTTTTATATGATGGGTTTCCTTGGGTTTGTTTGTTTGTGGGTTTAGGGTTTTCTTTTCGTTTTAGATAATAATATAATTACTTCATTTCCCCCTTTGCTTTCTTCCCTCAAGCCCTCCCATACACCCCTCCTTTTCTCTCTTTCAAATTCATGCCTTTTTAAAATTAATTGTTATTGCACACATATTAGGAATATATGCAAATATAACTTGTTCAGTCTGCACAATGTTACTTGTATACATGTTTTCAGGGCTGATCCTTTGGTACTGGATAACCAATTGCCTTGCTCTTCCCTGAGGAAGACTATTTCTCTCACACTTAGCATTCCTTAGTTTCCCGGAGTTCTTTGTGTAGGGATGAGGTCTCTCCTGAGCTTTCTCTCTTACACATTAGCATGTCTATTCTTGTCATGTCCTTGTTCAGCTCATGTGTAGGCAGTCATGTTGGTGAGACTTTATGGGTGTTGCTTCTGACGTTACTAGGAGACACAATCTCACAGCAAACTCCCCGCTCTTCTGGCTCTTACCTTTCCAACCCCTCTTCCACTATGTTTTCTGAGCCTTAGATTCGGAAGTGTTTTTGCAGGTGTGTCCCTCGGGACTGGGCTCCATGACTCTGCATTTTGATTCGTTATGGTCTTCTACAGCAGTCTCCATTTATGTCTGTTGTTGTTATTGTTATTGTTGTTTTGCCTTTTTCTCTTCCTTACTTTCGTGTGTGTGTGTGTGTGTGTGTGTGTGTGTGTGTGTGTGTGTGTGATCCAATGAGTCTCATTAGACCACACGGAGAACACCTTTGCAGGCACTGATGCCCAGTGCGGAGAGAAGCTTCTCTGGCAGGCTCTGACAACATCGCTGCCCTATGGGCACAAGCAGCTGCTTAGAGGGTGTTGATGGATCTGTCATGTCCATTAGCAAAACAGCAACAGCCCTTCTGCTAGAGCCTACGATCTCCCCGGCCACTGGCTTGCTTTTGACCGGGTTTGCAGCACCAGATGTGTTCCCAGGACTAGACTTCCTGGGGATCAGGATCAAATCTCATTTGCAAGTGGTTGTTTGTCTGTGTGGCAGGCTTGCTGCTAATGCACCAAGGGCTGTCTGTAAGGTACACGGAGCTTACAGCTGAGCAAGACTGTTGGTGACAACCTTCCCTGGAAGCCTGCACGACACCTTCTGTCTACTAAAAATTAGTTAAAAATTATTTGTGTTTTTTTTGAGACACTGTTTCTCTATGTAACCCTAGCTGCCCTGGAACTCACTCTGTAGACCAGAGTGGCCTCACACTCAGAGATCCACCTGCCTCTGCCTTCCAAGTGCTGGGATTAAAAGCATGTCCCACCACTGCCCTGCTAAATTTTTTTTAAACGTTTATTTACTTTTTCCTTCTTTGTTTGTTTGGGTTTTTTGTTTGTTTGTTTTTTGTTTTTGTTTTTCGAGACAGGGTTTCTCTGTGTAGCTTTGCGCCTTTCCTGGATCTCGCTTTGTAGACCAGGCTGGCCTTGACCTCACAGAGATCCACCTGCCTCTGCCTCCCAAGTGCTGGGATTAAAGGCGTGCGCCACCACCGCCCACCGTGCTAATTTCTTAATTTCAAAAAAAAAAAAAAATGTTTACTATCAATTGGTGAATTAGTTGCCCTGTTTTCAGGTTAAGAATGATTCCATGGCCGGGCGGTGGTGGCACATGCCTTTAATCCCAGCACTCGGGAGGCAGAGCCAGGAGGATCTCTGTGAGTTCGAGGCCAGCCTGGGCTACCAAGTGAGTTCCAGGAAAGGCGCAAAGCTACATGGAGAAACCCTGTCTCGAAGAAAAAAAAAAAAAAAAAAGAATGATTCCATGAACACTTGTACCCGAGTTTTATGTGGACATGTCCGGTCCTCCTGGACGTAAACTTGGGAATTGAACCCTTGGGTTGTGTGGGTATTCTGTGTTTTTGAGGAATTGCCGCACTCCATGGCTGTTTGCCCTATTTCACATTCCCATGATGATGCGCAGGGTCAGCACCTGCTGGTGTCTGTCATTCTATCCTTCTTTACAGGCGTATGATGGAGGTGAAGTGATATCCCGTTGTAATTATCATTTACTTTCTTTATCAGTAATCATGGTTGCATTTTTCATTAGCGTTTTGGTCACTTTTTAGACCTTTCTTGGAGAAGCATCTGTTTAAGTGTTTTACCCACTTTTAATTGTTTTTTTTTTTTTAATTGAGTTGTGAGTTCTTTAGGTATTTCAGCCCTAAGTCCTTGTCAGACATAAGTTTGCAAATATTTTCTCCCACCCTCCAGACGGTTATCTTAAAATATTTTATTGGACACACTGTCTGAATCATTAAGTTTTCAGGGTTATGGTACAGACAGGCCAGCCTCAATAGTTTTAAAGAATTTAAAAACATGTCATCATACATGTGAAGGTGCTCATGATCGGTCAGTCCTTAATAGACCTTCTGGGGTTTGTATGGCTTTAGTGAATTAAATTTAGCTTAATTGAAGTAAAGGGATTTAAGATTTGTTAGCCAGGTGTGGTGGCACACACCTTTAATCCCAGCACTCAGGAGGCAGAGGCAAGTGGATCTCTGTGAGTTCAAGGCCAGATTGGTCTACAGAGTGAGTTCGAGGGAAGCCAGGGCTACACAAAGAAACCCTGTCTTGAGAAACTAATAATAATAATAATAATAATAATAATAATAATAATAATAATAATAAATTTTTTAAAAGCTGGAAAAAAGAACCAGTTCTTCCAACGGTGTCCACCGGCACCCAGCATCCTCCCCTTCCTGTATCTCCCTCCCCAGCTCTTCCTCCCTCTTCTCTGATAGTCTCCATCCTACTTAGATGTTTTCATTTATCTAGATTCCACATATAACAGAAAACATGATGACATATACCTGAAATCTCAGCACTTGGGAGGCTGAGCCAGGGGGATTGGCGTGAGTCCAAAGATAGCTTGGGCTACGTGATAAGTACCAGGCCGTTCAAGGGTACATAGTAAGATTCTGTTTCAAAATCCAAAGGAGGAAAAAAGAGGAAACATTCTATGCTTTCTTTCTGGTCCAGATGGTTTTGCTTACTGTGATGATCTTTAGTCCCATCTATTTTCCTGCAGATGACATGTTTCATCCTTCTTTATAGCTCGATCCATTTCTTTATCCATTCATCTGTGGATGAGCACATAGACTGATCCCATGATGTAGCTACTATGAGCACATTTGAAATAATTTTGCTTCAGGAATTAACCTCCTTTTTTTTTTTTTTTGCACCATAGGCAGAAATGTATAATAAGTAGTTCTCTGCCCCTTCTCAGTGGCTGCTTCATTTGCCCGTTCTTTCCAGAAGAAATTATCATCTACCTGTACTTATCACCTTCTTGTCTTCTTTTGCATTCATTTTAATGCTGTTTTTCTTACATTCTGGGAAGGTTCTTTATTCTTTTCTTAAATCATAAGCTATTTCTAACAATAAAAATAACAAATAGAAGGGGCTAGAGAGGTATGTTGGTGGTTAAGAGCCCTGGCTGCTCTTGCGCGGGACCGGACTGCATATTCTCAGAAGCCACATGTAGCTCACAATCACGTGTAACTGCAGTTCTAGGGGATCTGACAGTTCTTCTGGCCTCCGTGGGCACCAGGCATGCATGTGGTGCACAAATATATGTGTAGGCAAAACATATCAAGTAAAATTTCAAAACTTAAAGTAATACTAAAAATAACAAGTAGAGAGGCTGGAGAGACGACTCAGCAGTTAAGATACTGCTCTTGCAAAGGATCCGAGTTTAATTCTCAAGCATTCACGTCAGGTGGCTCACAACCACCTGTAACTCCAGCTCTAGGGGATCCAACACTCTCCTGGAGTTCATGGACATTCACACACATGGCAGACAGACATACATACATGCAGAAATTTTTAAAGTAGTAGAAATGAATTTTTTTTTCTTTTTCTTTCTTTTTTTTTTTTCCAGTGGGAGGGGGTTTGAGACAGAGTTTCTCTGCATAGCTTTGTAGCCTTTCCTGGAACTCACTCTATAGCCCAGGCTGGCCTCAAACTCACAGAGATCCGTCTGCCTCTGCCTCCCGAGTGCTGGGATTAAAGATGTGCAACACCACCACCCGGCTAAATCTTTTTAAAAGTAGTAACAAATAAGCAATACAGTGAAACATGTTTGTCTTCTCTTTTCAAAGCCAGGAGCTTCCTTGAGGGACACGAGTGCTCCTCGGAGTACCGCCACTGCAGAATGAAGTGCGACGCCACCGAATACGCCATCAATTATTGTGAGGATTGGACCATCTGCTGTGGAGCAAAGAGCAGAGAAGCAAAGAAGAAAAGGTTGTGGTGACTAGTTGAACTCATCTTCTTAGGACAAGACATCCAAAGTAGTTAAAAGTTCCTTGCCCACCTAAGAATAAATGATATGACGAGTAAAAGGAATTTCATGCTTACATGACCACGTTGAAATAAATACATGTTTTATCACATCTTACAGTCTATTTTCACATCTATAATTTTTTTTACTAGATTGTGTTTTCAACTGTATACTCCATCATGTATACAAGGTTGGCCTGGGCAATGCTAATCAAACTCAGTGGGTATTTAAAAGAAGAAGAAGAGGAAGAAAAGAAGAAATAAAAGTATGATGAGAAGTATTGGGAAGGAGAAGGGCTCAGCGGGAGGGGTAGAGGAGTAAGAGAAAGGAGTGGGGTGATTATGATCAATATGTATTATATACAAGTATGAAGTTGTCAAAGAATAAATTTAAAATTATAATGAATACTAACTGTAATGAGCTATCATGGTGATTACATAAATTAGAATGTGTTTTGTGATCTTTTTACACTTTTAGAGGCCCTTCTGGCTTTAAAGGTTTCTGTCAAGGAGTCCAGTGTTATCTAATACCTTTGTAAGAAACCAGCTTTCAATGTTTTAACAATAATACGCCATGGAGAATTTCTTTTCTGGTTTTGTCTGTTTGGTGTTCTATAGGCCTCTACCTGGATAAGCATCTCAGTCTGGACTTGGGAAATTTTCTTCTATGACTTCATTGGAGATGTTTTCTGTGCCTTCACTGTGATATTCTTCTCCTATGCCCACAATGTGGCGGCTAGGCCTTTTCATGATGTCTGAGAAGTTGCCTATGTTCCACTCATCTGTTTTCCCTCATTGAACTTTTTCTGAGTGATCCAGTGCCTCTTCTTTGTCTTAAATCCATCCCTCTCTGTTTTTGACATGATCCATTTTTGTTGCTGAGACTTTCCTCTGTGGTTTTTTTGTTCGTTTGTTGTTTTTCCGTTTTCAACATCATTTCAGTTTGGGTTTTCTTCATTTCACCCATCTCCTTGTTTTTTTTTTTTAATCTTCTTTGGGTTGGAATGTTTTTTAATTCTTTGTCTGGGCACTCTTCTAGGTTATTCTCATTAAAGCATGTCACCATGAGATTTGTGTTGTTCTGGGGATGACAAATTCTTTCGCTTGTTGTTTTTATTTCTGCGTTGGGGTTTGTGCATCTAGAATTAGCTCTTTGCTTGAGTTTTCTTCCTTCCTTCCTCCCTTTCTTTTCTTTCTTTCTTTCTTTCTTTCTTTCTTTCTTTCTTTCTTTCTTTCTTTCTTTCTTTCTTTCTTTCTTTCTTTCTTTCTTTCCTTTGTTCCAATCACCTTTCTTCTTTCAGCAGAGGTGTCTGCAATGTTCAGGAGGGGGCTAACTCATAGCAGGGTTAAGATGTGGGTTTCCTCTGTTTATCTGGTATTTGGGGATATGGCCTCTCTCACAGGCCTTGTATCTCTGTTACCACCTGGTGCCTTTATCTGTTTGGTCAAGGAGCCTGGAACAAGTTTCTCCTGACAGCGTGGACTAGTCCAAGGTCTCAAAGCCAGATAGAGCAACTGGAGGCCCCAGTGGAGCAGCAATCAGGGCTCTAGGGCTCTGAGCTATGTGTGGTGACTACTGAGCTCCTGGCAGCAAGCAGCCTGGGATCAGCCATAATAGAATTTGAGCCATTAAGAATCCGAGTATAGGCTGGGTGGTGGTGGTGGTGGTGGTGGTGGTGGTGGTGGTGGTGGCGGCGGCGGCGGCGGCGGCGGCGGCGGCAGCGCACGCCTTTAATCCCAGAACTCGGGAGGCAGAGCCAGGCAAATCTCTGTGAATTCAAGGCCAGCCTGGTCTACAGAGCAAGCTCCAGGACAGGCACCAAAACTACACAGAGAAACCCTGTCTCAGGGGAAAAAAAAAAAAAGAATACAAGTATCAGCCAGAAGTGCTAGATCGTTTGTTTAATCCCAGCACTCAGGAAGCAAAACCAGATGGATCTCTATGAGTTTGAGACCAGCCTGGTCTACATAGCAAATTCCAGGTCAGCTAAGGCTGCACAGTGAGACCTCAAAAGAAAGAGGAGGAAGATGAAGGAGGAGAAAAAGAAAGAGGAGAAGGAGGTGAAAAAGAGCAATTACCTCTCTGGATCTATAGGACAATTTGTTAACGCCTTCTAACAATATTAATTCTGCTGAACTAATTCTTTCCTTCTAATGCGTCCTTAAATTTATTTTTCAGTTCTTTATAGCTTCATTGTGTAGGACTTTAACATCTCTGGCTAAACTGTATGTTGGGGGGGGGGGGTCTGTGCTAGGCCACTATGTATAGAGAGAGGGTTAGTTGAACCGGCTGTCTTGCCTATAGTTGGTTAGTCTGTACTGAACGAGAGAGGTTGATGTCCACCAGAGATGTTTTTTGTGGCAGTAGTTTTTCTTTGTGTATCAGAGACCTCTGCTGGCCACACTTGGCTTTTCATCCTGTGGGTTGGGCAAGACTCCCCAGATGATACCCATAGGAGTGACTGCTTCAGCTAAGGGATTTCTCTCAAGTGTACCGGCTGTGTGGGAAACAGCCACATCACTGAGATCAGAACAGGCAGAGCACCTCTTGCATAATAATCACCCTGCAGGAAGGATGCAGTTAGGGGTGTCATGTAGCCCGCCCCCCAGCTCAGAGCTCTCAGGCTTTGCAGCAGTAACCGACAGGTTGCTCCAGAATTTTAACCACACACTGACCCTCAGGCTCAGAGCTATATAACTGCAGGTAGATTCTCAGTTGATGAGATCTGTTCCTGGCCACTGCAGGCAGAACCCCCTCTCCTTATACACAGCTAGACTTAGCCAGGCTCTCCCCTCTTTCAGCCCTCTTGCTCTCCATGACCGCCTCACTTGGGCCCTTCTGCTCCCAAAAGTATGGCAGGCCAAACTGAGATTCCTTTGCTCGTGGATGTTCCCTAGTCTTGGCTCCTCCATCAGGCCCAGTTGTTAACATACAGTTATCTCACAAAACACCCCCTCACTGTTCCATCCACTGCTGACCCACCTGGCAGATGAATCATTTTCTCACCGAAACCTCCAACTGGATCTGAGGCTTTCAAGGGCTGCGGCTGATTGAGATAGGACTACACGGCTTTCGTTTGGCTCACCTTTTGGAAGTGGCTTCTATCTCCCCTCCCTCTGCCAGACAACTACCTGGCTGACACAGTATGGCTTGCTTCTCTGTGTCCTGCATTATTTTCTCTGCTCATTCCCAGTACCCACCTCCCCATGGCTCTCAGATGCACTTCCTCTACTTCTCTCTTTGTAACGTGGTCTTCTTCTGTCTTGTTCTGATGCACTTCTTCACCAGCTCACACAGAGGCGGCTGCTACTTCACCATCTTGTATAGAAGTTCATTTTTATTAATGGTTGTCCGCAGTTTCATTGTAGACTGTGATGATTCATTCATCTCTTGGTGGGCATCTAGGTCGATCTGTGTCACGGCTATGGTGACTAACTAGTTCTGTAAGTGGACAAGGACGTGCAGTATCTCTGTGTGTTGCTGACTTAGATTCCGTAAGGCACAGCCCCGGGGAGTGGAACAGCTGAATCACACGGTCATCCCATAGTTAGTGTCTTGCGGGACCTCTGGCCTGATTTTCATAGCAGCTGCACTAGTTTATTCCCCCTGGCAGAGCACAGAAGTTCCTTCCTTCCACAACCTTCCCAGCACTTGCTGTTTGATTTCTCTCTTTCTTGTTTAAAAGAATCTTTTTCATCCCACTGACATAGTATCATGCGTTTTTTAAAATAAAAGAAAATCTTGGAAAGACAGTCATCACAATGTAATCAAGGCCTCTTGATTTTTATTTCTCCGAACCCTCTAATTTTCTTAAACGTTGTTATTACTTATAGTAAATGTTTTTAAGCCTCCAGGAAATTCTTTTTACATTCTCCTTTTCTGTAACTTTTATCCATTCACAGCTATCAGTTAGAATCTTGGGTGAGTGCTGACACAGGCCCTGGGTTTTCCTTCAGACTGTCTTACAGTCACTTCTGTTAAAGGCAGATCCCAGAGTCGGAGCACAGCCTTTGGTGGGTCCTGGTTTTCGAGGAAAGCAGCAGGGATAAAGCTGTCTCCAGCTGGGTCTTGTGTTCGGAGGTGAACACTGTGCTTAGGCCAGTCACACTTCTCACCTTTCCATCTCCTCCCTTATAAGAACTGTCCAAGTCACCGTTTCTAGACTCAGTGAAAATTCAGCTTTTAGTCACTGTGGAATTCGACAGTTCTGGCAAAGGTGAAGCTGACCCTTTTGGTTTAAATAAATAATAAACTATGTAAGACTGCAAATGGTGAAAATGAGAATATGCTCCAGAAAAGAACATACTAGCTAAAAAAAAGTCTTTGTCTCAAAAAAGAAGCAAAATAAATAAACAGTTCTTCTGCGGTCCCTGTTTAGAATAAATATAATATTCACATAGCCACTATGGTCTATGAAGAAAGTATATTCTTTTATTGATTTTTTTTCATTCATACATATTTCAACTTTTATTAATAAAATTCAATAAATTTGATTCCTTAATCATAAAAACCTGCTGTATACATTGTTTACATGTTGTCAAAATCTCCACTTCAAGTATCACAAAAACTTCACTGATTCTAAGAGTGGAACCATCACAGAGATGGGAGGAGCTAATTAGCATATATTAAAAGACTGCATTATAGATATGCACCATTTATTTGGCACTGTTCATTAATATTGTAGCATATTCTTGTCAAAAACAGGCATTCGAGACTCAGTCACAAAGTACCAGAATTTGCTATTCACATTTTAATCAGCTTTTCAACTTCAAGCAACCACCATTCAGTTTGAAGAAGCAATCCACAGTCCAGCTTCAGAATGGGTTCAAACCCTCTCACTTCTTTACACAGTCCACGATGCCATCGGTGAGTAGGAAGCTCCAGGGGGTTTGGATGATGTACAGCTTGTGATGATCCTGACAAGAATTACAGAAAGAATAGTGCACTTCATGTTGTCCAGATTGCATTAGCAATCACGTGAGAAGGTTCTAGAATGCTTACATTGAAATGCAGACCCTAGTTACTTGCTGAGGCAATGCTTCCTAAGACTACAACAGACTTAGGATTTTGGTTCTGTTCTGATGGGCAATTTAACTTCATTTTAACAATTTTGTTTGTTTGTTTGTTTGTTTGGGGCTTTTGTTTTTGTTTTTTGTTTGTTTGAGACATGGTTTCCCTGTGTAGCCCTGGCTATCCTGGAAGTCACAACGTAGACCAGGCTGGCCTCAAACTCACAGAGATCCACCTGCCTCTGCCTCCCAAGTGCTGGGATTAAAGGTGGGCACCACCATGTCCGGCTAACAAATCTTAAATCCCTTTACTCCAGTTAAGCTAAGTTTAATTCACTAAAGCCATACCAACTCCAAAAGGTCCATTGAGAACATGTATATCATGCTAAATGAAAAGCACTGAATTTTCTTAAGTTAACCTCCCTAGGGAGAATAAAAACCAATGGAACATGGATCGCTGCCCAGGATGCCAGAAAAGGGGGATTTTCTAATAATGTTTACATATGTTGTGGCCTCACACAATAATTAAGACTTTTTAAAAAAGAATTTGTACAAAAAAAAAAAAACCTTAAGTGTAAAGTATTATCACTGGACCAAACTTCATTTTAATAATTTCTACTATAAGTATTTTTTTACATCATAAATGGGGTTTGTAATCCCAAGTGAAAACACATTCTTCCCCTCAGAGTCTGAGATGCTATTCTAGATCCTACTTTCCAAACCCAGTTGTCTTTGCTGTTTTTCAGATTTCTGGGGCCTGATATTTAAATGGCTCCACACTAAATGTACATGACTCGTGCTGGTAAGAGCTTTCTGAAAACTGCCCATTACATATAAAGAATGGTTTCCATCAAAACGTGAGCAGTGTGGGAAAAACACTAAATCCCTGTTAAGAACTGACTGATTCTTAAAATAATAGGGCCAGTGCTGTTCTCTGACACAAGAGAACACAAATGATTAAGTTAAGTTAATTTCACAGACTTTAGTGACACAGACAGACCTCTGTCCTGCTCAGTCCTCTATGCAAAGTTGTTACTGAGTTTTACTGGGGAGGGGGAGAAACCCAGGGACTACTCGGAGGAGGAACGGGCTACCTTGGAGGGACGATCTGCCTTGGTAGCTTCTCTCAAATGTTCATTTTAAATAAAAAGCTAATGGAAATGTTTCTGGGTACCATGTGGTACGCTACTCTTCACACCAGCAAAGGCATCAAAACTGTCTTTTTAGGAAATTTTCCACCTTTAAGACGATTATTTATTTAGTTTTTAACTGCATAATTCAACATTTAAAATTGTGATCTTCAGCACTTCAATACTGAGCGATTTATTTTTCAAATGATCTTCACAACCCAGAACACAGGCACTGAATCAGTACTCCAAAGTCACATTGCTTACCAGAATAACGCAACAGAAATGGCCAGAAATCTGAGGAGAGATGTTCTGAATGCAAGCAAGCTTTCAACATGTGAGTACAGGATTCCGCTCCTCTGAATCGCCCTCAAAATGAGAATACTCCTGTTTAGTAAGTCAATATACCATTCTTAAAAATTAAAGTTTGGTCACTAGGATAAACTGAATAAAAATTACCCTCACCCCACTCCAAATGACCAGCTTTAATCACTCCCTATACTTCACAAAATCAGGAAAGTTGTACCGGCTGAGACCTTTAAATCTGAAGGCTCACATCCTCTGCTATTCCATTCCCGGCTGCCTCCCTGGTTTATTCCCAAACACACACACACACACACACACACACACACACACACACACACACACACTCGAGTAAGACATTCTTTGTGTCTGCTGATAAATTATGAGGAATATGAACTAGGTGTGCACAGGGTATTTATAGGTACTTTGTAAACATCAGAGTCCCTCGGGTCCTTAGTTCCAAAAGGGACGCAAACAGGGACCACTACTTTCCCAGACGCGGTTCACTCGTCGCATACTGACAAAGGGCGGAGAAGAAGTCCTCGTAAGGAAGGTTCAGGTGAGAAGGCAAGGACACGATCTCAGCCAGTCTGATTTGCCAGGGGAGAAAGCCTAATGTGCTGTCCACAGAACCAAACTTCAGTACTAAATCCGGATCAGGGAAGCCGTGGGAACGAAGCAAGCGGTCAAACACATCCACGTTCAGATCCGTGGCTCTCCGTTGCTGCCGCGCCACCAACTGGCAGAAGTCCTGGGCGGCTCTCACAACGTCTGCTTTCCCGTCTTCTGGGGACAGCACCTGCACGGCCGACCGGCAGATTAAAACTAGACCGTCTTTGCCGCTACTCTCTGCCAACTCTGCTGAGTATCTGGAATAATCTAAGCCCCAAAGTTCCTGTTGTCGTTTTAAAATTTCCTCCATCAGTCTGGAATTATTTCTCTTGAAAATACCTTGGTGGTCGTAGACGCTAACGTAGGAGATCCCCACGGCCACGCACCACACCACGATGCTCGCCACGTCCGAGAAGCTGTGCTCCAACTCCGTGATCAGCAGACCCAGGTGCACGGGCAGCTTGTGCAGGGTCCCGCAGTCCGCGCGCCAGCGCAGCCCGGGGTGCATTACGGCCAGCGCCGGGTCCCCCGGCGAGTACGAGTGCGAGTGCCGGTGCGAACTGCGACGAGAGTGCCCACAGTTCGTCAGAGGCTTGGGGAGCCACGGGATCCAGCTCCAGGTGCCTGGGCGTGCGCACAGCGCCGAGATGAGCTCGTGGTGCGGCCAGAGCAGGGCTTGTAGTGCCCGCCACACCAGCGCGCGCAGCACCCGCTGCACCAGCGCCTGCAGCCCGGCCATCGTCGCGAGAGCCGGGCGCCACCTCCTCCCAAGGCCCACGCTCACAGCTGTCCCCGGCTCCCGCGGCCCCACCCCCACTGCTGTGCGACTGCTTAATGATAGCTACCCTGACACGAGTGAGATGGGATCTGGAGACCTTTTAATCATTTTTAAAATAATTTATTTTTTATATGTGAGTGGTGAATGTGCGTTGTGCTTGCCGTTAAGTTTATATACACCTCTTAGGTGCAGGAGCTGGTGGGAACCTGAAGAGGGAGCCAGGCCCAATAGAACCAGAATTACTGTTGTGAGACGCTAAGGAAGTTGGGAATCAAACCAGGGTCCTCTGCACGAGAAATGCAGGTAGTGGATGGACCGTCTCTCCAGCTCCTGGAATGTAGTTTTGATTTTTCGTTTTCCTGGCAGATAAAAAGACTGAACATTTTTCAGAATTTTATTGGTCATTTGGATTTCTTTTTGATGACTATATATTTAACTCATTTATATATTTGTTGGATGAGTTTAGAGTTGGGGAGTCTAAATTTTGTAGATTTTTTTTTTTTAAATACGTAAGTCATAGGGTCGGCACCGCGTTCAGCCTCCTGGGACAGGAGCAGATTTCAATCTGACCTTTAGCAGTTTCTTCTCCATGGTGTTGACAAACTCCTCTCACGCCGTTCAGCTTTTCCAAATTCCATTGTGCAAGGTTTCTAGCCCAAGGGCAGACGGTCTCAGACTCTTTATAGCAAGCTTCCTATCTTCAAATGTCGTTTAAACTTGTATATTGACTACTAGAGAGACTCTGGTGGGTGGACATGGATGTGGTGTGTCTCTGGGGACATTCTTTCAGTCAGTGTTGTCCAACGTTCTTATTATTTAACCAAGACAATGATCTAACCTTTGCCCATTTTAGCCCTAGGCTTCCAAGCGAGTCTTAGTAGTTAAAGTAATTGGGCTAAAAATCGCTTGAGCCACATACATGGCATGATGTGTTGGGTCAGCGGTCTTTCACGGAAGCTTAACTGCTCTACTGGCTGACTCTAAAACTGGTAAGCCCTTAATACACCTTCATTTTTCTTTCGGAGTCCTTGTTTAGAGTTCTAACGAGGAAGGATTCGGGTGCAAACTCACAGGTAAGTTGACCTTTCCAGTTTTAAATGTCTTTCCAATCTAGAAAACATTCAGTCACTGGCTCTCAGATGTAGTTAAGCATAGAAGATACCCGTATTAACATACTAGTTTTCCTTGCTGTGGCAAAATCCCCAAGGAATGTCACTTAGAGGGGAAAATGTTTATTTTGACTCACAAAAGATTTCAGTCCATAGTCATGTGGATCCTTGCTCCTGGAACAGGACCAGGCAGAACACCAGGGCAGGGAGCACGTGACAGAGCAAAGCTGCCAACCTTGTAGTAACCAGATGAGTTTGTGAGGAGGAAGCCTGGGGCGGTATGCAGTCCTTGGCGCATGCTCAGTCAGGACTAGCGCCCTTCAACTGGCTGGCACCCATCTCCAAAGTTTCCCTCACTTCCCCAAAGTCCATCAACTCAGCAGCACATGCTGGACTAATGATGTCAGAGTCCTCACTAGCTAATTACTCCTCTAAAACTGTGGTGTGGAAGACTAAGCTTTCAACAGATGAGCCCTTGGGGAACATTTCAGATCAGAGCCATAAAAATATGTAAGCATGATTTCCAAGGCCAAAGAAACCACGGAAGGAACAATGTAGACAACAGTAACTGTCACTGCACACTATGAAAGACATGAGTGACATAGATAGGGCCAGGAAGATGACTCAGTGGATAAAGGCGCTTGTGCCAAACCTGGCGACGTGGGTTCCATCCGTTACAGCAAAAGGAGAGAGAAGGGACTGGAGGGGCAGCTCAGTGGTTAAGAGCTCTTGCTGTTCTTTCAAAGGGCCTGAGCTCAACCAGTTATTACCTGTAACTGCAGCTCTGGGAGAGCCTGTGCTCCCCCACCCCATGAAAAAAAAATAAATAAATCCTTTTAAAAGAATAGGAAAGAGCCAACTCTTACAAGTTGTCCTCTGACCTCCACACATGTACCACGGCGCGTGCGCGCGCGCGCACACACACACACACACACACAAATAATTAATACAAAAGCAGTATAAGTGATAGATATGGGGAAATATCTTTCCTACTGTCTAATATTTATGGAGATAATGTGTTTATCACCAAATGACTTACATCTCAAGAAACTCAAACTTCATCTCCTCAAGTTACTCCAAGGTCGTTCCCTTCTAGTTTTTTTCAACATAAATTACAGATGGGTGATGGCATTTGGGTAAAGCGCCATGTCTGCCAGTGTATAGTGCGTGTGCCACTTGTGAGTGACAGACTCTGTTTAGCAGAAATAAGTATATAAATAACTCAGGCAAATAAATGAAAAAAGAAAAGAAAAATAACTCAGGCTAAGAACTCTTAGAAACTAGGTGGAGAAGGCAGCTTCCTCAATGTGATTTAAAAACAAACAACAAGAACAGACAAAAACCACAGCTAACATTATGTTTAGTGGTGAAATACCGCATTGCCACAAGAATCAAAAAGAAGACAAAGGGTGTCTCTCCAGAGATGGCTCAGAGGTTAAGAGCACTGGCTGCTCTTCCAAAGGACACAACTATATGTAACTTGAATTCTAGGGTATCTGACGCCCCCTTCTGGCCTCCTTGGGCACTGCACACACATGGTGCATAGACATACATGCAGGCAAAAAGCTCATACACACACAAATAATAAAAAGAAAAAAGAAAAAGTTAAAAGCCAAGAAGAAATACCTGTTCTCAAAACTCTTAGTGCCCTACTAGGGGGATTACTAGTCAGTATGATGAGGAGGAAAAGTCGGAGCCCACCAATTAAATACAAAGAAAAGTCTCTTGTCTTAAGGTGTGTGATTGGCTATGTAGATAATCTCAGGGCATCTATTGAAAACAACTATGAGAATTAAGAAATGAGTTCACACCTGGCAATGGTGGGACATGCATTTAATCCCAGCACTCAGGAGGCAGAAGCAGGTGGGTCTCTATGAGTTCGAGGCCAGCCTGTCTACAGAGCGAGTTCCAGGACAGCCATAGCTACACAGAGAAACTCTGTCTCAAAAAATAAAAAAATGAAAAATAATAAAAATGAGTTCAGTAAGGTTACCAGATAAATAGGTCAACTGTATTCCTAGAAAACATCCATTAACAGTAGCATTAGCTGGTGTAACATAAACAGAGAGGTCATAAAGATTACAAGGCTCTGGAAGCTAAGAAAATTGTGAGACTCACAAAGCCTGTCTCCAAGGTCACATGTGCAGTAAACATTCCAGGAGATGCTTTAGTGAAGCTCTCCTCAAGTTTTGCAGGAAACTGCAGGAATGCATCTTTCATGAGTCACCACCCATCTTGGAATGGGCTTCTCAATGATGCACCTGCCTGAGGGTCTGTGCACACCTCACCCCGTAAGTAACTCCAATAAACTCATTGGTTTGTCAAGACAAACTTGGGTAGAACCATCTCTTGGTTGTGTCTTTGGTGCCCTCTCTGGATATCCCTAGGAAATGTCCCACAGCACAGTTAAAGCCTGAGCACAAACAGACAAAAAAGCAAAGACGGGGTAAAGCGGAGCAGTTGCATGGCCCTGATGAGGGGCGGTAAGGCATGTAGCTAAGACTGATCTGTTTGAAGGTGAAGCGGTCATGAGCGCAATCCCAATGTGGCCGCCTTTCCCACGTGGTATTGGAGGTTACAGCTGGTTGCTCAAGTGGCAAGTGTATGATTTCTGTTGTGAGGGAGAGGACATGCAACCAATGTCAAGTCATCTGCACGTGAAGTGTCCCAGTGTCGCGTCCGCCTTGACCAGCAAGGAAGACGCAACACCAGGCTCTTCTCCAAGCAGTTTATTCAGGAACCTTGAGACAATCTTCTGACCCTGGGGAAAGCCATCTTCTGACTCTGGGGAAAGCCAGCCCACGCCCTTTATAGCCACTGGGCAACCAACCCCGTAGTGCCACGTGGACAATGCCGATAGGGTCAGACATACGCAAGCAAGCCAGATTCCACGCCCAAGCCAAATAAGGAGTTGTTTATCCCAGAGAACACCTGCCATCAGGAAGGCAGAAGCCGGCCCCATCTTTGAGGCACGGCCGTGCACGGCTCTCTACATCCCAGGGTGGCATGGAGACATCTAACATATTCCTGCTCACACGGTGGTACAGACAAAGAGAAGTCTGACTTTCTCCTTGTCCCGACTTTTGTTTTATCCACTCAGTAAAGCATAGAATGCTCTCTAGAGAGAGAGTGTCATGCTTTCTTAATAAATGGAGTCTACCACACAAATATGTAGATGTAAAATCTATGATTCCATATGTATACAGGGGCCTCGATAATGGCCCAGTATAGGAAACTATAATCGGACAAGAGTGTGCATCTAAGCTGCTCGGCAAATTGAAGGCTTTTAAACAGAAATGAGGGAGCCCCTTGCAGCGTGGCCCGTGAGGTCATGGGGCATGGGGACAGATGAGATCAGTCTGAGGACTGTGGAAGTAGAGAAACCGAGAGATGTGGCTGCTTTCCCTTCCTTGAGACCAACGCTGTGTAATGTGATCTAACGTGAGAGATGACTGGTTCCAGAAGCCGCTGGGAACACTTGCTTAGTGCTGCCTGTGGTCCCTGGGAAGGGTGGATTGCTGAAAAGAGGGGGTGCTTGCTTTCCAGTTTACCTAGCCTGGAGAGCAAGAGACCCAAGTTAACTCATGGGGACTCGAGTGGTAGAGGACTTCAGTTACTTTGCTGAGGCCCATGACGGGGAAGGAGTATCACAAGACATGAGAGGCTCCAGAACCCTGGAAGGATTTGGACTGGCATTTTAAATTGGGTTTTAGGTGCTAAAGAATTCAAGATGAGGTAGGGGCAGGAAAGCAGATGATGGAATCTGTCTGGGTTTCAAAAGCAAGTGTGATAAGATTTGCACCTAGTCAGAGTTCCCAAGGAAAATTTTTGGCAGGAAACCAAAAGCGTCTGAATGGCCTCAAAGCCTGGGCAACAGTTTACCAGGGAGATGAGAGAGGAAGTGAATGGCAGAATAGTTCAAGTTAGAGAAAACAAAAAAAGATTAAGCTTGTCCTAGAGGTGAACAGTTATTTCCCACAGAGAATATTCTATGTAAATTTTCCTCTGCCAAAAACATATACTGGGGAGGAGGGGGTTGTTTGCATGGCCTGGGGCCCTTCCAACAGCCAGGTGAGGCTGATAGGGAGGCGGAAGTACCAGAATCAGCCTGTCAGAACTGGGGAGTCAACCCCAGTAGCACTCACGGCCATTAAGAACACAACCATGATGATACATAAGGTTAAGTTGTTGCACACCCTTCCACCAGTGTGTACAAACAGGAGTATATCATTATATCTTCATCATTATTTGGCAACAGAGACTGGAGGGATGAACTCAAGGCTTCACACATGCTAGGAAAGCATTCTGCAAACCGAGCTACATCCCCACCCAACAGAAACGTTTAAATGATGTAGTCCCACTAAGCAGTAGGAAACCCCCATGGGTATTATAAACTGCAACATGCTCAATACTTCAATTTAGGTATTTTCCAGGTGACTTTTATTTTCCTATTTTCTACATTAAAGCTTGAATAAACACGTTGTGAATAGGGATACATAGGCAAATGCTCTAACTTCCAGCTGTACCCCAGTCACAAACAAGGACATCTGACCGTTCTGTAAACATTTATTAGTCATAGGTAAAATACAAATTCAGTTACTATGTATCATTAGTATACATACCCCAGAGCGGGGCTGGGGATAGAAAACACTAGCCGGGATCCAGAATAAGAAGTAACAACATGGTTGAGGACATAAATCGGTACAATCAATTTGAGAGACAGAGGTGAGATTTCTGGGTCCACAACTACTCCTTGATCTACTAAAACGAATGTGACCTATAAGAAAGGAAGAAAGCAATGTTTGTCACAAACTATAGATACAGTCATTTAACTACACAAGAATAGTTCTCCAACGTAATACTACACACCATTGAGAGTGGTAAGTATAGTTACATGACACAAGGGAATACATTCACAAAAGCATTTCAGAGTAGAGATCAGACTGAAGAAGGACCAGCTGGGGCTGATCTAGTTCTGTTGTAGAGTCCTTGCTTAGCGTAGGTGAGATCTGGGCTCTGCTTGCAGCCCCACAAAAGTATGGCCAGGCAGTGGTGGTGCACGCCTTTGATCCCGGCACTCGGGAGGCAGAGGCAGATGGATCTCTGTGAGTTCGAGGCCAGCCTGGGCTACAGAACGAGTTCCAGGAAAGGCTCTAAAGCTACACAGAGAAATCCTGTCTCAAAAAAAAAAAAAAAAAAAGTAACTACTGGATAATTCTGTTGATATAAGGTTAAAATGAAAATGGATGCTGGGACTTTTCCTTTAGAAGCATCTTAGGAAATGTCCCTTGTAGGGTAATGAGAAAAATACTGGTGACAAGGAATTTAATTTAAAGTATTTCCTGAAGAAAGACGACCAAGAAACACAGCCTACAGAAACAATGACAGGCTGAAGCCAACATTTTAATAGTGAAACTGAGCTTCTCAGATTTCCCAGAGGAACCAGTGGGAGACCCCAGATACTCACAATTACTTCACAAACAGAGTGGGCATGTCCTTACGGTCTATACAGCACAAGAATTTAGTGTCACACAAAATGTTAAAAATTTCTTCTTGGTCTCTGTCACATTCTTCCTTGCAAGCGCCTTTGAATAGCCAGCATGAATCAAAAATTTGTCTTATGTAAATATTCAGTCCACTCCTAACTGTAAAGAAGGGGAAAAAGGTTAATGTCCAATTATTGTCCTCCAGTGACATGGATAATTTAGACTTCACACACTTTTATAAGAAACTCTACATAATCAAATATATCCGCTGGATCTATGGCTACACATTCCTTCCAGTTGCTTTGGCTCCAGCTTTCAGGGGCCCCGTTATGAGCCATTAGCTCCCATGGTCCAAAACTACACGACCCACTGGTCATTTCTCTGCATGGGATAGCACAGTAGGTTCAGTTTGCTGCTATTTTCTACATGGAAGACAGAGAAGAAGTTCCAGGTGTCTGCAGAGACTCCATATCAGGGGACACAAGCATCTCCCAGGGAGCTTTTGGTTGTCAAAAGTTCAGTCTGAAGAAAGGAAGACCAATGGCCTAGAACTCAGAAGTCTTTAATTCCATTCCAATGTGTCCAATACCTTTCTGGACGACTTTTTGTTAAGTGCCCCATTACCCGTCCTAGCTTAATGACAGGGTACTCAGAGGTATCCTGTGGGGTAATGGGTAAGAAATGGCTTCAAGTACCTAAAACCCATACCTAAAATCTAGCAATGTTAATATCTAAGTGCCCCTGGAAGCCAAGGAATAATGGGCAGGAGGTAGGGTACAGATCATGGGACTGGGTGCAGCCTGGGTCATCCTGCTCCTCTATGGTAAGCTTTGGTGTCTCTACTAGCTGCCAGCATAGAACCATGGATTGGGCTTTGATCTGCAGTAAGAATCAATGTGTGCGGGGCTGGAAAGATGGCTCAGAGGTTAAGAGCACTGGCTGCTCTTCCAAAGGTTCTGAGTTCAATTCCCAGCAACCACATGATGGCTCACAACCATCTGTAATGAGATCTGGTGCCCTCTTCTGGCCTGCAGGGATGTGTGCAGGCAGAACATTGTATACATAATAAATAAATAAATTAATTAATTAAAAAAAAAAGAATCAATGTGTGCAAATGATCAATAGTGTATGGTCAGCTGCTCCTGAGAAGCACACTTGCCTGCTGTGTGCTCACTAGCCCTGGAGTACCCCTCTGGGGACAGAGAGTCAAGAGGAGACCCGGGGCAGTCTCCGGAGATCCGGCCACACACAGGAGCAGCAACCATCTCAGTATGCTCCCCAGTATCTGTCTTTTAAATGTTTCACACTTAGGCCTTAAGTGGCAGCTTTTGAATATGAAGATTTGAGGTAGGAAGAAGGAGCTTTCTGAACACCTTCCCCCGAAAACCACTAAATGGGGGCTTCTCCATATTCTTATTCTTCTTATTCTTCTTTTAGGTTTTTTGGTTTTTTTTTTTTTTTTTTTTTTTTTTGGTTTTTCGAGACAGGGTTTCTCTGTGTAGCTTTGCGCCTTTCCTGGAACTCACTTGGTAGACCAGGTTGGCCTTGAACTCACAGAGATCCGCCTGGCTCTGCCTCCCGAGTGCTGGGATTAAAGGCATGCGCCACCACCGCCCGGCTCTTTTAGGTTTTTCAAGACAGGATTTCTCTGTGTAGTCCTAGCTGTCCTGGAACTCACTATATAGACCAGGCTGTCCTCGAACTTGCAGAGATACGTCTGCCTCTGCCTCCCGAGTGCTGGGATTAAAGGCGTGTGCCACTACCACCCAGGGTCTCCATATTCTCACATTACTCCCTTCTGTCCGGAGCACAGAGTCTGGTTACTCATTCTGATGCCCCTACAGGATCCCACTGTGCTACAAAGTAATTTAACACACTCTGACAACTAGCTCAGGTTTTAGATTCTTCTCACTGTAGCATTTGCCTTGACTTCTAAAACAATGGAAAGGTGTGTGGACAGCCAACCACGAGGGGCAAGCCCCAAAAGTCCTCTAGGAACAGCTTGCCTTCCACCCCATGTCCTGTCTGTCCTCTAAGAGTCTCAGCACGCTACTCTGCCCCATTTCTGCCAATGTTGGTCCAGTCTTGCCCACAACAAGCTCCACAGATGTTCAAGACCCAAACTCAGAACCAGCTTTTTCTCTGAAGAGAGCCATCTCTTGTTCGTGTCCTTGGTATCATCTCTTCATTCCCTACAACCCATACCATTTCTCTCTGCCCATTTCCCTCTCTGTTTCTATTCCTGGTCTCTCAGCGCTGCCTTTAATCTCAGTCTTATAGAACCCCACACCATGATTCCATAAGGAAAGGAATGCATGTTACCTGGTGGAACATAGGAGAGCAAGACAAAGACCACAAGGACCAATGGAACGCTCTTCATGGCCAAACCAGTGAGCAAAAGAGTCAGCAGGGATGGAAGGAAGAGGCAAGTCACTGTATATGTAGCTCTTGAGACCTGAGGAGCTGTGTGGCTAGTGAACCTTCTGGAACAAGAACATCTGCTTGCTCCATTGAACAGCCCAATAAATGCAAGATCAGACTTTGAATATGGCATCTCATCACTAACAAATGCTTGCTGGCGGCCACTTCTGAGCTATCAAACCAATTTACGCTGTGTTAATAGTCTCATTCAAAGCCCTACTGGGATTCTGTGTAGATGGACGTCTTTATATCTTCAGAGGACACCCATTTCACAAATGCCTAGTGTGTTTCCAAAGAGGACACCCATTTCACAAATGCCTAGTGTGTTTCCAAAGTTTTAAGTCTTGTGTCATTGGCAATGGTGGTGATGGTTATTTTCACTCTTACACATTCAAAACTCAAGGTGGGAATTCTCCCCTTTTGAAAAGTCCTCTGAATTGTAACTGGGATAAATAGCTTTACCAAGCTCAGGTAAATCATCACTGGCAGGAACACAATGTACAAACTGACTCCTGTATGTGAAAGCTGAAGACTGGCTTGACATGATTCTAGCTTGGCTGTAAGCTTTTTAGAAAACAAGATTCCCCCCAAAGAATGCAGGGTAACCCCCATAGTACCACCAACGATTTCAGGGAACACTGAGCCATGGCCTCCTACTGAGCATGGCTAGGCGCTTAGGTTTGTGCTGGGCAATGTGAGTTATGCACAAGAAGTGTGGTAAAAATATTCTCTTTGAGGGCTGAGGGTCAACAGGGTTTGGTGTTTAACAAAAGCTGCATGGTGTTGTATGAAGACCAAAGATCCCTTAAGGAGTAAAGCTGAGCACTGATCTGTACTCTGCATGCCGGCTTTATGAGCTTTGAATAAGGCACTTCATCTGACTAAACTCCAGTATTCTCACCTGTAGAGCAGGTTGTACATCATTGGTCTATCTATCCTGTCTCAGAGACTTTCAAGAGCAAATGACGTAATTTTCATGAAAAATCTTCGTGAACTGTACCAGCAAGGCCTATATATAACAAACGAAGACCTTTAAAACAGAGGTGATTCACTTTCAGCTACAGAGCAAAGAGCCAGAACTAGAAACCGGCTCTTCCGTCACTGTCCTGGGGCTGGCACTGTAGCTCATTTTTAGAGCCCTTGTCTCGGATGCACAACACTATAGGCTTGATCCTAATACAAATAAATAAATAAATAAACAAACAAACAAATAAATAAATAAATAAATAAATAAGTTACTATCACTCTGCCCTATGTTTTGTCCACCAGACTAGATGTACATAGATAATGGTGGTTTGAAAAAAAAATGGCCCCCAAAGGGAGCGGCACTATTGGAGGAAGTGTGTCACTGTGGAGGCAGGCTTTGAAGTCTCATATATGCTCAAGATACTACCCAGTGTCTCAGACCACTTCCTGTTGCTTACAAGTCAAGACATAGGACACTCAGCTACTTCTCCAGCACCATGTCTGCCTGCACACCACCATACCACCATGTATAATAATGGACTAAACCTTGAAAATGTAAGCCACCCGAATTAAATGTTTTTTCTTTATAGGAGTTGCCTTAGTCAAGGTGTCTCTTTACAGCAATAGAAACCCTAACTAAGATGGATAGATAGATGATAGACAGACAGACAGATAGATAGACAGACAGACAGGCAGACCACCTGGCCACTTCAATGGGCTCTTGTTTTCAAACTTCAGGAATCTTATAACATGATGTGGGTTCATATCTTTGAAAGACTCATGAGAAGCCTACAAAGCAGAAAATCAGCAAATAATGAATAAAAGACATGTGTGTGTCATGGCACAGGTGTGTGGGTTCACACAGATCCATGGAATGAAGACTCAAGAATGAATCTAGCCTTTCATGGCTGCAGGGGGTGTCCAGCCTCGAAGAACTGAAGCCCTATCTCTTCGCCTTGGGCATTTTTATTTCTCTCCATTACAGTTTAGCCAGTTGATTTCCATCTGCTCAAAACAACCCGAAAGGAGCTCCAGAAGATGCAATGCCAAGTGCACATTCCTCAGTTTCTCAGGTTTTCCGGGTTTCCTGAACCAAATTTTGCACAGGCCTTTGTATCCTTGGGAGACTCTGAGACAAGAGTCACATAGAGGGCAACAAGAGAAACAAAAAGTATTGGTTAAACAAAAGATGGATTAGGGCTAGGTGCTATGCTCTGGAGCCAGGCCAGGTGTGGCTCAGCAGGAATGCAGCCACAGACATGAGTTCAGAGGAACTTAAAGGTCAAAGTGATCCCGATGCTGTGAGAGACACTCTTAATTAAAGAGCTTGTTCCAACCAGAAGCATTAGGTACAGCCAAATTTGCTTTCCCCTGGCCCATAAGGTTTCTGATCTTCTCTCCATAATTAGTACATGCTAATAAAGACTAAATAAATGCCCAGAATGTTGGTCATAGTGAATATGTATCAGCCATGGTTTTTTTTCTTCTTATTGTTGTTGTATTTTTTCATTTTCTACTATCTCACAAATCACATTATTTATTGCATTCTCAATACGGTATATAGGGATGGCAAGATGGCTCAGATGGGTAAAAGTGCTTACCACGAAGCTGAGGACCTGAGTTTGAACCTTGAATCCCATGGTGGGAAGAGAAAGCTGACTCCCACCAGGTGACCTCTGACTTCCATGTGCTGGCCATAGCATGTGTATGCCCATACTCAGACACTCACACACAATGATACTAAAATATTTTCAAATTTAAATACTGTGCATAGAAGAAGAGTAGTTACAAAAAGGTTATTTTGGATTTGATTTTGTTAATTTCTGACTTCCAGTTCAGTGAGGAAGTTGATTGAGCTAAGGTTGGGCCAGTGGAAAGGTGTTCAATAGAGTCTCAGTATTGTTTTGTTGTTTTCAGCCATTGTTGGGGTTTTTTGTTTGTTTGTTTGTTTGTTTTGTGTCTCTTTGCCTCACTTATTACAGTAAGTTAAATTCTAGTTGCCATGAAAAGGGGAAGTGATGGCTTTTTCCCTCTCTCTACCAATTGTCTTCCAGTTTCTCAACCAAACTTGGAGACTGTGAAGGCCTAGACTTAATTTTACAGGCTCAGGAATATACCATGATAAATGGAACAGATACAGAGCAGTACCCTCCTGCAGACATCCTGTCTGCTGTTTAAAGGAAAGCTTAAGAGGATCCAGATATTCCTGCAGACATTCTGTCTGCTGTTTATACAGGAAAAGAAAGCTTAACGGGATCCTCCTATCTGTGGTTTATGGCCCTTGGAGTTATCTAGATAATCCTGCTGAGCAGTCCAGGTAATCCTGTTCAATGGGTTGTGGTTCCCCACCAAAAGTCTAGACCAATAGTTTCAAAAAATCACCTTGCACCATATCCCTTCTACCCAATCCCAAGTTGCCAATTCCCAGCTTGTGGTTTTTCCCATAAAAACCCTCTACACCTGGGCTCGTGGCCACCGCCACATTTCCTTCCATCTGCCGTGTGGCGGCCCAGGTTGAACCTGAATAAAAGGACCTTATGTGCTTGCATCCGAAACCAGCTCCTTGGTGGTCTCTGGGGGTTTCGCTAAACGGGTACAATATAGATGGAGTCTGAGAGCCTTAGAGAAAGACTTCAGGGCTAAGCAAATGGTTCCTTCCTCTAACTGTCCCAGAATCCCACACAAGATGTCTAACCATCAGCTGATTTCCCATCTAATCCCGGGCTTATTTCCATCTGGAATTTGGCTTAAAACAGGGTTTCTCTGTGTGTAGCCCTGGCTGCCCTAGAACCCAGAGATTCTCCTGCCTCTGCCTCCCAACTGCTAGGATTAAAGGCATGCACCACCACTGTCTGGCTCACCAGGGCTTTCTTATACCTCCTGTTTTTGGCTAATCCATAGAAAACTGATTTTTATTTTTATTTTAAGATTTCCTTGTCACTAAAGTTCAACAAAGTGGTTTTTTTTTTTTTGTTGTTGTTGTTTTTTGTTTTTTGCTGTAACTAGATGTCTTACAGGATCTTCTTTAGTGTCTTTATTGGAGATGGTAGGGACCATCTTAAATTTTTACTACAGTGTGAAAGCAGTATGAAAATTTGCTGCAGGTTTTTCATTTTTATCTTCTCCAAGGGCTATATGATACAATACTCTCAAGATGCTGGGTAACGGCTGCAGGCTGCAGTTCCCAGCTAGCCACACAATCACAAGGGTAAACCACCTATATTTGACATTATACTCTCTTGCTTAGGCTATGGTATTTGAGAGATTATATATATTAAATGCATCTTAACTTACAGTATTTTCCACTTATGATGATTTTGTTAAGATGCAATGTTGTTGGATTTTCTTTTACTCTAGTACCACATGCCAAAATGTTGTTGATTGTTTTTGCTCTTTTGGAGGGCCTGCTACCCAGCTACTGTTGTACCCCCAGAGACCACCAAGAAGCCAGTTTCCCATGCAAGCACATAAGGGTCCTTTTATTCAGGTTCAACCTGGGCCACCGCATGGCAGATGGAAGGAAATGTGGCGATGGCCACGAGCCCAGGTGTACAGTGTTTTTATAGAGAAAATCCACAAGCTGGGAATTGGCAACTTGGGATTGGGTAGAAGGGATATGGCACAAGGTGATTTTTTGAAACTATTGGTCTAGACTTTGGGTGTGAAACTACATTTGAAACCATTGGGTTAGATTTTGGCAGGGAACCACAACCCCCTGAACAGGATTATCCGGACTGCTCACAGGATTATCTAGATATCTTCAAGGGCCAAAAACTACAGACAGGATGTCTGTAGGAGGATACTGCTCTGTATCTGTTCTAGTCATGGCACATTCCTGAGGTCCTTCCTGGAACTGAGTACAGCAGGTGGTCTGAGATGGTGGCCCTTTCCCTAAGGTAGAGCCTGTGAAGTCAAGTCTAGGCCTTCACACTACCAAATAAATCACACATGGAGGCTTATTCTTAATTATAAATGCCCGGCCTTAGCTTGGCTTATTGCTAGCCAGCTTTTCTTAAATTATTCCATCACCCTTATGCTTCTGGACTTTCACCTTTTTCTATTTCTGTTTATCTTACTCTTACTATGTGGTTGACTGAGTGGCTGGGTAGCTGGCCCCTAGCATCCTCCTTTCCCTGTTCTCTTGCTCTTTTTTTTCTCCCTCTATATATTCTCTCTGCCTGCCAGCCCTGCCTATCCTTTCTCCTGCCTCACTATGGTCATTCAGTTCTTTATTAGACCATCAAGTATTTTAGAGAGGCAAAGAATCACAGCTTCACAGAGTTAAACAAATGCAGCATAAAGGTATGCAATACATCTTTGCATCATTAAACAAATATTCCACAGTATAAACAAATGCAACACATCTTAAAATAATCTACAATATAAGTGCACCTCAAGTTGAGGGGCGTCTGTAGAAAGAAGACCACCTAAGATTAGTATTGTTTGACTTCAGTTTTTCCACACAGAATGTTCTCAGCTTCTGAGTGGTTCTTTGTTTGTTTGTTTGTTTGTTTGTTTGTTTTCACCTAACCAGAATGGCTGAGTCTTCCTGAGCCTAGATTTAATAAGTTGAGCTGCAGGGAGCACTTGCATTAGGCATGTGCTGAGTGAAGGCAGCAGACTGTTCACTGCAGTTGACTCAGCCTACTGGGCAAGCAGGCATGCACATCCAGAAGCACGAAGAGTGAAAACACTTTCTCTCAAGTGTTATGTTGACCACCGTGACTACATTCACTGCTTGATCCATAGCAAGAACTTCTCTGCTAGCCAAAGTAAACTTGACCGGGGTGGGGGGATGGTAGGGAGTGTTGCCTAAAACAGCACCTCTGTGGATCAAACATTTGGTGTGATTAAATTAGAGAAAGATTCTGTTGGGTGAAAGGCACAGGGAAGGAATACAAGGAAGATGTGCCAACATGGTCTTCATCAGCTTCACTGCTCTTCTGATCCAAAAGAAGCTATGTTCATCCTTCACAGCTGAAAAAACGAGTAGCCATTCAGGGCAAGAGTATACTCAAAACTAAAGTCATACCATCAGTTCCCCCGCCACAGGGCATTAGAACATTAAGGAACTGAAGAAATAAAACACCATCTGTGTAACCTGAACTTTTAACTCTCCTGTCACCTTCGTATAACTCATCACATTTATTACTGAAACTCATTATTTTGAATAATCCATTTGTGTGAAAACTACAGTAAAGTAAGGTTATAATGACGTCATGGCTGTGATGACAATTTAAATGAGGTCGTTCATCTGAGACCAGGGCGATGGATGGATCAGTGGGCGAAAGCTCTCACTGTGCAAGCCTGATGACCCGAGTCTAGATCCTCAAAGCCCATACAAAAGTCTGTGTTGTGGCATGTGCCTCTAATCTCAGCATTCCTGGCAAGATGGAAGGCAGAGCTAGGTGAATTCCCTTGACACCCAGAGGCCAGCTAGCCTGGCATGCACAGCACAGTGGAAAAACAAGGGCTATTCTGCCTCCCAATATACACTGTGGTATGTGCACACTTACAGCCCCTCTTACACACACACACATACACATGTATACATACAAAAGATTTTAGAATGTCTATGTAACTGTAAGACACTTAATGGAACATCTAGGACATAGTAAGCATGCAAGAATGATAGCTATTTTGTTGTTATTATTATTATTAATTGGTGACAGTCAGCAACTAATATTTTGATGACTTACATTTTTTTTTTTAAATCGCAGCCTTCAGTAGGTATGGAGAGCAAGAGATAAAGCATCTGCAAGGAGAATGGGGAATCCTTAGTAATTGTTGCTGCCTTCCTACAGCAGCCTCCTGCTTTTGTCCTTGTGCTCTGAGGTGAGCACGATTGACAGTGTGGGACACAGGAACCTCCTCCCCATTGACACACTCACATAGCCTCGTGTTCACATTTCCATTACCAGCATCTCTTCAACCATCCATCAGAAAGTACTAATCCTGACACAATTCTATGTCATGAAATGTTTAACATATAAGGACCAGCATTCCTAGCTACATAACAGCTTACTTCAACTTTAACCAGAGGAAAGTGGAGCAATGTGATTGTAGCTGCCCACTGTGACATGGCGTTAACACACAGTAGGACTACACAACTATGGCTGTTGGTACATGGAGTTAAACACTGGATTAGATTTTGACAAATTCCTAAAACTTGCACTTAGATTCTTCTTCCTTCCTTTCTTCCTTCCTTTCTTTCTTTCTTTCTTTCTTTCTTTCTTTCTTTCTTTCTTTCTTTCTTTCTTTCTTATTATTTTGTTTTGTTTTCAAGGTGGCTTCCTCTATATAGCTCTGGATGTCCTGGAACTCTGTGTAGACCAGAATCTGGGATTAAAAGCTTGTGCCATTACTCCTGGCTTTGGGCTCGGGTTCTTGATCTTTAAAATCAGTGGTTAGATTTATTGTCTTCTCTTCAGTAACCCTGAGCTCTGGCGGAAGGCTGTGGGCTTGCCAATGTCAAGCCAGTCCCTGAAGCCCACCCTTCAGGTCCTCTGTTGTTGTGGGATGTTCTGTATGCTGTGAATGTGTTGCTCTGATTGGTTGATAAATAAAAAGCTGATTGGCCAATAGCCAGGCAGGACATATAGGCAAAACAAGCAGAAAGGAGAATTCTGGGAAGAGGAAGGCTGAGTCAGGGGAGACGCCAGCCTGCCGTCCAAGGAGCAGCATGTAATGGCACACAGATAAAGCCACGGAACACGTGGCAACATATAGATGAACAGAAATGGGCTGAGTTTAAATGTAAGAGCTAGTAGGCCTCAGGTAGGCCTGAGCTAATGGCCATGCAATTTAAATTAATATAAGCTTCTGAGTGACTATTTTATAAGCAGCTAATGGCACAAGCTTTTAATTCCAGATCCTGGTCTACACAGAGAGTTCCATGGGGCTGGGCAGGACTGGAGACTCCAACTACACTCTGTAGACCCAAGGATCCAAACAGACCCCCATGGATTCATTTCAGAAGTCTGTTTTAACAGACCTAGGTTCTAGATACAAGCCTGTAGATACAGGCCCCAAAGATGAACACCTGCTGACCCAGACACCAGGCCTGCCTATGTGAGATCTCCAAGGGCAAGTGTACCTACATGCCATGCCAGCTCTCTGGTGGAGCCCTCTCACAGACAGAACTGTTGTTCAAAGACAAGAATAATAAGTCCCACTTTATATGTTCAGATACTAACACAATGCCACACAACAAACCCAATAAACCACGGAGAAAAGAAAAATCATGCACGCACACACGCACGCACGCCTTTCCCAGTAGCTGACCACAAAGAAATGGAGATATATCAGCTTCTCTGCAATAATCCCCAATTAATTGTTCTTTGGAAGCTTATTGAGCCTGAAGAAAATACAGTAAAACAAGTCAATGGAAACAGGAAAATGAAGGACTAGAATAACCCAAACTACAAATTTAACAGAGATTATAATTGTTTTCAAACAACAGAAATCCTGGAGCTAAAGGACCCAGTGAATGGAATAAAACTGAGGCAGCAAGCATTAGCAGCAGCAGAGCCGGAAGCAGAGGCACCTGCCGTCAGAAGATGAGTCATTCGGAAACACATGGTCAGGGAGAAAAAAGAAAACTCACCCAGGGAATGGTTAAATATTTACTTTTGTCAGAGAAGAACAATTTTATTTCCTGATACACCCAGTTACCAAGTTCAATCAGTCCTCCATGACTTAATGGCTTGGGACTATATATTGTATATATTAAAAACTGCCCTAATTCCTTAAACTGGAAATGGCCACTGTGTATCCAAATACAGAACTTCATCAAAGAACCTCATAAAACACTTAGGATAAGCAAAAATAAAGAATTTCTGGCCGGGCAGTGGTGGCGCACGCCTTTAATCCCAGCACTTGGGAGGCAGAGAAACTCTGTCTTGAAAAACAAAAAAACAACAACAACAACAAAAAAAATTTCTGTATGTGATGACAGGCAATTCAGGATGCTGTTTGGGTTGGAGTGGGAGTCAGGAGAATGCTTGTGCAGCTCTCCTAGGGGCCAGAAGGCCATCTCTAGAGTCTTCCTCTATCACTCTCCACCATTTTTTTTTTTTTTGAGACAGGGTCTCTCACTGAACCCAGAGCTCATAAATCATCTAGATTGACTGACCAGATGAGCTGCCTCAGTCCTCCCATCTCTACCTCCTAGCACTGGGAAGTTGCTATTCATTTAAAATAAGGTATTGAAAGGACCAAGCAGATGCCATAACAGGCTGCTCAGTCTTCTCTCAGAGATCAGGCATCAATTTCGGTTTCCTGAGACTGAGCATGCAGTCTCTGCGAGGGCCGTGAACAAAAGACATAGTCCTTGCAGTAGCTCCCTTTCTGCACGTACTCTGACTGCTCAAAGTTCAGCCAGATGTTTACTGTCTGGGACCCCTCACCAACTTAGAGTTATGTGCATGAGTCAAGGACAGAGCCTAGACCACTGAGCCAGCCCCCACAGTCAGTACATGCTAGGCCAGCCAGCCCCCATGGCGGCTCAAGGACAGAGCCTGGACCACTGAGGCCAGCCAGCCCCCATGGCAGCTCAAGGACAAAGCCTGGAACTTGTCCTGGACAGCCCCCAAAATGATAATTGTAACCCCCAACCAGTAAATTCAAAGGTTACATACCCTCACCCAATTAAAAGAGAACAGAGATAAAAAATAAACCAATCCAAGTTGCACCCGTGCAAAACCCCCAAACCACCCCCCCTCCAAACGCCCTGAAGGGCTTGCAGTTTTTGCCTTTAAAAAGCTAGCCTCACAAAGAAAGAGCAACTCCTCCCTGCCTCACTGTATTGGGTGTAGGAATGAGTTCCCTGTCTAGACTTGTATCTACAGAATAAACCTTGCTGTTGCATTCTGGAACTCCACGGTCATCAGTGGTCTCTTTGGGGTCACAATCTGGGCCCCAAATGTTTTAAATAAGTCTTGTCATAACCACAAAGATTAAGCATCTTGGACAAACAGAAAAACAGAAAGAGAAAGCAATCAAGGCATACTACCACCACCACCAGGACCACCAGCACCACCAATAAACAAACAAACAAATAAATATGAAAAAAACCAACAGACCACAAAGGAAGACCTTAAAGAAGGGGAAAAAATGAACTACAGAACATTGAGAAAATAATTAACAAAATGCAGTGGTTTTCTCCAAAATTCATAAAGTTCCTGCTTCAGATTCCTTTTCTTTGTTTCTATATTTATTTGGCTTTGCTAGCTCCCTGCTGTATATAATTTGCTTAGAGCAATCGTTGGGACCTAGTATGGAACGAATCATGGAAAGGCCCCAAGTGAGAGTGATAGAAAGAGGAGAGTCTTATCCCTCTCTCACTTGAAGGAGACCTAGAAGGGAGCTGAAAAGACTGCCACACTAACAGAGAAAACGTCCCGGGGCAAACCATCTGCATTCCATAGCACTTTGTGATTACTGGACCCAGTGAGGAGCCCTCCTGTGTTTAAGGCAACACATGATGTGGAAATGTACTCTGGCCATCAGAAAATCCTCAGAATTAACGGGAACACTGCGAAGACCAAGGTAAGAGAGTCAGGCTTCAAGATTCTATCAGTTTGGGGGACTGTTGCCAGGATAGGGGGTTGGGAAGCAGTGGAGAGAGAAACAGGATACAAGTGATCTGGTCAGGAGAAATGGAAAAGGGGGACTCTTTAGGGACAAGGAGGGAGGTAAATAAAGGCTATGTTTTTTTTTGTTTTTTTTTTTTTAAATCCTCTATCCATGCCTTTGCCAATAAATTTATGAGCATAAAAATCTCCATGTTTCTATCTCCCAAGGACTATTACATAGTCCCCTTCTACAACCAGATAACAGAAGAATACACAAACCCCTTGATGAGTATTTCTCATCAGAAGTTGGTCTGGCACTTTTATAAACCAATCCTGCAGACCTGGTTTATGTTAATCTAATCCTCGATGTGCTTCAAGGAAGTTAAAAAAAAATGAAGAGACAGACTCTGGATTGAGGCAAATAATCTAACATGTCCTCCAGAGTCCTGTGACTCTCTCCAGATGTTGGCATCCCCAGCCTTAACTTGGGTGTTATCATTGTTCTTATTAACAGTTCCATAGGGCTGGAGCCCTTCTATGCAAGAAGATCTTACAGGGGTGTTGCCCTAAGAGCTGATGGAGTGACAGAAAAGCCCTCGAGCTCCATTAACTCCAGCCTCTCCCTAAACACATCCTGCACAGAAGTGCTCAGGAGACATAGGCAGATAGGAAACCAACCTCTCCACTTCCCCTGTAATGTCCTCTGTCTGCATCTGTGGAACTGTCACTGTAGTCTTCTATATTTGAGTCTATCAGCCTCACCAACCTCACCTGCAACAGTATCCCATACTCTGTGACAAATGCATGCTCATACCCCATACTCCTGTGCTGTGCTCTGATGGATTTAGTGGGTATTCTTGGGATCACCCCCTCCAGACTTTCTAGAATATTTTCTTATACTTACTCCTAAAGATTTTGCTCTGGGCATAACCACCTTCAGAAATTCTTCCCTGCTTCTTCCTAAGCATAATAAACATGTTGCCCTATAATATTCCATACATAAAACTATTGTAGGTCCTATCTAACTATATTAAAATTATAGCCTTGGGACCAGCAAGATGGCTCAGTGGATAAAGGTACTGAGTTTGATCCTAAGAACCCACATTGGTAGAAGGAGAGAACTGACTTTTGAAAATTGTTCTTTGACCTCCACATGACATTGTGGCTTGCACGTGTGAGCAACTGTACCCAAGCATGTGTGTGAGAGCACAACACACACACACACACACACACACACACACACACACACACAAATAAATAAAAAAAATTATCTTTATAAGTTTCCTCCAGTCATGTTCCTGGAAGTGAATTTTCTCTACATCTCTGGAAATACAGGTAATGAACTGTAGAATGGCCCAAGTACTGACCCCACTGAACTGAACCAAATCTTCTCCCACTCTCTGGAGCACTCTCTTTCATCTGCTCTACTGGCTTTTCCTTCTCACACATCCATACTGAACCTCATCCTTTTAAGTTTTTCCACATTAGCTCTGTGTCTCATTTATTGCAGAAACTGAGTCTAAGAAGAATGGGCCAGGGGTCCGTTCAGAAATCTAAGTAAAGCTGACAACTCAAGCCAGATTCATGTCCTGCACTGTGGAGCTGCCTTTCTCTACAGCCCTCATCATTCCCAGAAATCCAAGGAATAGGCATAGCCTTGCTTGATACTCTTGCTCTAAGAACTCTGAGAACAAGGCACATGTTAAAATGTCCATGGGAAGAACAGTGCACTGTGGACAACTGGCAGGAGCCAAGAAAAGCAGGAAGGAGCTGTGGGGACTTCTAGGCAGCTGTCCCAGGGTATGAGGGCATGAAGCCTTGAAAGCAAGTGCCAGGGACTTTCTCCTCTTATCAAAGGCAACAACTGTTTCACCTGGTTACACAGTCCCTTAAGGCAGCTATGTTTCCTGATCACTTGGACAATCAGATCTTACAACCTCTTCCTGAACTTGACCAGGCACAGAAAGTGATTGACTGATGATTGAATGATTGACCGATTTGCCTTGTGTCTGAGAAATGTTCTGTGTTGCCAGCCAGGTTCTTCAGCTTGGGCTTGGATTTTTGGTCTGAAGTCACCTCTCCGTGATCATAGGTTCTCAAGGATCCTGAAACTATACTCTTAACCAACTCTTTTTAAAATATATTTTTATTTATTCTTTGAGAATTTCATACATGTTCAGCATTTGGTCAAATGCATCCCTTACGCCATCTCCTCCAACTCCCTTCAGAACCACACTACTGTATCTTTCTCCTAATTACAGGCACTCTCTTTTTTACTGAGTTCATTTAGTGATGCCAGCACGTGCATGGGTGGAGGGCTACCCCCTGGAGCATGGGCAACCTACCAGGGATCATCTCCCCAGAGAAAACTGACCCTTCCTCCCCCAGCAGTAACAATAGCTCCTAGAGTGGGGTAGAGATTTGTGAATCCCTCTTCCTCTATGCTAGACTTCTGACTGGCTTAATCGTGTGCAGATCTTGTACCTGTGACCTTAGCTGCTCTGCAATTCCAAGGCTTATCCTAATACACAGATCTACAGGAACATACTTGGAGAATGGAATGTTCTGGATAAGGCCTAGAGGTAGGACATATGTTCAGTTTCGTCATAACCAGAGGAAAGGCTATACTAAGCTCTTCAATTCCTGTGAGTTAAAAACCCAGTGTTCTGAAGAAGCAAGAAGTGATGATGGAAGTCATGTTCCTCTTATTCACAGACACCCCCTACCCAGTACTCTGCGGGACTGAATGGAGCCCTAGAGCAGCCTCACGCAGTGACCTACCCAGCTCAGTGAGGGAGATGCCCCTACCTCCTTCCAGATAATCTAGGCTCTGGGATTTCCTCATCAGACACGAGAAGGTAGCAACTTGCATAACTAATCTACCTTCTGACATGTGTGTGCCTACAGTTAGTAGGAATGGGTACCAGTCAAGCAGAGACATGGGGACACCTATCAGCTCTTCCTCACACCTAACATCTCCCTGGATTCTCAAAGGATTGAGGGCGTGTGTCAACAAAGATCTTCTAGGACAGTGGTTCTCCACCTTCCTAATGCTGTGACTGCTGAGACCCTTTAATACAGTTCCTCATTTGTGGTGGCCCCCAACCATAAAATTGTTTTTGTTGCTACTTCATAACTGTAATTTTGCTATTGTTATGCATTGTAATATAAATATCTGTGTTTTCCAATGGTCTTAGGCGACCCCTGTGAAATGGTTGTTCGACACCCCCAAATGGGTCTCAACCCAGTGTTGAGAACCACTTCTCTAGGAGGCAGCTAGTCTGGGTGGTTCATTGCCTTTTTGTTAATTGATAAACCCATGAAAATCTTCACATATGGAAGCAAATACGTGCAATACTAGCATAAAAATGCTGAGGCAGAAGAATTGGGAGTTCAAGGCCAGCCAAAACACGTTGCAAAACCTGGTCCCAAAAAAATGAACTAAAATCTTACATATTAAAAGGACACACAGACATTGTGCAATGTTTAAGTCGGATTAAATATTCAAATTCACAAACATTTATCATCTCTTTCCGGTGAAAACTTTGTTTCATTTTGCTTGATTCCCTGAGGCTGGCCTCGAACTCTTGATCCTCAGTCCTCTTCTGCCTGAATGATGGGATTATAGGCATGAACCATCATGCCCAGCTGACGAAAACTTTGAAAACCCTTCTCCTAGCTTCTTGAAATGCACAGTGCATTATTGTTCTCTCCAGTCAACCTAGCACGCAATAGCACACCAGAACTTCTTGTGTCTTCCTAACTGTAACCTGGTACCCACTGAGGGGATATCTCACACCCTCTCTGCCACCATTCTGCTCTCAACTTGTCAGTGTTTTAGACTCAAGATCACGTGGAACTCCTCCTTTTAGTTCACTTTACATGACCTCCAGTTCCATTCATGTTGGGTGATTGATATTAAATACAGGCACTCCCCTCTTTGTCCGGTCATCAGTTGATAGACATAGAGTTGGTTTCAATTTCTTAGATATTGTGAAGAGTTTTCACAATTAATATGGAAGTTCCGATATTTCTTTGACATGCTGACTTCATTTCCTTTTAATAAATCCCCACTAGTGGCACTTCTGGATCATGAGGTAATTCTCTTTTAATTTCAGGAAGACCATCCATGTTATTGCGTGGTTCCACTAATTTACATCCCAACCAATAGTATACAAATGTTCCCTTGTTTCCACACCCTCTGGTAGGAATTCCTACCATGCCCCCATGGTCGTGCATGCCCAGTGGGACACTTAGTCATCTTTGCCTAGTCATTTCCAGGTCATAGATCCTGTGTGACCCATGCCCCATGGTTACACAGTCACATAGTCACACGGACATGACCATGTGATCTATGCACATTCGTGGAACAGCCACGTGGGCCTGTGTGCTCAGGTGTGTCCTGGCCCTTATAAGGCGGGCCCCATGTTCCCCTCCCTCTTTGTCGCACGTGTCCTTCCACAGGCCTGATCACGTCTATCCCTTTCTCTTTGTCTTGATAAAACTCTTGTTAGTGGATTCTGTCGTGTGTCATGACTTTTCCTTGGGGGCAAGAGCACTGAAAAAAAAAAACCAAACCATCACCCTCCCCAACACTTGTTACCTTTAGTCTTTCTATAGTAGCCATTCTTACTGGACCAGATATGTAACTCCAGTTTTCATTTGTATTTCTAGATAATTAGTAATGCTGAGAAAAATGTTTTATAAAAAGCATCCTTTCAGCTGGGCGGTGGTGGCGCACGCCTTTAATCCCAGCACTCGGGAGGCAGAGCCAGGCTAATATCTGTGAGTTCGAGGCCAGCCTGGGCTACCAAGTGAGTTCCAGGAAAGGCGCAAAGCTACACAGAGAAACCCTGTCTCGAAAAATCAAAAAAAAAAAAAAAAAAAAGCATCCTTTCTTTCTCTTATACTGATATCCATCATTCTTGGGAAGGTGTTCTGACACACAAACATCTATTCAAAACAAAACCACAATTTTAGGTTTGTTGACTAACAAATACCACATGAAGAACACAGCTCAGGCAGTGCTGGCTTTATCCAGGTAAGTCCTTTCAACCCCTCTGAGCCTTGATTTTCCATCTCTAAAAGAATGGCCAGGGCTGGAGAGATGGCTCAGAGGTTAAGAGCACCCACTGCTCTTCCAGAGGTCCTGAGTTCAATTCCCACATGGTAACTCACAACCATCTGTAATGAGATCTGGCACCTTCTTCTGTATAGATAATAAATAAATAATTCTAAAAAAAAAAAAAAGGAAAAAAAGAATGGCCAAGCTGTAGTGATACAGCAAGAGAGAGGCCTTGGTGGGTGGAGCCAAGGCATCCCACCGCGTGCCGGGCAAGAGACAGAGACATCATGCAGACAGCGCTCAGTGGAGAGTTTTATTTGGTGGGGGGAAGATAGAGGGGAGAGGAAAAGAGAGGGAAAGAGAGATAGGTTGAGAGAGAGAGAAGGGAAGGGGGAGAGGTGCATGCTACCTCATGGCAAGAAGGGAGAGAGAGAGAGAGAGAGAGAGAGAGAGAGAGAGAGAGAGAGAGAGAGAGAGAGGGAGAGAGAGGGGGAGGGAGGGAGGGAGGGAGGAAGAGAGAGAGCCCGAAGAGAGAGGATCCTTTCTTAAAGGGAATGAAGGTAGGATGGTGTCAGGATGCTGGGCAGGCCAGGGTATCATCTACTTATTGGCCAGGATTCCAAGAAGTGGGTCTGAATGCCGTCACAAGCCTCTTTGCTGTGTTTGTGATAGTAGGTGTTTGGGATGAGACTGAAGCTCCATGAGACCATGAGTCCAATGAAAGATACCTTGGAGCATTTCATGGCAAAGAATCCTTCCTTGGGAGAGACATCTCATCACTGGCCACCCAAACACTTCAATGCCTAACCTACTGTCATGGTCTCACCCCGAGTTTAACTCAAAGCAGAGGCAAGAGCAAAATTCTCCCAGCAGTTTTCCTTTACCAAGAAGACATTTGGAGGTCTCTGAAGGAGAAAGGAAGATAGCTACTATGATGGATTATTTAATAATAATAATAATAATAATAATAATAATAATAATAATGAGAACCTAGAGTATACCAGTGAAAGGGAAAAATCAGTAGCCCTCTTGAGAGACGCTATCCTCCCTTCTCTAAAGGTATTTGCTGACCAGCAGTTTTAGAGCTGACCAGAGATTGAACTCATGGGAAAATAAGACTAGAACAATAAACGTGAATGTATATATCCTGGGCTCAGCAAAAACAGCATATAGGGAGTAAAAAATTTATGTCTCTGTAGATACCCTGCATCCTGTTAGCCATTGGTAACTTCACGCTTATAGTTCAGTCAATAACTTCAAAGAACTACCTCACCCCAAGCCCCCTTGTCCAATCCCTAGATATGTAACCTTTTCCTATATAAACCCCTTGAAGTGAGTGCTCGGGGCCATCCTCCTCCACCTGCTGTGTCAAGTGTTGGACACGGACCAGGCCTGGGCTTGCTTTGTTATTAATAAGCCCCTGTGTGCTTGCATCGGATATCGGCTCTGTGGTGGTCTTGCTCGGGGCATGGTGTGTGTGTGTGTGAGGGGGTCTGGTAACACGGGCACAACACCAGCATGAGTACCAGCAAGATCCTGAGCTGGTGAAGCACTAGCATCGCAAGCTTCACAACTAGAATTTGATCCCTAGAACTCACATAAAGGTAGAAGGAGACAACTCCACAAAGTTGTTCTTTGTCCTCCACATGCATGCTGAACACACACACACACACACACACACACACACACACACACACACACGGGCACATGTGCACTAATAGTATTTTTAAAATAAAGTATACCAGCATGAATACATTTTTCATTTTATTCTCATATCCTCCAAAAAGAACTTCCTGCAATACGTGTGCTTTTGGAGAAGATGAAGCTGGAGTTGAGATGCTAAATAAAGTCTTCAAGAGAGGGTGCCTTCAAAGCAGAGTGTAACCAATAAAACTACGCTCTACTAGCATCTTACAGATTGTGGTGTGTGGGCCACTTGGCAGCAAGCCTACCCTCAAAGGACAGAATAAAATCAAAGTCAGGATCAATCATCCATCACTGGCCCCAAGGAGTGCAAGCCTAATGGCTCCTTTCAAGGGCCACAGTTTTAGCTCCAGGGAAGTATTGTTCAGTTCTACCTCCGAGTCTAGGCATTCAACCTTGAACACAGCACATGAGAAAGCAGCAAGAGTTCCAACTCAAGCACTCCCAAATGGGAGCTTCTCTCTGACCCATGAGGGCCTCAGGCCCTGATTGGTATCTCAAGCCAACTGTTTGAAAGAAAGCTCATCTGGGGACTTTTCTACATCAGTCTCTGGCCAGGTGAGTGAGACACTTCTCTTCTCTACTACCTGAATAGTCCCTGTACTCTTAGTCAAGCCCTGTTGACATGTTAAGACCCTTTCATTTCTTGGAACTCTGTGAACATTCCTACCTGTATCCTACCCAGTCTTGAACTGCCTGTGCTCTGTAATAGTATTTCTGGGACCCTGGGCTTTCAACGTGACTTGAAGGCAAATAATGTAGCCATTTTTTCCCTGAATTTTCAAGGGGTGAGAGGGAAGGTGCTTAGGCCTGATGTGGGGTGTCCTGCTCTGCTGGTGGAAGCACTCTGCCCTTAGCTGAGTACCTTCATATCATGTGGTTTGCAGAGATGAAGGTAGTGTTGAATGAGTTTGAACTCGGCCCATCTTCACTTGTAGACGCTGTGATCTCCCTGGAAGAGTGAGACAGAATCCAGCCTCACCTAGCCCAGAGCATCTCCATAAAAGAGGCTCCCAGACAGCTCTCTGGGCAGTTTGGGCTCTGCATCCTCCAGCCATGCACCTGCATCTTTCCGGCTTACTGTTCTACCTGGTGATCTCATTGCCTGCAGGTAGGAGGTCTGAATATGAAAAGGTCTCCTAAGGGCTCAGATCCTAAAGTTAAAATAAGTAAACAGAGCCGGGCAGTGGTGGTGCACGCCTTTAATCCCAGCACTCGGGAGGCAGAGCCAGGTGGATCTCTGTGAGTTCGAGGCCAGCCTGGACTACCAAGTGAGTCCCAGGAAAGGCACAAAGCTACACAGAGAAACTCTGTCTCGAAAAACAAAAAAATAAAATAAAATAAAATAAAATAAAATAAGTAAACAAACAAAAAAATAATATAAGCCCAGCATGGGAAGTTCCACCCATAGGAGATGGGTCAATTGGTTAGGGCTAAGATGTGAGTAAGGGGTGTCGGGATGTCATTCTCTACACTAGTTATCGTTCACTATTTCCTGAAGACCCCCAGGATCTTTAAAGAGGGGAGCCCATTTCATGATACACGCATTCCTATTCAGCCACCCAATTCCTACTTCCTCTAAACTATGTTTTGTTTGTTTGTTTGTTGGTACAGGATCTTTTTTTGTAGCCCTGATTGTTCTGGAACTCACTCTGTAGACCAGGCTGGCCTTGAGCTCCCAGAAATCCACCTGCCTCTGCCTCTAGAGTGATGGGATTAAAGACGTGTGCTACCACAACCAGCTTTTCATAGACCTAGACCCTACAGTCTCACTGAGACATGATGGGAAGTAAGAGGACGGGTCCCAGAAGGGGAATGAACAGATTCCAAACCCTCCACCAGCAAGAGAAAACAAGACTGGTTTTGCTCCTGGCCTCCTGAAAACTGATCTCTCTTTTTCTCTATTCCTTCAGGTAACTGTATGGTCGGGCATAGAGGTATAGAGTTTCGACCATGTACTGCAATCAATGGCCTTTGTTTCTTTGGTTGTAGGCCAGGATGGACATGGATGGCTTTCTGTAACAACATAATGTCCTGTTGTAAAGAGGAAAAATTATTTGCACCTCCTCAAACCAAAGTTGTATGACCTATGCTTCACGGCTCCAATTAAAAGGCCGTGTGAATGATTAAAAGTTCCCAATCTGTCTTTAAGTTCTGAGAGCTCAATAAGAGAGATTGTGGGGGCAGATGGGGATCATACTGGCCAATTTGCTGTTTCCTGGTAGGATCCCAGATGTACTTTGTGAAGAAGCATTGCAGTGAACAGTACTTCCTGCTTTCTCTTTCTTGTCTTAAATCATAAGTTCCTGCCTGGGACTAGGGAGAGGGCTCAGTGGTTAAGAGCACTGGCTGCTCTTCTAGAGGACCTGGGTTTGATTTCTAGCACCTACATGGTAGCTCACAACCATCTGTAACTCCAGTTCCAGGTGATCTGATGCCTTCTTCTGGTCTCTGCAGGCATGTCACATACGTGCGTAGTACACAGATAGACACCACATACATGAAATTCAATTAAATTTGAACAAAAATAAATAAAATAAATTCAGCTGCTCCATACAAGTCCACAGGCCCAAGGAAATGTCATTCTCTAAGCACAGAAACAGTAGCTGTCACGATGCTATCAGTCTTTAAACTATTTTGTATGTATCAAACTTCTTAATCCTCAAAACAGAATCTGGTTTCTTCAAATGATGAATTTTTCCCCCCAAATCACACAAGTAGTAAATTAGTTTGTCCTGGATTTGAACTCAGCCCATCTTCACTTGTTTTTTTTATCTTCTTGCTATCATCATCATTATCATCATTATCATTATTATTAATTTCTATTTATTTCCTCAGGGAAGAGCACACCAATTGATAACCCAATACCAAGTGAGTCCTGAAAAAACATAGACATACAAGTAATATACAAACTGAACAGACGTATTTACATATTTGGGAACACGCAAAACACACACACACATACACACACACGCACACACTATCCAGTCTATCTTGATCAAGTCTGCTGCTTTTGGTTGCACTGAATTGCTTCTCACTTGGGAAGTACAGGAGTTTGGCTGGGCTGTAGTTTCAACGAGAAGTCATGAATCCAACCAGATTCCTGAAATACTAACCCTTCAGAACTCTTCTTAAGGCTCAAAGCCATAAAGTACTTTCTAAGTTCCATTTCTGGCTCTCAACACAGGCCCTTGACCTTAAGTTCCCACACACTTGACATCCCTACTTTTGCCATGCATCCTCCCACTCGTGTTCAGGATGAAGCCATCTACACAGCTGTGTTGTGCTAGGGTGCTACCTTACCATCCATTCCCATGTGCCCTTCCCAAGGGGAGGCAGAACCATGGGGATCCATCAGGATCCTTGTAATTCACTGCAAAGCAAAGAGAATGCTTGACAGCCTCATCCAAAGAGTGGTCTTTCCCCAAACTGTGGCCACAGGAACGCTCTGTTGGGACAGCGGGAAGGACCCCCCTGCCATATGGCTTCAGCTTCTGACTCTCAAACTTCTAGCAAAAAAAAAAAAAAAAAAAAAAAAAAAGACAGCCTAAAGGTCATGATGGGGTCATGCAGCTAAACTCTAATGACATGATGCTTTGGTTAGCCCTTTGGAGCCCCTCCAGAAACATCTACAGTGTGTGGTAACCTGTATTGGCTCCTTAAAGCCTATCTATCCCCTTACCAAAAGAAAGGATGGGAGTGGTACAAAAGTTTATAAAATAACATGATAAAATTAACATAAAAATAGAAAATCAAGCCAGGCATAGTGCACACACCTGTAATCCAGCAGAGGCAGGGTAACAAGAAGTCCAAAAACAACCTGGGTTATATGACATTCTGTCTGAAAAAAAAATAATAATAAATAAGAATGAAAAGTAGGTAAAAGAAAAGCAAAAAATTCTTTCATCAGATTTCATATTTTCCTTATGGTCCCCAAGGCCATAATAATGTTGGCCAATAATACAAAAGTGTTTCTCTAACTTTGATAGTTAAGTGCAAACAAAGGACCCAGAATTCTCTCCAGCAGATAACAAAGAGGACTTAGATCTTCAAAATTATGGTTCCCAGAGAGTGCCTTAGTGTGTACCTCAGCATGAGAGCACTTGGTTGACAAGTACAAGAACCCGGGTTCAATCCCAGGACCACAAAACTGCTGGAAGCCACAGGAAACCATCATGGAATTCAACTACTATCACAAAAGCTACTGCTTGGGAAAGTCAAGGACTTCTCCAAAGGTCAAGCCATGGCTTAAGAAGCTTGGTGATATTTTAGCTGGATCCTACAAGTGATTTTTTTTTCCTCCTCCATGGTACTGGTGTCTACACATTCACTCCTGACATATACAACTGAACGAAAGAAATGGGTCCCAGCAGGGGAGGGAGGAGACGGGAGTGTAATAAAAGTCCCATGCTGCTTGTCCTTTCCTTCAAGGGGGTAAACAGCTGTTTGGCTGCCTGTGTGGAGCCCCTGAGTGCCCTCCAGCCTCATCTTTTCCCTTGAGGAGTGAATGACCATGAGCAGTCATAAAGACCCAAACCAAACGATTACAAGTTTGGTGGATACCAATCCGTATAAATACCAAAAAGTTACATCTACCCACTAGTCCTGCTGTTCTGAAATACTACTGAACAAGGCTCATTTCCAGTTCCTGGCTTGCATGGAGGCTGTACGCAGCATGCTTTACAGAAATGACTCCTTCTTGCCATCACAGACTCCCTCACAGTCTTTGCACACCAGCTTCTAGTCCATGCTGGACATTCTCGAGAAATCTAAGGCTTTTCTAAGGTCTTACTTGTCAGCTGCTTCCTTCTCTTTTGTCAAGGGCCGCACAGTGCTAGGCATGCAGTCAGAATTCAATAACAGAATAGACTTCATTAGAGAAAGTTCTAGAGACTCGTTGCGTATCCGTGCACAGACTTTGTTGGGTTCAGGGTCTCGAAATAATGGGGGACAGACCATCAAAGTCTATTAAACCGGAAGCAAACTTTATTCCAGAAAAAAATAAAAATAAAAAATCACCTCGGGAGGAGAGAGGTAGTTCAATGATTAAGAGCAGTGACTGATGATCTAGAAGACCCAGGTTCAATTCCCAGGCCATACAGTGTCTGATCACCCCAGGATTAAAAAAAAAAAAAAAATGACCGTGGGGCACAAAAGCTTATTAGCTAGCTGAAGCCACAGCCAATGTTGGGGATTTCTGAGACTGTGGCCATGGAGGTGGCCTATGATCCCCTTTTACAGTAAGGGGGAAAGCATCAGGCATGGGGTGCATGCTAGGAGTCACGTAGACACAACTATTAAAAGTTAACTTTGGTCCAGGCAGTTGATGGCTATAAGGGGCAAGGGGGTTAAAAGTTAACCCCTGGCTGTTGACAGAGGAGCTGCTGTAAAGCCAAGAGCCATTGTTAGAAGTTAACCTTTAGAGCTGATGACTGTCCGCTTTTATTTAGTAAGCTGATAATTTTATATTTCTATATTCCTGGACCCTTCAACTTAAAATGGCACTGAATTGTAAAATTAAAAAGAATTGGGAGGGAGCCTTGCAATACAGCTCATCAGGTGAAGGCACTTGCTGCTATACCTGACTATCTGAGCTTGATCCCCAAGACCCACATGGTAGAAGGAGAGGGCCTTTATGCATGCACCAGCACATGTCAGCATGTGTAAACACACACACACACACACACACACACACGCCCCATCTGGCTGAAGACCAATGAAAGCTGAGTTCAGAGAGGGGAGAGGCTTGTCTGTAGTGGGTAGCTGTTCCAGCCTTGACCTTGAAATACTGCCCCTAAAGTGACAGCAAGAAACTGCTACACTTGCCTATGATCTACCCCTGGGGCGTGGCCTAGAGGAGACCCCTTAAGACCTGAGGTGTTTATGTGCTTCTCTCTCTCTCTCTCTCTCTCTCTCTCTCTCTCTCTCTCTCTCTCTCTCGATCCCTCGTGGTCCTGGAGGCTGGACTGTACCTCATATCTCCCGGATCCTGTAACCGACCCCTTATTACGTGGAATTGCCTCGTTAATAATAACGATGCTTGTCAATCACACTTCTGGTGATAGGCCACAATTAAAAATTGTTTCATCTTTTTCAATCTTCATTTTGTTTGGGAAAATGGACACATGCCAACTTGGGTAAGACTAAAAAGAATACAGACCAAAATTCAATGAAATCCATGAGTGATCCCCAGCCTGTGTCTGCCTTTGAAAGCTCTGGGGTTCCCTCAGCCCTGGAGACTTGGACCAATGAAAACTACCAGGGTAGGAAGGCCAACCCCTAGTTTTTGCTTCCGTCACCAGGGGGCGCAAGCACAGGCTTCGGGCTTCTTCCCACTTCCAGCTTGAAGTTTGCAAGATCTGAACAGAGCTGAAAAAGTGTGAGGTTGGATACAAACTTCACAGACAGGGGCTTTTACACTGGGCTTGGGGAGGAGAGCAATGGGGGTGGGGATGGGGGGCTTACTAATGCTGACTGTGAGGACAAAATCCATTCCCAGCTGTATATGGTAATAAAAACCCTTAGCAAAAGTAATATGTTAATTGGAGTTTTATTTTAATTGCACATGAATGTAGACTTGGAAGCCATCTGTCTGGGCTCAATTCCTTGTCACTCTTTGTTGAATGACATTAGAAAAGGTACTTACCAAACTCCAGTTGCCCGTCTGTAAATGGGGAATAATAACCACATAACAGACCACACATAAGCAGATGAGCAAAAGATGTTGAGTGGGACTGAATTTGTCCACTAATAAGAACTACTGGAGTATTTCAGGCCCAGTCCTAGATTCTACTGCATAAGAAGTCAGAAAGAATGACTTCTGAAACCCATGCGCATGCCTTCTCACACAATCGTTCTTTATATATCTTTTTAATTACATTACGGAGTAGTGGACTTTCCCAGGGCTTGTCATACATCCTTAGCATCGGCTGCTCTTCCCCTCCCCTCCCCTCCCCTCCCCTCCCCTCTCCTCCCCTCTCCTCTCCTCCTCTCCCCTCCCCTCCCCTCTCCTCCCCTCTCCTCTCCTCCTCTCCCCTCCCCTCCCCTCTCCTCTCCTCCCCTCTCCTCCCCTCCCCTCTCCTCTCCTCTCCTCTCCCTTACCCTCCCCCCCCTCCCCCCCCCTCCGCTGCCATCCCTGCTTAAGTCTAACTCAGTTTTCCTCACCACCACCACCTGCACTCTTCTACCCTGCCCTCTCCCCTTAAGGCCTCCTCCCATCTTCCTCTCATGACCCCTTTCTAGCTTCCTGGGCTCTGCAGACACTTCCAAATTAAACACACAATTCCTTCAAAGCCAGGACCCACATATGAGGGAGAATATGCAGCATTTGTATTTCTGGACCCGGGTTACCTCATTCAGGGTAATGCTTTCCAGTTCCGTCCATTTTTTCCTGTTAATTTCATTTGCTTTTATAGCTGAATAAAATTCCATTGTGTGTGTAGCACATTTCCATTATTCCTTCATCAACCGATGAGCATCTAAGCTCGGTCCATTTCTTAGTGATTTGCATAATATTTCTTCCAAACACCCAGCTGGATCATCAGATACCCTTTATTCAGAGTTTGATCACTTAACCATGAGCTAAAAGACAGTGGGGGAATAAAAATACCAAATACCCTCCGAGCTCTGTTTAGTTGCACAGATTAAAAATAAGCAAACAGCCAGGCGGTGGTGGCGCACGCCTTTAAACCCAGCACTCGGGAGGCAGAGCCAGGCGGATCTCTGTGAGTTCGAGGCCAGCCTGGGCTACCAAGTGAGTTCCAGGAAAGGTGCAAAGCTACACAGAGAAACCCTGTCTCAAAAAACCAAAAAAAAAAAAAAAAAAAAAAAAAAGCAAATAAACAACAACAACAAGCCCTCTTCACACAGTAAACAAAGAAGATAATACACTGAAGGAAGCGTGACAAGGAACAGGCCAGCATCAGTGAAGATGGCTTTAAAACTCTGGAGACGGAATCCACAAAAGATGTCCACAGATGCAAAGTTAAAGACATCGGCAGGCAGCAGCTGTGCCTCCCCTTCCTGTCAATTTAGCAATCGCGTGTAATCCCAGGAAACCTTCCGATCACACAGACTCCTCCTCAAGCTCCCCAGGAAAGCTTCTAAATAAGACTGTCATCAGAACTTCTGAAGATGAGGAGTGAGCCCACGCCCCCTTCTAGACATTGGAGCCCATGATTCAGTCTGAACGAAGGGAGCGGCGGGTAGCCGCACATGCCCGGATGCATTGTCAAGTGGGAAAAAGTCAAGGATCACTCAATAACTAGGATCAGGGACACTTGGTGACTCTCTGCACATGAAGCTGGAGGCTCCCTACATGCATTACCCTAGAATAAACTCAAAATGAGGCAGAGATAGCAAGCTACAAAGAGGGAGCTGTAGGATTACTTTATCATCCTTCTACCTGAAATAAAACACAAATGCCATTTAAAAAATCATAGACTACAGCAGAAGAATCCTTTCTTCATGAAAAAGGAAAATAATCAGGAAACACAACAAATAACAAAATTTTAGAAGTCAGGTTGATAGTTCCAAGTAAAACCTTTCAAATATTAATAAAAAACCCTTGAGATTACTTCTATGAAGATATGGTGTGTGCGAATGTGTGTGTGTGGTGCATGTGTGTGCATATGAATGTGTATTTGGGGTGTACATGCATGTGTGTATATGTGTGTAAGTGGTGTGTGTGTATGCGTGTGTGTATGTGTGCATGTGTGTTTAGGGTGTATGTGTGTATGCATGTGAGCAGGTGTTTGGGGTATGAATACACATGTGTGTGGTATATATATGTATGTGTGTGTATGTGTGTGTCTATTGTGCATGTGCATGTGTGTTGGGGAGCATGTGCATGTGCTGTGTGAGTTTGGGGGGGTGTGGTGTGTATGTGCATGTGTGTGTGATGCATGTGTATGCATGTGAATGCGTCTTTGAGGTGTGCATACATATGTGTGCGGTATGTATATGCATGTGTGTGTGTGTACTGTGCATGTGCATATGTGTTTGAGGTGTGTGTGCATGTATGTGTATGCAAGTGTGTGTGTTTGGGGTATGTGTGTGTGGTATGTATGTGCCTGTGTGTGGTTTGTATGTGCATGTGTGTGCATGTATGTTTGGGGTGTGTGTGTGTGTGCGTGTGTGTTTGGTGTGTGTGTGTACATGTGTGTATGTGCATGTGTGTTTGGTGTGTGTGTGTGTGTGTGTGTGTGTGTGATAGTTCATGTGTGGAGGTCAGAAGACAATCTTGTACAGTTTTTTTTTCCTTCCATCTTTGTGCACATAGATTCTGGGGGTGGGACAGAGGGGACCCCCGAGCCCAACATTGGGATGTTGTTACAATGGAACACACCCACGCTAAGAGTGGCTTCTGCTACTCACACAGCACAGCATGGCAGGCAACCTTCCTGAGGAAACAATGGGGAACAGAGCGAGACAGGACAGTGGCACCACTGGCCGCCACTCACTTGGATTTTAAGAGCACAGCACTGTGTCAGCAGCAGGGAAGTGGCTGTTTCTGGTGGGCGATGAGGGAGATGACGAGTTTTGAAAACACTCTGGGAACATGTATATGAAAATTGGTGTTTTTAAGAGCCCCTCAGTCCACATGCACACAGAAGACCTGGGTGGCGTATGTTGACATCAGTAAGTAGCACTAGGAAGTGGGTCACATCACTCCAGAAAAAAAAAATGGATCTAACAGCCAAGCTTTCCTGACTGGCCTTTGAAAACCTAAAATGAATGAATGAATGAATGAATGAATGAATAGAAATTTTAAAAAATGAAGCGCCTCCTAGGATAATGACAAATAGCGGAAGTGTTGAAGAATAAAGCAGAGCTCAGATGTCTGGGGGCCATAATGGTTCCCTCTGCATGTTGTAGGCTAGTTCATGGTCTACACAGAGCCAACCAGACCCCAGAGGGAACCACAGAAGAGGAGGTTCAGGCTTTCAGCTGAGCTCCCATTTCTCTTCCAGACTTCCCAACAAAGCACAGGCTCCTGGAGCTCCCTGACCTCGGGAGTCCCGGTACGTTCTCGTCACTCCCTGCATGAGGCACTGTCCAGACAAGACCAAGGCTGTCCACCCTGTGGCGCCAGCAAGAGGACAGCAGACAGCATGGCCCCTACTCCCACCGCCTCCCTTCCCCTGCCACCATAACAAATGACCTCATCTGAGGAGCCGACTTGTATCAGCCATGTCGCTGCAGGTCAACAGAGGGAGCGTCAGGAAGAGCAGAGGCGGCTCCAGGCCGGCAGAGGGCGCATCAGGAGGAGCAGAGGCGGCACTGGGCACGGGTTACTTTGGCATAGACCTGGTTCTGTAGAGCATCAGCTGCAGCCTTCAAATCAGGGGCACGCTAGGATTACACACATACACACCACCCTGACATTTTGTTGTTACTGTGGTTTGAGTTTTGAGTTTTCATTTGCATGGACTCTGGGGATCCGATTCAGGCCCTGCGGCTTGCAAAGCAGGTACTTTATTGACTGACCACCTCCCCAACCCCAGGAGGCTCCCTTTGAACAGCCTCTGCTGCTGGAAGGTCCCATAGGTACCTCAGCCACAGGAACTACAGCCCCAATGCCTTCAGTCTGTCCTACAGAGTCATTTTAGCCAGTCCAGAAATTGAAGTCTAGGACTCTAACTGCTCCGTGGTCCGATTACCCTGCATTCCACACTGGTACTTCAGGGATACAGGAGAAAGCTCCTGCAAGTGATGGGGAGGCAACCATGTTCCATCAGATGATGTGACTACCCTGGTGGCTTTGATGCTGGTGTCTTTTTCCAATCTGGTCCAGCATTTAAGGATGGTGCTCATGCTATTGTTCATACAGGGGCAGGTTTTAGAGCCTTCAACAGTATGTGACCTTAAGCAAAGTTTTATAACCTTTCTAGATCTCAGTGGGTAATCTACCAAAGTGGTTGTGACAGTTCTTGTCTTCAAGCCCTTTTGTAAGAATCAAGTGAACAGGGGTTGGGGATTTAGCTCAGTAGTAGAGTGCTTGCCTAGCAAGTGCAAGGCCCTGGGTTCGGTCTTCAGCTCCGGAAAAGAAAAAAAAAAAAAAAAAAAAAAAAAAAGAATCAAGTGAACAACTAAATCAGTGTTCCATGTTCATCATGGAAGATGCTGTAGGGTGTCTTTCTGTACACTGTAAATATATGCTGTTCCTATTAGTTAGTAAATAAAGCTGCACTGGCCTATGGCAGGGCAGGATGGAGCCAGGCAGGAAAATCCAAGAGAGATAAGGAGAGTGGGGGGAGACGCCAAACCGCCCTCCAAGGAGCAACATGTAATAGGATGCAGGTAAAGCCACGGCCACGTGGCAAAACAGATTAATAGAAATGGGTTAATTTAAGATCAAAGAGCTAGCTAGCAAGAAGCCTGCCATAGGCCATATAGTTGATAATTAATATAAGCCTCTGAATGATTATTTTATAAGCAGCTGCAGGACCATGGGGCCAGGTGGGACCAGAGAAACATGGGAACTGGGTGGGACCTGAGAAACTTCCAACTACAGAAGAAGCAGTCAATAAATGTGTAACATGTTTGTTACCAGGGTCCATCTGGTGGTGGCCTGGGAAGGTGAGTGTGTGAACCTGTTGAGTGTGTGAACAGGGACTCAGTGACCTTCCCAAAGGCAGCTGGGGTTCTTGTATGCTGGAGCACAGGACCATGTTGGCCTTTCTGCCCTTACCCAGGATAGCACACATTGTGACTATGTGTACATTGCAAGCATCTCATGTCTTCAGAAATTATTAGCTGAGAGCTGGGGTTGTAGCTTAGTTGGTAGAATGCTTGCCTAGCATGCATGAAGCCCTGGGTTCCATTCCCAGCACAGCATAAACTGACTACAGTGGTGCTCACCTGTGATCCCAGACCTCAGGAGATGGAAGCAGGAGGATCAAAACACTAAGATTCTTTTTAGCCATGCAGTGAGTTCAAGGCCAGCCTGGGATACATGAGCTTTATCTCAAGAAGAAAGAGGAGGTGAAGGGGAAAGTGGGAAGAGAAGAGAAGAGGGGGAGAGGAAGTAATCATTAGGCAAGATGTAGATTTTGTTCAACATCAGAAAACACCTGTGTTAGGTCTCGCCTCCCCCCAGAGGGCAGCAGGTGAAGAAACTGCCACCTTGGAAGCTCCCCCAAGGAAAGAGTGTCCCCAGCCAGTCTTCCGGCCAGTCCCTGTGCTCCGGCAGACACTCCAACCCAGTGACACCTCTTCTCAGCAAGCGTCACCATAGGTCGGCCTCTGTACCATGGGACAGATAGATGGTCAGACACTAACCTGAGGCAGAGGGGACTTGGAGACTCACTGGCTTCCCCCAGATCCCACATTCTCACCCAGCTCCTGAAGGCCTGCAGGAGCTTCCTGGAGGTTTGCTAGGCTTCTCTCCTTCCACATCCTGACGTCAGCAGGTACCACCTCCCACCACACACTCGAGTGGGAAAGGTGCTGGCTGAGAAGGGTCAGCAATCATCCACGGACACACAGCTACTGTGCAAACTAAGCTTTCTGCTCTTATAGAAACATAATGGTTTGATTTCGAAAAACAAAGACTTAATATTTCCCCACTGTTACTCAGTACTGTGTTAGAATGTTAGATTTTCAAAATTGCTATTTCAGTTGCTGACTTGGATCTTATTTAAAAAAAAAAAAATAGTGGGTGTCTTAGTCAGTATTTTATTGCTGTGAAGAGACACCATGACCAGGACAACTCTTATAAAGGCAAGCATTTAATTGGGACTGGCTTACAGTCTCAGAGGTTTAGTCCATTATCAGCACGGCAGAAAGCGTGGCACCATGCAGGTAGACATGGTCCTGGAGGAGCTGAGAGTTTTACATCAGCATACACAGGCAGCAAGAAGAGAAAAACACTGGGCCTGGCGTGAGCATTTGAACCCCAAAGCCTACCCCCAGTGACATACTTCCTCTAACAAGACCACACCTACTTTAATAAGGCCACATGTCCCAATCCTTTCAAATAGTGCCGCCCCCTGTGGGCTTATAGGGCCTATTTTCTTCCAAACCACCACATCGGGCCAACAAGATGGCTCAGTGAATGAAGGCATTTGCAAACAAGACTGATAGCCTGAGTTTGAGTCCCGGGTCCCACATGGTAGAAGGAAAGAACAGACTCCAGCAAATAGTTCTCTGACCTCCACACATGGCAACATGGCATAGCACACACACACACACACACACACACACACACACACACACACACACACACTAAAATGACAGATGTGTCAAGCTTCTGTAGACCAGCTCTCCTCTGCTGCCTGAGCGGCTCGAGTCCTTTCCCCAGGAGGCCTCAGCAGCTGGTTGGCAGGTTCCTGCTCCAAAGCAACCAAATGTGACTGGAAGGCATGATTAAAAAATGCAGACATGAGGCCGGGCGGTGGTGGCGCACGCCTTTGATCCCAGCACTTGGAAGGCAGAGCCAGGCGGATCTCTGTGAGTTCAAGGCCAGCCTGGGCTACCAAGTGAGTTCCAGGAAAGGTGCAAAGCTACACAGAGAAACCCTGTCTCGAAAAACCAAAAAAAAAAAAAAAAAAAAAAAAAAAAAAATGCAGACATGCCGGACGGTGGTGGCGCACGCCTTTAATCCCGGCACTCGGGAGGCAGAGCCAGGCGGATCTCTGTGAGTTCGAGGCCAGCATGGGCTACAGAGCGAGATCCAGGAAAGGCGCAAAGCTACACAGGGAAACCCTGTCTCAAAAAGCCAAAACCAAAAAAAAAAAAAAAAAAAAAAAATGCAGACATTTCAGAAGAGTTGCAACAGAACTCAAGACTTAGGAATGCAACTCACAGGTCCATGCCCCTCTAGGTGTACCCCAGAATCTGGTTGCCATGACACCAGCTACACACACCACCACCACCACCACCACATGCATGCACACATGCACGCATACACTCACTCTCAAGCACCTGGCCATCTCCACCCAGAGCACTGCTTTGGGGATCACTCTTAACAAGTTCCCATGAGTGTGGCCTGTGGCCAGGACACCAGCCGCTCTAGTTTGCTTTCTGTTATGGTGATAAACACCGAGATCAAAAGCAATTTAGGGAGGGAAAGGTTTATTACATCTTACATTTCCATGTCACAGCCCATCATGGAGGGAAGTCAGGGTGGGAACTCAAGCAGGACCAGAAGCGGGGCCATGGAGGATGTTACTCACGGGCTGTTACTCACAGCCCAGCCCGGTCCTAGAAATGGTAGTGTGCCCTTTTGGGTCAATTGGCAGCCAAGAAAATGCCCGCACAGGCATACCCCCTGGCCAGTTTAATGGAGTCAGTGCCTCAGTTGAGGTTCCCTCTTCCCAAGCACGTCAAGTTGACAACCAAGATTAGCCATCACACCAGCTCTCAAGTTGAAGTACCTGAATTCTTCCGTTCCCGGCCATGCTTGAGTCTTCAGCTTCCTGTCTACAGGGAGTCCTTTAGGCCCTGACCACCTCTCTAGCCCTGACTACAGAGATGAGAAGTAGGCTGCTCATGGGGCCTCTGCTCAGGGTGAAACTGGCTACCAGCTTCAGAAAGCAGAGCTCTACTCACAACCACTGGTCTCCAGTGTACCTTCCCCACACTTGGAACTGACACGTGGAAGGGATGACTTAAAGTGGGTATCAAGAGTGGCCTAGATACGTGATATTAAGACCGCGGTATCAGATGTAGCTCTCTCTGAACTGTGGAAGGATACAGATCACAAAGCCGGTGAGGTATGGGAAAGGGAGTGGGGAGAGAGAAGCAGGGCTTCACCCCTCACATTCTTTGGGAATGGGATAAAGAGAGGAAGGGGCCTTGTGAGTCTGTGTTCCATCTGCTCAGAGTTGAGCCCCTGTCTTCCACTGTGGAAGGCTGAGAAGCACTGCACTAGAGACTCTAACCTCCTGCCGTCTCCTCCTGATGGTTCAGGGCGCTGTGAGTTCCAAGGTACCCCTACCTGTGGGTTTAACCCCTGCACTGTGGCTGTCACTGTCCACTCCCCTGGCCTACTCCAATTTGTATCCCTGTCCAACACAGCCCTGATGTGGAAGTCCCAGGATGGGGGAAGCTTCCCAGAGGCTGTCAGCCTGGGTGTTATTGTCCAGATCTCGGCTGCCACTTATCTGGGCCGCCCACATGGGGAAATGAGATAGTCCAACAGCACTTTTCCCATTAATATTCTTATCTCCGCTGGAAAGGATGCTCTTTGTGTGTAGTGACATGTGGGTGTGAGCTTACAAACTCCCGGGTCTCTCTCTCCTGAGTGCTTTTCATCCTAGGACTTCTGACCATGTAGATGTATGTCTGAGACACTGTATAACTTGGATACAGAGTGTGAGTGTACGAAGTATGCCTGTGGGATTTATTATAGAGAAGTAGATGGAAAGCAGGGAGGTAGAGGGAAAGGGATGGGGGGGAGCATGCTCGATTCCATGCATCGTGGTCCCGCTAAAGAAAGAAAACAGCAATCAGAAGGCCAGCCTTTTAAAAGAGCTAACCAATTCTGGTTGAGAAGATGAAAACCTGGGTCATTCATTGGTCATGAAAGTGTGTGTGAGCCTGGTCTTCTTGGAGAGCCAATTCTAGATACTAAAACATTACAAAGCTAAGTAATTCTTCTCATCACTGGAAATCCTCCCTTCTCCGTTTCCCCAAGACAAGAAAACCTTGGTGTATACACAAGAAATAAGCATGAGAATTTCATTACAGAATTGTTCATAGTAGCAAAAGTTACAAACAAGCCAAATGTCACTTGACAGAGTGACACAGAATGTCTTAAAGTATTGTAAACCAGGCCTGTGGGTTACTGTGTATCAGTTAGAAACAAAAAGCACCTTTGTACACAAAGGAAGATCCCCTAATTCATATGGATTATGCGTATCATTATGGATTATGCATATCATTATGGATTTTGCATATCATTGTGGATTATGCATATCATTTAGTTTCCTTTCTGCTGCCATGGTAAAACACTTAGACCAAAAGCAAGCTGGCAAAAGAAAGAATTTATTCGGCTTATACTTCCAGGTCTCAGTCTATCATGGAAGAAAGTTAGGGGAGGAATTCAAGCAGGAACTTGAAGCAGAAACCACGAAGGATTGCTGCTTGCTGGCTTATTTGGGCTTATGTTTAGTTAGCTTTCTTATGTAGCCCAGGACCACTTGGCCAAGGAATGGTGCCACCCACAGTGGGCTGGACTCTCCCACATCAGTCAACCATTAATGCACACCCTCCCACAGCATGCTCACAGGCCAGTCTGATCTCAGCCATCCCTCAACGGAGACGCCCTCCTCAGATGACACTAGGCTGGGTCAAGTTGATAATGAAAGCCAACAATGACACTATATAAGACCACCAAAGCGTCAGGGACTAGAGAAGGATCTGGAAGGTTCACACAGCAAAGATGACAGCAGCGGCTGCCTCTCTCTCTCTCTCTCTCTCTCTCTCTCTCTCTCTCTCTCTCTCTCTCCTCTCTCTCTCTCTTTTAAGAATTTATTTTTATTTTATGTGCATTGGTGTATGTATGTCTGTGTGAGGGTGTTGGGTGCCCTGGAACTGGAGTTACAGACAGTTGTGAGCTGCCACGTGGGTGCTGGGAATTGAACCCGGGTCCTCTGGAAGAACATTCAGTGCCCTTAACCACTGAGCCATCTTCTCCAGCCCCTGCCTCTCTCAAAGATAGGACTGGAATGAAGGCGAAAAAGGTGTCTTTTGCATTAGACACGTGATCTGAGTTGTTCTAGAAGAGAAATAAGTGTCTCTATTACTTGTGGAAAAGAAATCACAGGATTATAATTCCCCAGCTTTAGATCGGATGATCCAAACCCAATCAGAAAACATATATATATATATATATATATATATATATATATATATATATATATATATATATATATATATGTTTCTTCAAGACCTTGCTCTCAGTGGCAAATACGTGCTGGGGGTTAAAAAGGGGGCAGGCACAGACATGAGGTGGGGAAGGCTGTCAGTCACGTGACACTAGGTCTGCCTCGCACACCTGGTAGAGAGGGCTTCACTGGAAAGCAACAGCCCCAGCAGAGGCAAATCCAGAAAAGAGTCTAATTCAGGCTGGCTAACCTCTTGATTTTTCTTTTTCTCCACTCTAGTCACCTGAGACAGGGTCTCCACGGAGCCTGAAGCCAGGCCCGCGGCCAGCGAGCTCCAGTCATCCTTCCTTCTCTGGCCACGGCGGTGCTGAGGCTGCAGACACATGCACACGCTTGGCTCTTCAAACGGGCTCTGGGGATCTGAACTCAGGTCCTCACGCGTGTACAGCCAGCCCTTCACCTGCCGAGCCGTCTCCCCAACCCCAATTTCCTCCTTTTTAAGGCAAAGTAATATTTAATGTTACATACATATCGCATTTGTCTGTGAGTTCATTCCTGGGTGGACTTCTGGGTTGCACGGGACCAGTGTTTAACATGGGAGATGTTTGTGACATTTAGAGCCCTAGACAAAGTCTCCCTCACCTACAGGTGGGTTTTTTCAAGGAGGCTCCATCCACTGAGCATTCTGCCTTTCAAGAGCCCTAACTTACGAGGGCCCTCAGATCCCCGCTATTCTTTACAGACCTCAGAACTAGTCACCCCACCACACACACTGTGAGATGCAACACCCAGGCATCTGGATCACAGGATCTACTTCCTGGTCAACAGGATAGCTACTTCCCAGTCAACAGGGTCTGCTTCCTGGTGCTCAAAACCTGTCCAGTCCAAACTCCAGCCACCAAAACCAGCTCGTACTTAATACAGTCTTTCAATTCCCTCTTTCAATGCCTGGAACCTCAGGATTCTCATCTTGCTTTGAAGAAAGCAATTGAAGACATGAGGACTTTTTTTAAAAAATACCAAGACATAAGTCAAAACAATCACTTTCAAAACTGTAGCATAGGGTTTTTTTCCCTAATTGTTGTTGTTGTTTATTTTGTTTGTTGTTGCTGTTGTTTAGTTTTTCAAGACAGGGTTTCTCTGTGTATCCCCGGCTGTCCTGGAACTTACTCTGTAGACCAGGCTGTCCTTGAACTCGCAGAGATCTGCCTGTCTCTGCCTCCCAAGTCCTGGGATTAAAGCATTTTTAAATTTTTAAATGTATAGAAACAACCTTAACAAAATACAGATATGATGTAAATAAAAGTGCAGGATGTGCCTGGATTATTTTTTTTAAGATATTGTGAACCTGTATCAGAATTGTCAATCACTGCTGCTGGCTTTGCAAGGTGTCTCTGAACTGAGGCCACACAGTGGAGTGGGAGGTGTGTGACTGTGTCTACAGCCATAACCTTGACATAATGCGATCCTCTCAGCAACTTCCTTCTGCCTCACGCGAGTTCTTCCTTGCAGAGTCCAGATCCCACGCTGTTGATGTTCTGACGGTTTCTGCAGAATCTTCCTGGGGAAAGGAGCGTGGTTTGCGACAGCAGGTAAATGAATCTGTCACACATATCTCTGTATTGTCCCCTCTGCTGAAGGACACCATTCTTCTCCTGGCCACACGTGAGTCTGACAGCTGCTCAGTTCCTCGGATCCACTCCAGGAAGCCTGAAGGACTCCTGCTATTAACCCAGTTGCTGCAGGAGTCCAGACTACACATTTTACACTTTGGTCATTGGTTTTGGTTTTTAAGATTTATTTCATTTTTATGTGTGAGTGCCTGTGTGTATGTATGTGAATTATGTGTGTGCCTGATGCCTAGAGTGGTCAGGAGAAGATGTCTGATCCCCTGGAACTGGAGTTACAGAGAGTTGTGAGCCATCATGTAAGGGCTGGGAATTGAACTAAGGTCTTCTGCAAGAGCAGAAGTCACTTTTTAACTGCTGAGTCATCTCTCCAGCCCTCTACATTGTTGCTATTTATTACCCTTCTATGAATGTAGATATACAACATGTGATGACTCAGAATCTTATGTAGCATAATAAAGAGGGTTATGCGATATAACCTGATTATTACTGCTAATATGGAAGGCTATTTTAAACACAAAGACAAGTACACAAAACCGGGTCCCAATATGAGCACCTGTGCGTTTTAATGGATGTTAATACTTTGCCACATTGGCTTTAGACCACCTGCAGAGAAAAAGCCAATTATTGCAGTACAGCAGAGACCTTTGTCAGAACCTCCATTCCAGCCCAGACAGATGAGCCTGCCATCTGGAGGCTCTGTTCATCATTTACAGCCACATTGTGAGCTATTTCTGCGCATATACTTATAAGTAGCAGACAGAGCGACACACGCTCACATTTTTCACTGAAGTTCGATCACATTGGCGTGTTACAGGCACCTATGCAGTACCTGCACTCTCCAGTAGGTGGCACTAGAGTTTCTATCAGTGAGGAATTTTTTTAAATTTTTCTTTATTTCTCATTAGTAGTTAGCTAAGCTTTGCAGACTGAAGACAACTACCTGCAGAACACAAAGCTTTCCGTGTTCTGTTTTGGAAACAATAACCTGGAATAATTTCTTCCGATTCTTTCCCTAGACGGAAGGCTCCGTGGACAGGGCCCTGAGCAGAGGTATGGGACTGCTGTGCTGGAGTTCAAGATGCTTGAGTCGAGCTGTGAGCTTGAGGCCCTGGTCCAAAGACAGGCTGGCTAAGGGACAAAGCACCACCGCATAGCACCTCTGATCCCTGGCACATGACAGTGGCTCCCTCCCGACGACGCAGACAGACAGGAGATGGTTCTAGAAGTCTCCAGTTCGGAATCCACCTCCTGCCCTCTTGATGTGCGGGTAAGGGACAGACTCACAAGCCCAAGGTTTCGAACATCTTCCCCTTTGGGCACACACAGATTTAGCTGTTATGAATGGAAGGTGTAGTAAGGTGAGGCGTTAGGCCGAAGACTCAAAGTCAGAGAACACAGACACTGGAACTCCCCCAGCGCTGTGTGGGCTATGATCAAGTCTGGCTTCCCCTGAAGATTAGCCCCAAATCCATGGCAGCCAGGACACAGGCATCCACTCCTAACCCTACCCACGAAAAGAGCCAACAGATACAGTAAAACTGAGGAAATGGAGCAGCCACCCTGATGACCCTCCAGGACTTCCGGTGGCCATTGTCTACCATTACATATCCCCGGGTCCTGGTCTCCGGGCTCAAGGTTGGGGTGTGGACCCACAAGCAGACCCTGGGGTTTGTGGAAATCTCGGGTTCCCAACAGCTACCCCAGAGGCTTAGAGACGTGGCCGCCCCGCACCACCTCCTCTCCCGGCCCCTCCCTGACCTGCCCTCTCTCTGGCCTCCCGGCCTGAGAAGGCCTGGAGAGGCCGTGGGAGTTTGACTACCATTATCTGGCCCTTATCAGCAGTAAGTTCAGGCTGACACCGAGCCCTCTTAGTTCAATGACGAGGGGCCCGCCCGAGGTCATTCCTGTCTCCAGAGAGCCGGGCCCTATCTCAGCGACCTACGGAAACCTTGGCATGAGCTCATGCTTTCTGACGACAGAGAGGGTCCCTACCCTATCACTGCTCAGACATCCCCCCCCCCAACCCCACCCCCGGCGTCTGGCATGAGCCTGGTGAAGGCTCCACTATTCCTCACTGAAATAGCAACACTGATAACTGCAGCAGACAGAAGTACATTGACGAATCTCCATTCAGAAAAGCACTTCGTCCTCCTCCCTCTGCCTTGGTGCAGCCCTCCTGGGATGGACATGAGCATACAGGTCGAGTCTGTTCCCAACGTAGCAATGTGAAGATGGTACCTCCATAGCCCTGCAGAACCCAGGCTGAAGGATGCTTTTCCTCAGGCAGAAAAAATGCCTTTGGATGCCCTCCCCCATGCACTAAGGGTGCCGGTGAGATGATCTTGCCTGGATTGGTGAGGTAAACAGAGCCCAGGAGTGGGAGACAGTCCGTGGAGCATGTTGAGGAAATCCCTTGTATAGTATCCAAAACAATCGTAAAGTTGTTCTCTTCGCGACAGTTTCATCTCTTTGGGTACAAAGTTACCTTTCCTGGGTCAGGCCCATTCTACTTGAAAAACTACCTACTGAAATTATTTCAGACCCCAGGAACCACTTTCCTTCAAAGAGAATTCTGTCTGCTTATGCTTCTCCAGAACTGCCTTAAACCAAGTTCAAAGCTTACTGCTCCTTGGACCACCCATACCATGTGATTCCCACCCCTGGGAAACTGGCATACATCTGGTCTAACCTGACTGTAGGGGTGTAGCTCATCAGGACACGGGCATAGTGTGGGGAAATTTTTCTGTCCAGTTTTTTGACTGATCTGGGCTCAGATTTATTTCCGTCTTTCATTCTCCGCGAGGCTCTCAAAACAAAACTCCAGTTGGCTAGGAATGACAAATGTCCTCCAGGCAGAAGTGGCTTCTAGATTCTATTGGTATCTCTAGGGACCTGTTGAGACTGGGGTTTGGGTCTGATTTGGTCCATGTTAATGACTGTAATCAAATATTTGCGAGAATATTCTTAGTCTAAAATTTGTGCTCCCAGTTTCCAACAAGGGCCTCCTCTGAAGGCTTGGTTATGGAGGGAGGGGCTTCTGAGTCACCACCACTGACTGTTGTGTGTGGGGAGGGGGTTCCTTTGGGGATGGTGACATGATGGCTCAGCTCCCAGTTGGCTATGGGCCAGTGACTCTCCTGTGCTTGCCATGTGGTCCTCAAATCTTATCTTGTCAAAACCATCAAGGGACAGTCTGACAGCAAGACCAAAGTCAGACTCCTGTGATCTAATCACACAAGTGACACCCCTCTTGTGGCTGTTGCTAAATTAACCAGAAGCGAGCTACCGTGGGAATTCACGGGTTGGGAAGTCCAGACAGCTAGGACTCCCAGAGACACTCAGAAACTGGTCGCACAGCCGTCCCTGGAGAAACTCTTAGGTGTGGACATCAACCTAGACCTGGAAGTGTCCCGTGGGACACCTCCTCTCTGTCTAGAGGATGCTGCATTCCAAAGTCTTTATGCACAAGAGTCTTGACTATCAACCATTGATTTGCGTTCAGCAAATCACCGCCCTGAACCTTTGTATTCTGGTCTTTAAACTAGAATAATGAATGACTCCCTCCTCCCTCCCAAAGCTCATGCACCATCACAGCCTTACGCTATTACAGTACTGAAATATTTACAGATTACTTGGCAAAATCCTAGTTTCTCCAGCCTCCTGGATGTCCCTTGGCCATCCTGAGTCTTAATCCCTGCCTCAGAATCCCCACTGAACTCCACATTCTCCATCAACTGTGGGGATAATGTCCAAAAATGGCATGCTGGCAAGTTTCTGTAACAAAATGCTGCCGATGACACATACTTACTGTCACCATTTCTGTGGGTTAGGGATCCAGGAGTGACAAGCTGGGTCCTCTCTTTGGGGTCTCCCACAATGTGACAAACTGTCAGCTGGAGCTGGAGCTCCCCTGAAGACCTGAGTCACCCCACTTTGCACTAGCTCCACAAGGCCCATCCTGAATGTCTCAAATAACATCATTGAACATAGTGTTGAGCATAGATGTTCAAGCATCCAAGACAACATTCAATATACAGCAAATTCACTTTGCTGATTACACTCTAAAAATGGCAAGCGTGTGTGTGTGTGTGTGTGTGTGTGTGTGTGTGTGTGTGTGTGTGACGTTTGCCAGCACTGAACTCAGTCTTGCACTGGCTGAGCACACATCACATACTACACACTATACCGTGTAGCCACACCCCCATGGTGAAACTTCTATAGTTGTCTTTGTTTTTTTAGATAGGAGTAGCCCAGGCTAGTTTTGAACTTGTTATTTAGTTAGGGACGGCCTATAATTCATTATCCACCTTCCCAATGCTAAGACTACAAGCATCACCACAAAAAATTTTGAGGAAAAAAACAAAAACAAAAACCAAACAACATGGAGAGGAGGCTCCTCAGTCTTCTCACCGTGTGACTCCATTAACAGGAGAAGCCCAGAATGAGCTGATCTAGCCTCTTCAGTTCTAGTCAGCAATGGCCCAACGTAGGTCAAGTCATTGCTTAGAGAGCATCTCTCCTAGCATGAACCACCAGGGCATCCACTTAGATACCATGCAGTCTGGTTATTAGAATGGCACACAGCACAATGAATTGAGAAGGATTTGTGTTTGCTTTGGAAGAGTCTACGCCCAGGTGTTCCCCTGCTGCCCCGAGGTGCTGGACCTGCCCGCCTGGTTTCTTCCAGCTCAGAAGCCATGAGCTACATGGGACAAGGCTCTTCAACTTCTCCACATGTGGGTCCTTCTAGCTGCAAAGACAGTCTAGACTCTAGAGTCACTAGCCAGCCTGAATTCCACATATGCCTCCTTCCCGCTCTGGCCTCTTGTGGCCCCGGTTCCCCATCTGCGCCCTCTCTTACAGTGTCTGTAGAGATCAAACAAGTTTGTGTTTATAGAGACTTTAATTGCTGCATACAAATATTCAACAAATACAAGCTATAATTTGAAACATTTTTTCATTTTATTTTATGTGTGTGGGTATTTTGCCTGCATGTACGTCTGTGTACCAGGTGCATGCCTGCTACCTGTAGAAGTCAGAAGAGGGCATGGAACTCCCTTAAACTGGAGTTACAGAAAGTTGTGAACCACAGTGTGGGAGCTGGGAATTGAACTCAAGCCCTCTGGAAGAGCAGCCAGTGCTCTTAACCTCTGAGGTGTATGGAGTTGCTGGAATCTCAGGTGAAGATCTTATGACCCTCACCACTTCCTTCTTCAAGGGACCGTCAGCAGGCCCAAGATGGAGGGTCTTTTGTGGGTAACCACAGCTATTCTGATTAAGGTTGTAATAGCTGATGTGCTTGGGTGCAGCATTCCACAACAGCAATGCAGGTATGAAACAGACAGATCCCAAAACTAAGGATGGGGACAGGTGCCAACCCCATCACCTTTCCCAGTCGCCCTTCAACAGGACCCTCCTAAGGAGACGCTTCTGTGAAGATGTTTCCACAGCGGGAAGCTTTAGCCTCTGAGCTACAAGAAGCCCCAGCAGTACCTGATCCAAACCTCTCCTTTGGCAAATAGCACCAGTCACACAGAAGCCAGGCACAAGTTCGGGGGAACTGGTTGACACACAGCTCCAGGCCTACACCAGAGGAGGCTATGTAGAGAGGTAAGATGCCCAGAGAGGGTGTGACAGAGCCCGAGTTTGTGTTTATAGAGACTTTAATTGCTGCATACAAATATTCAACAAATACAAGCTATAATTTGAAACATTTTTTCATTTTATTTTATGTGTGTGGGTATTTTGCCTGCATGTACGTCTGTGTACCAGGTGCATGCCTGCTACCTGTAGAAGTCAGAAGAGGGCATGGAACTCCCTTAAACTGGAGTTACAGAAAGTTGTGAACCACAGTGTGGGAGCTGGGAATTGAACTCAAGCCCTGGCTAAGGATGAAGGAGCCTGGCCCACCCTGATCCAGAGTTTGATATGACCAGCTTAGCTGGGCCAAGTCACGTGTCTGACCCTGTTCCTTCATCTCTGGTGGACATCTCTCCCTTCCTTTGCCTCCCCTACCGGTAGACCAACTGGTAGTCCTAGTAGGTGGCAAGTTTGACTGTGTGTTTCCTAAAGCATTTTCCAAACTTGGATTAAGTCTCGCTTGCCTGTCTCTGGTCCCTCCCTGGTCACCAAAGCAGTGGGTATAAGACTGACCTAGGCTCCCAGAGTCTATCTAGGAACTCTACTCAAATCTAAATCCTGTCCCCATGTCACCCCAGTGATTGTCCCCTCTACTACTGGATGCCCGCTAGGATATACTAAACTTCCAGAGCTTTTTTTCATATCTTTCTCACCCATCTGTTAAAACAACCATCAGCCTCCAGCTCTGCATGTCATTCTGTGCTGGGCTCTTGGCCTGTGCCACCAAGAGAGGAAAGTCAGCTCATGAGCCAGGAGTGACCAGGGCAACAACCTTCAAAACAAAGAAGTGGGAGGGCTGTAGAAACTGGGTCAGGGTGCCCTACCTACCTCACTGCAGGCTTCCCAGGGTAGGAGACACCTAGGCTGAGTCTCAAATACACACAGGTAATGAATGGTCTGGCTGCAGAGAGAAGGGTGGGTATGAGAGAAGAGCTACCTATGCAAGGGGAGGTGGGAAAGAGCAGAGCTGTCTCTGAAATTATGACAGAGGAGGGCTTAGTATTGATTGTCAACTTGAGAGTCACTGAGGAGACAACCCTCTGGACCTGTCTGTGAGGGGGTTTCTAGATTGGGATAACTGAGGTGAGAAGATGCCCTCCTATAACTGGGGCAGCACCAGTCAATGGGTTGGGATCCCCGGATGCATAAAAGGGCACAAACCATGAGGTGAGCATCCATCCACGTTCATCGCTCTCTGCTTCCTGGCTGTGTGATACCACCGCTTACCTTAGCTCCTGCTGCGGTACCTTCTCCCACAAGGTCACAAGGTGAGTGAGGCAAGACTCCTTTGGAATGGACAAAACCCATCAAGGACTCATCCAGGGGCCGCAGCAGCACCCCCACCCGGATGTGCTCGGAACAGCAGCCCAGAACGCACTCTGCTCTGAAACCCCGGGTGTCGTGTCTTAGTGCTTTCTCCAGGGCTCTTTTCCAGAGAGTTCTTTCTTCTTATCTCTGTAACTCCCACCTTCCCCTCAGTTGACCCCTGAATCCTTCTTCCTCAGGCTTGAGCTCACTGCTCTTCTCCAGTCCCATCCCTACAGCCTGTGAGCTGGGTGCCCGGGCTCAGTGTCTGCTGCCATATCCGTACTGGTGCCTCGGAGGAATTCCCAGGCCAGGGCTAATGGACATGCAGGCAGCCTCCTGGGAAGACTATGGGGTGACGGAGGGTGCAAAAGGAGACCGGGTGATGAAAACAGGAAGGTAGAGGTGATAAGGGGGGAGCCTTGAGGGTCTTATTTTTAAAAACAGTGAAGTTTGGGGAAGTCCTGAGCTGTGGAACAGTAGTTCCTGGTCATCTGGCTCAGAGCAGAGCTGTCCCGGAAACACCATCATTCATTCACAGGATCACAGAGGAAGATGTGTCCGTGTGCTACTGGGATTCCTCTAGGAGGCTGGTCCTTCACTCATCCAATAAGGCCTTTATTAAGGGGCTGTCGCTGTATGTGCACACACGCACGTCTGGCCTGTCCTCGGGGCTTATGTTTCCTGAACATTCCAGGTGCACTGCTGCATCCAACCTTTGCATTTGATTTTTTCCTCTGCCTGGAGTTAGGTTTCTGCGGGTGTCCATTCCTCATGTCACCTTCTCAACAACGCTTTACAGCATCATGCTGTTTAGAATTATAGAGCTACTCCCCCAGCTCACCCCGCGCTACCTGCTTTCAAAGTTCCCTGACTTCCTAGACCTGCCCTGTGAGCTTAAAGCTGAGTGAACTGCTGGCCTCGAAAAAGAGCCTGTTGCACGCACCCACGCAGATGAGGATCTTGCACTTTGTTTACTGACACATTCTTAGGTTATTTACACTCCTAACAGAATCTGGCATACAGTTGGAGCTCCACAAACACTTGGAGAAGGGATAATGGACTGGGTAGTTTCCAGGTCCCAGGAGAGAAACCGGGGAGGGAAAGATGTGTGTGCCTAAAGCTTTGTTGTTCTAGAGAGCTCTGACAGGAAGGTCACAAGGTGGGTGAGGCAAGACTCCTTTGGAATGGACAAAACCCATCAAGGACCCACTGAGCTCTGCTCCCTGGAAGACAGTGAGGATACTGTGCTCATTCGTGGTGCTTTGCAGTCCTGTGCAGAACGCTCACGTCAGTCAGCGTATGCGCACAGCTACTATGTGTGGTGACCCAGCTTCAGCCAGGCTCTTCAGCCCTCCTGCTCTGTCCTGTCTCAGCTTCGCCCACCTTGTCTTGGCAAAGAATCCCATCAGGTCAGTTTAATAACAATCCCTGACTGTTGATACCTACCACCCTCCCTCTCCAGATGTGATCAAGTTCCGCATTCCTCATTCTTTAAGTCTTCGGCCTGCCTTCAGCCAGAATCCCTCTGCCCTCAAGACCCTTTAATAATGTTCAGTCCACTGGCTTCCTCACCCTGTCCTTGGCTATAAATGCTCCCTCCTGGCCTTGTTGTAGTAGGAGTTGGAACCCAATAGTCTCAACTCACTGAACTAGTCTTAAACTGTCTCCTGATGTTTAGACAACTGTCAGAAGAACTTCTCTTTAACAGGAATCCAGCATTCAATTAGACAGGAGCCCTGACTTCAGAGTTCCAATCAGTGAGGAATTCAGATGCATAGATCAATAAGCAAATACAAGACCACAAGGCGTGCAGCAAACGCGTGATCAAATGCGGTCCAACTGCCCACTGAATACTTACCTTTACATCCTCACTCACCACTGATCAAAGTGCCGAGAACAAGCGACCATTGAGTTCTCAACCCTAACTGGGTCGTCTGTATCAACTCCCCACCCCAAGGCTCGGGGACATGGTAGGGGAGGAGATGGAAAGACCGTGAGAGCTGAGGGACTAGGGTGAATCCCATGGAATGTTGTCTTACCCTTTGATTGCACTACCCTGGAGCCCACTCGATTTTCAATGAATATATCCTTCTAGATTAAAGGTTTTTTTTCCTGTGAAAATACACATACTCATGTGCGCATGCACACACATACACACCCCCACATGAAAAACAGAAAAAAAGAAGAAGTCAGTTGCTCTAGATGTCAAGGATCATGTACATTGATAAAAATCTTTGAAGATGGAGTTATTTTCTGCCTCTAATTCCTGAGCTTCTAGAAGTACAAACTCTCATGTATCCTTCAGGTCTAGGCTACATGACTCTTCCCTGCAGGACCCTGGGGCTTGCACAGGCTTTTGTACAGAGGCAGATCCACATCATCTTTACTGTTAGAAACTGTGGAGGTAGTGATAGGCCTCATCCCCACACCCACAGAAGAACGTGTGGGTTTCAGGATGAGCAGCTGATGAACGTGTTTCCAGGCCAAGGGAATATATCCCCCACAGTGTGGAAGTGGGGAAGCATGGGAGTGTTTTGGGGGGACAGGGAGAGCCCACCTGTCGGGGTACAGAGTAGTTTGAATTAAGACTCGGAGACTCTTGGCCCTGAAATTGCGAGGCTGGTGAGGCTTGGGGCCCCTGATCTACAGGTTTGGGGGCTTCAGGGCAGTGCTTAAGCAAGGAGGCCCTGCTTTCAGTGTTGCTATCACTCTCTCTCTTTTCACAGGTGGCAAGGCATTCGGGATAAACACAGTGGGGTCTAGCTCAAAGTCACCCGACCCTGGTTCAGTCTGGGGCTAAAGGACCCAGAGGTCCAGACACCTAGAGTTTGGCGAGGTACAGGCTCCGGAGCTGGTGTGTGGACAGGGCTGTGGAGTGCATGCGGCATGGAAGGGCTGATGCAGAAGACGGGGGGGGGGGGGGGGGGGCGGAAGTAGATGAAGGTAGAGTTGTGTGGTAGGTGCAGATGGAGTGGAGGATGGGCAGGTGCTGGCTGTGGGGGTACAAGGAAGGGCACAGGTGCAGCTGGAGGTGGAGGAGCAGGTAGCAGAGGAGCTCGGCTGATGGGCAGGGGGAGGGGAGGGGAGGGGACGGAAACCAGGCACTGGCCTTGGAATGTGCTGCAGGCCCACACAAACTAGAGGTCATTAGACTGACTTCACAAGAGGATTTCTCACTCTCCAAACACAGCCCGGTCTACAGACCCCGTTCCCTCAGAAACGGGAAAGGAGGAACACCGAAGTCGTGGCAGAAGAAGTCAGGGCAGACAGCACTGGAATGTTCTAGTAGGAACATTGGCATCCATGAGAGAAGAAAGCACCTACTGGGATGGGTCCATTCACTCAGTTGACTGTTCCTACACCAGATTGGACACTTGGTGGCGCTGTGGGCATGAAAGGAGAACATGTCAGTCAACCAGCCTGTGGGGAAAAGGCTTAGTGGCAATTTAAGGAGCCCAGCCTACATCCGGGCTCCAGCTAGAAACAAACATAGACCTGGAGAGGTCCTGTGAGACACCAGGAGGCAGACGGAGCAGGAATGAGGACCGTCTGTCTCACGGCCAGGAAACGGGGCTCTTGAGGTTATGGGACCTACTCCGCTTTCCTTGACTCACCGCTGTTTGATTAGGAAAGGGCATGTGTGTGCAGTAAACAATATGGGGGAGTCTACAGGGAACTGGTGAACTCAAACTGTCCCCAACAGACCTCTGGTAGTGAGGAAGAGGAAGACACGCTAAGTGACCCCAGAGCTGGGAAACCTACAGTTCAAAAAAGTGAAGTCGGGAGTGTTAGGAAGGACTCAAGGTCAAGGCCTTGACTGAGGCATGGTTTTTCTCCACCCTCTCAGAACCCTGTGCCTGTTAAATGGGGACAATGGCACAGAAGGGTGACTATAGATGACAAAAATAGACTATAGGATTCAAAAAGGAATTTGATAGATTCATTGTTTTTTGAGACAGGGTGTCTCTATGTAGCCCTGGAACTCACTCTGTAGACCAGGCTGGCCTCGAACTCATAGAGATCTATCTGACTGTCTCTGCCTCCTGAGTTCTGGGATTAAAGCTGTACACCATCATGCCCTGCTGCCTTAGTTAGGGTTTTTATTACTGTGGAGAGACACCATGACCATGGCAACTCTTTTTTTTTTTTTTTTTTTTTTTTTTTTTTTTGGTTTTTCGAGACAGGGTTTCTCTGTGTAGCTTTGCGCCTCTCCTGGAACTCACTTGGTAGCCCAGGCTGGCCTCGAACTCACAGAGATCCGCCTGGCTCTGCCTCCTGAGTGCTGGGATTAAAGGTGTGCGCCACCACCACCCCGCAATGGCAACTCTTATAAAGGAAACCATTTAATTGAGGCAGCTGCTTATAGTGTCAGAGGTTCAGTCTATTATCATCATGGCAGGGAGCGTGGCGGCATGCAGGCAGACATGGTGCTGGCTACATCTTGATCTGAAGGCAACAGGAAGTGGACTGTGACACTGAGTGAAGCTTAAGAAAAAGAGACTCCAAAGAGTGCCCCTTCAGTGGCATGCTTCCTTCAACAAGACCATACCTCGCAATAATGCCACTCACTATGAATTTATGGGGTCAATTCCATTCAAACTACCACACCAGCCAAAGGGCTGGAGTTTTAAGGCTGTGGTAGATTACTTGTGCAGCATGTAGAGGCCCAGCACTGAAGAGAAAACAGGCCCAGGGGTTGAGAGTACTCACTGTTCTTGTACAGGATCTGAGTTTAGTCATCAACACCCAGTCAGGTGCTCACAGTCACCTGTAACTCCAACTGCAGGAGCACCTGATGCCCTCTTCTGGCCTCCTTGGGAACTGCACTCACAAAGAGATTATAAAATAAAAATAAGTATTTTTCTAAGATTGTTAAGCACGTGTGTATGTGCGTGTGTGTGTGTGTGTGTGCATGTTTTCTCAGGAGCCACCCACCTTGTTATTTTGAGGCAAGGGTTCTCATTGGCCTCAAGTTTGGCAGAGTGAGTACATGGCCAACAACGTCCAACAAATCTTACCTCCACTTTCACAGGGCTGGGATTATAATCACTGTTATCATACTCAGCTTTTTCATTTGAGCTCTGAGGATCAAACTCAGGTCTTCATGTTTGTGCAACATCATCATTGCTTTGCCAATTGAGCTATCTCTCCAGCTCTGGTTAATATTTTTAACTGATACATAAAGATATACAATTGTACATATTAAGGAAGTACTGTGTGATGTTTTGCTGCATATACACATTCTATAATGTTTAAATCACATTAAACACATTTATTTTCTCAGAAATTATTCTTTTTTATTTTTCCTAAGACAGCCCCCAAAACAAACCACAATTATCTGTGTTTACACTAATCCTCCCCAGTGTTCACACTATTGGTGGCAAAAATCCCTGAGTGCAACTTTTATCACAAAATCAAAGAGGTTGGGCGTGGTGGTGTATGCCCCTAATCTCAGCAGTGGAGAGGCAGAAGTAAGATGATCAGGAGTTCAAGGTCATCCTTGGCTACATAGCAAGTTCAAGGCCCACCTGGACTATGTTTGATCTTATGTCAAAGAACCAAATAACAAAGCAAAACCAGAAACAATCAAAACCAGGGAGGTTGAGGAGTGTAGCTCAGGGGTAGCTATCACTGTGAGGTCCTCCCTGGCACCACCACACTGAAGAAAAGAAGGGCGGGTGGGATTTAATCTGGAAAGCCTAAAGCTTCATGTTGCTCGGCTCCAGAGCCCAGCTGACACTATGAAAAGGCTGTCTCTCTGCTGAATGCTTTTTTGCGGGGCAGCGTGGGCAGTGTTATAACACGTGCGAGAGAGTCTTCAATGGCCCCTGCCTCCTGAAGTCACAGTTATTCGGTGGCCTCTGTTGCATATGGCTGCCGGCAAAACTGGTCACAGAAATGATGGTGTGATTTCACAGACCAGGTCCTAAAGGCATTGTCTTGCTTTCTCTTAGGTTACTCACTGTGGGGAAGTCAGCCACCTTGTTGTGGAGAAGCTGAGGATACCTGCCAGCAGCCAGCACCAGCTTGTCAGCCATGCAGTGAGCCACCTTGGAAGCCGATCTCCAACCCCAGTTGGGAACTGGTGCTCCCGCAGAAGAGGCAGTGTGATGGGATTCCTGGAGACCCTGAGCCACGGCAGCCTGCCCCCAGCCCCAGACTCTAGACTCTGCAGAACTGCTCCATCACTGATCCAATTTGAGTAGAAAATGTCCTCCACAGGCACGTGGATTTGAAAACCTGGGCTCCATCCGGCAGCAATGTTTTCCAAGGCTGTGGAAACTTCTGGACATGGGGCTGCTGGTAGCCTGAAGCTTAGTCTCCCTTGCAGCATATGGCCCCTGCTTCCTGGTTCAGTCACCACTTGAGAAGCTCAGCTACAGGCTCCAGCCTTTCTAGCTGTCGTGGTTTAACCATCACGATGAACCCCAGTGCCCTAAACTGTGAGCCTTGAGTTGCTTCTGTGAGAAAAGTAACTAATGCAATCTTAAATGATTAATTGATAGTTGAAGCTGTTTGGGAATAAGTTGTTGCTCATCATAATTCAGCAGATGGAGTGTTTGCCATGTAGCATGACTAGAGTTCAGAGTCCCCAGAACCCAAGTAAAAGCCAGGTAGGCATCCTGTAGGCACACATCTTCGATCCTAGCATTTAGGTAACAGAGGCAGGCAGAGCTCTGTGAGCTCAAGGTCAGCTTGGTCTACATAGTGAGTTTCAGGGCAGCCAGGGCTATGTAGAGAAACTCTGTCTCAAAAACCAAAGCCAAAACAAAACAAAATAAAACCCCAAATGAGCACTGGCAATCCCAGTGCCCTGTTAGCCAAGACAGGGGATCCCTGGAGCGAGTCGACTAGTTACAGGTTTATGCCTTTTTTGTGTGTGTGTGTGTGTGTGTGTGTGTGTGTGTGTGTGTGTGTGTGGGTTTTTTTTTGTTTTTTTTTTTTTTTTTTGGTGTTTTTTGAGACAGGGTTTCTCTGTGTAGTTTTGGTGCCTGTCCTGGATCTTGCTCTGTAGACCAGGCTGGCCTCGAACTCACAGAGATCCTCCTGCCTCTGCCTCCCCAGTTCTGGGATTAAAGGCTTGTGCCACCACCGCCCGACCCTAAATTTCCTTTTATAGGATTTTTCTTTTCCTCACAAGATCTTGTTAGGTAGCCCAGGCTGGCCTCAAACTCACAATCCCACCCCTAAATGCTAGGACTACAGGTGTGCACCACCAGTGCTTTTCCCTCCCAAATATGACATAACCCTTATTTTGTGGTGTGTGTGTTAGGCGTGTGCTCTACCATGGAGCTGCGTCTTCACTTCCTGCTTTTATTTCTTGATTTCTCTGTTTTCTGTTTTGTTTTTTGAGACAGGGTTTCTCTGTGGAATAGCTCTGGCTGTCTTAGAACTCACTTTGTAGACCAGACTTACCTTGAACTCACAGAGATCCATCTGCCTCTGCCTCCCAAGTCCTGGGATTAAAGGCATGCACCACCACTGCCTGGTTTTTCTTTCTTTCTTTCTTTCTTTCTTTCTTTCTTTCTTTCTTTCTTTCTTTCTTTCTTTGTTTTTTACATGTTTGTTTAATGGAAAGTATTGTAGGAAAGTTGGATTTAACAACTCAGATTTTGAAGTAGAATTTCACAGACCGAAACTTATATTAATAGCAACTTTTCAGCGTCCTTTGATGAGGCCACAGTCATTTTCTCTCCTCTTTCTGTTCCCAGTTTGCAGAGGCCCTTACTGGACATCAGGGAATGATTAAAGATTAAGTGATTGCTTAATCTGACCAGAGCCACCTCACAGGCCAGTCCCCAAGCCACAGGGACTCTGGGGCAGACAAAGGGGAAAGGCAGATCAGCCTGGAACTGTGGACTCAGGGCTACTCTGCCCACAGCCCCAGGTCCATCAAGAGCCCTTGCCTACATGTAGAAGTCAGAGAGAGATCAAGGAAGACACCCAGTGTCAACCTTAGGCCTCCACATACAACAACAGTAGCGTGTGTGTGTGTGTGTGTGTGTGTGTGTGTGTGTGTGCGCACACGTGGGTATGAATGAGCACACACGAGAACACACACACACACACACACACACACACACACACACACACACGCAGAGCAGACACAAGCTGAAGAACTGAGTTCCTGGAACTGAGTTTCTGTTCCTGCTCCATCATTACTGCTGTGTCATTTTATGTCTTTGAATCTCAATTGCCTTTAAGAAACAGAACAGAGCTGGGGGCACAGCTCAGCCCTAAAGCACACGCTTAGTGTGTGTGGTGGAGGCATGAGCATGCTATTTGCCTCACACATATACTTACAGGACCAGACAGACACGAACCTGCCACAGCACTAGGCCCAGGGAAGGACCAGCACTGAGCCTGCTAGGCACACACTTCCTGCTATCATTCACTGTGGGATGGGTCTTTCTATCTGCCCTTAGGGCTGCTGTGAGAGCCTCATGGAAATCTGTGTCAACAGTCAGCAGGCTTGTAGACTCCTGAGGACTTTGTGATCTCGCTGGAGTTAGCATCTGAGGGCCTCCGTCCGGGGACTCTGCCAGCATGACTTCCTCTGTTGGAGATTAACGGCAGGGGCTACTAAGGTTCTATTTTGCCACTGGTATCACAGGACTGTGGGTGGAAAGCAGCAGGAAGCTTACTCCCCACCCCAAGGACCATCTGTAGCCACAAAGCTGAGCTACTGAAAACTCAAACTCCAAAGCAGATAAGGCATGTGATCCAACAGTCAGGAGACGCTGAACTCACCGGGGGTGTTCTAGAAAGGAAGAAAAAACCCCAGAGTAAAAGGTCTTTAGTGATGACGCTTGAAGAAATACGCTGAGCTCTGCTGTGCTGGGAAATCTGTGTGTCCACCCCCCTTCCTGGGACTGTGGGCAGAGTAGCCCTGAGTCCACAGTTCCAGGCTGATCTGTCTTTCCCCTTTGTCTGCCCCAGAGTCCCTGTGGCTTGGGGACTGGCCTGTGAGGTGGCTCTGGTCAGATTAAGCAAGTGACCCTCTTTAATCACTCCCTGATGTCCAATAAGGGCCTCTGCAAACTGGGGACAGAAAGAGGAGAGAAAATGACTGTGGCCTCATCAAAAGACGCTGAAAAGTTGCTATTAACGTAAGTTTCGGTCTGTGAAATTCTACTTCAAAATCTGAATTGTTAAATCCAACTTTCCTACAATACTTTCCATTAAACAAACATGTAAAAAACAAACAAACAAACAAACAAACAAACCAAAAACCAGGCAGTGGTGGTGCACGCCTTCAATCCCAGGACTTGGGAGGCAGAGGCAGATGGATCTCTGAGTTCAAGGTAAGCCTGGTCTACAAAGTGAGTTCTAAGACAGCCAGAGCTGTTCCACAGAGAAACCCTGTCTCAAAAAACAAAACAGAAAACAGAGAAATCAAGAAATAAAAGCAGGAAGTGAAGATGCAGCTCCATGGTAGAGCACACGCCTAACACACGCCACAAAATAAGGTTTATGTCATATTTGGGAGAGAAAAGCAGGGCTGGTGCACACCTGTAGTCCTAGCATTTAGGGGTGGGATTGTGAGTTTGAGGTCAGCCTGGGCTACCTAACAAGATCTTGTGAGGAAAAGAAAAATCCTATAAAAGGAAATTTAACTGGAGTTGGATGGGCACAAACCTGTAATCCCAGCACTTGAAAGGGTGAGATGGGTCCATCACTGGTTTGAGAGTAGACTAGGCAACACAGTGAGACCCTGTCACCAAAAAACTGAAGAGAGGAAAGAAGAGGGAAGGAAGCAGGGAGAGGAGAGAGGGGAGGAAGGAGGGGGAGAGAGAGACAGCAGGCCCAGGGTCCTGGTTAACTCTGCATAGTGCACATAATTTTAAAAGAAAATAAGTAAGCTTTTGTGCTGGTTTCCCAGGGTGCCAGAACACACTTCCACACACTGGGTGGGTTAAGCCCACAGAAACATTTTTCTTTCAGTTCTGAAGGCTTGAAGTACATCTGACTTGCTCCCTTCAAAGACTCCCAAACAGAACGCTTGCTCACTTCTCTTTCTGGTGACAGTCCTTGGGACGCCTACGGCTGTGGGGCTGTCCACATTTGACCAGTCTCAGACTTTACCTATCTCTGTGTTCTCTCGTCTTCTTTAAGGACACAGGGTGACTAGATTTAGGGTCCCCCCTAACCCGCCATGATCACAGTTGAATCTGCAGTCACTCTCGGAAACTGCAGCGGACACAGACTGTGTTCTACCCCGTTGAACCCACAACTTTGATGCAACTATTGGAAATACCAGAAGCTGGTTTTTAAAAGGAGACATGGATGGGCTCCCACAGGCAAGCAATCCAGGTTGACCTGGCCATATTGCAGGAAATTTGCATCATGGGCTGAGAGTACGGCTCGGAGACACAGCACTTTGCCTAGCATGTGTGAGATACTAGGTTCAATTCCCAGTGACCGGGGAGAGGGTGGGAAGATTCCACTGAAAGATCGTGGAGAACTGTCCTTTCTGCTTCAGCAGTCAGGCACTTGGGAGGGGGACAGTGGTCAGGGCTTCCTCTCACACCAAGGCTAGCTGGGATCTGGAGTATGCTATATCTCCAGGGTGCAGGACTGCTGTTTTTCCACTGCTGAATCACAGCTGAGAAATGAGCTTCCTGCCTGGATATGACACAAGCCTGTGATCTGCTCCTGGGGTCAGAAATCTGGACCAGGACCGGTGGGGCTGCCCCTCCATCCTTCACAAGGCCCCATCATGGTGCTGACCACAGTGAAGGGATCCACCTCCAAGCTCTCAGTTCTTGGATAGCTTTGACCTATAAGCCACCCCAAGCTCCTTGCTGAGATGTCTAGACAGTCAGGAGACTGTTCCCAGCATCAGAGCCAGCCTCCTGAGTGTCCAGCCATCATCTTATAGGACCCTCATGTTTTTCTGAGGCCACCTTCTTCCTGTCTCTCCCAACCCTCTCCCTTGCGGGCAGCCATACAGCCTCCGTCATGTTCTTCAAATGCAGCAGGCATCCGGGCTTCTGCTCTTCATCTCACTAATACTCGACCCAAAATGTTCTTCCTCCAAACTGGATGCTGCTCAGCTGCCCACCTCCTCACCTAGGAAACTTTCCATACATATTAAAGTTGTAAGGGGAAAATGAATGAGCGAAAGTGTAGGCCGCCTTCCCCGCTTTTGGGACTCCCACCCACCCTCGGCTTTCATTTTCTCCATTGTTTATTATCATCTGACGGGACAGACTATTGGTTACTTGTCTTGTCCATTTCTGACTATGCACTCTGGGATCTGTGGATCTAAGATTTGTTTCTGCTCTGAATACACCCCTGGTTCCCAGAAAGACAGCTAGCAAATCGCAGTCACTCCATAAATACCGAGTTGCTATTTACTGTGACTTTGAGCAATATTTAGGGGGAGGGGAGGGTTTGAGGCAGGGTTTCTCTGCAGCTTTGGAGCCTGTCTGGAGCTCGATCTGCAGACCAGGCTAGCCTCAAATTCTCAATGATCTGCCTGTCTCTGCCTCCCGAGTGTTGGGACTAACGGTGTGCGCCACCACCACCTGGTGACAATATTTTTTAAATTCAAGATTTTATGAATGCATGAAAAAATGAAATTATGGTCTTTCTAAAAAATTCTGTAATTAGCAATAAAACAAACAAATAAACAAACAAAAAAACACCAGCACTAGGGAGGCTGAAATGGAAGGATTGGAAGTTCAAGACCAGCCTGGATTATGTAGCAAAAACTTGTCTCCAAGAAACTTATAAGCTGGACCTGAGGGCACAGGCCTATAATTCTAGCTTCCTGGGAAGCTAAGGCAGGAGGATCTCGTGGCCAGCCTGAGTAATTTGTCTATACCCTTCCTCAAAATAAAAATAAAAAACTGAACTCAGTGGTGGAGCATTTGCTCAGCCTGAGTAAGGCCTTGGGTTTAATCCCAGAACAAGGAAAGTAAAATAAAATTAAACATCTTGGTCTACTTCTTGGCTGCCTTTGGTGATTTGGCAACTCTGGGCTAGGCTCACTGCAGCAGCTTTCTCAAGCTGGAGACAAAACCATTTAGCCTTGCTATCAGGGCAAAAGTGTGTTCCTGGAGATTGAGAGTATATTGACCTGGGCCATCTTAGGAAGACTTTGGTACCAAGATGGCAGGACAGAAGGCAGAGCCACCAGAACAAGGGGACCTGGGGTGGGACAAAGAGGATCCCAGGCCTAGAAGTTGTTCAGGAAGCTGTGAACAGGTTCTACCAGTGACAGATGGAAAGAGGCTGTCACTGTGAGGAAGCCCACCATCTCCCCAAATGCTGGAAGGGGCTCCCTGGCCAGAAAGTCTTCAAAACAGAAAAGTGTGCCCCAGAGTCCCAGTTGCCCAAAGTACAACCTCTGATGATGGTTCTTTCTCTATGATGGTTCACGTTTTTAAAAGAAACCAATGTCTTCTTTTAAAAGGTTTTTTAATTAGATTTATTTATTATTGACATGTGTGAAGGTCAGGTGACAACTTATGGGAGTTAGTTCTCTTTTTGACCATGTGGGTCCTGAAGTTCGAACTCAGGTAAGCCATCAGGCTTGGCAGCAAGTGCCTTTACCCTGTGAGTCATCTTGCCAGCCCATGAAACCAACATCTTAAAAGTAGGAATCGAGCTGGAGAATAGCTCAGTGGTTAAGAACGCATAATGCACTTCCAATGGACCCAAGTTCAATTCCCAGCACCCACTTTGGGTGGCTTACAACCATTTATAACACTAGCTCCATACGATCTGATACATCTGGTCTCGATGGGTACCTGCACTCATGTGTATATAGCAACTAGCATACATGTATTTTTTTTAAATAAAATAAATCTTTAAAAACAAAATAAAGCAGGAGTCATGATTAGGCATGCCATTCCTTCCCACTGAGTACTACTGTCAGGGTGTGGCAGCATCTCAAGGAAGCTGAATAGATGGCCCACCTCTCCACCCTACCTCACACAAGAAAGCTGGTCAAGATTGTGACGTTGATCAAAACAGGGCTTTGGTTGTTGGGTTGTGGTGTAGGAGACAGACTACGCCTTTCATATGCATGCGGCTCACTGACTTCATCCTGAAGTCCCACACCGTGACTAGAGGACAAGCATGGCAGAAGACCTCCTTCTATAGAGAGCACATATGAAAAGGTACCACATATGGGGCTGGAGAGACTGGTGGTTAGGCACGCTTATTAGTTCTTGCAGAGGACCTATGTTCAGTTCTCAGCTCCCACACTGGGCAGCTCACAACTGCCTTCAACTATAGCTCCAGGAATACCGAAAGCCTCTGGCCTGAGCAGGCACCTGCACTCATCCACACAGACACACTCTCTAGACATAACTTAAAATAATAAAAATCTTTAATAAAAAAAGAAAATGCAGGATATATCCACAATGGAATTTTATTTGCTGTTAAGAAAAAAAGATGATGAAATTTGTAAGAACATGATGGAACTGGGAAGTAATATATATAAATTTTTTTAATAAATCATAAGGAAATTTTATTTTGAAACAATTATTTGCTATATAGGGAAGTATTCTATTAAGGGAGGTACCCCAGCATCATAAAAACACCATGTGTTCTTTCTCATATGCAGATCCTAACTTTTAATATTTGCATTTATTCAAATAAGGGGTTATGAGACCATGAGAAGGGAACAAAGGGTGCTGAGAAGGGGAAGGGGCGTGAAACATGTGAGAGGAAAGGAGGGTTCTGGGGGCAGAGGACATGAGGAAGGGAGGAGGGGAGTGAAGAAAGGGGGAGAAACACCAAAAAGAAATTTTATGTTAAAACTGTCATAATAAAGCCTAATCCTTTATAAGCTAAAAATAGTAATGATAAAAATAGGCAAGATTTTTATTACATTTATTCATTTATTTATTTATTTATTCATTTAATGTGCATGTATATATGCATCAGAGGACAACTTGCAAAACTCAGGTAGTCAGGATTGGTGGCAGCCCTAAAATATTTTTTTTAAGTGTGGTTAATTAGAGAGTAAATATTACCTAAGAATCTTGCATACATGTATAAAATGCCATCATGAAATCCGCTATTTGCATAATTGATAAACACTAATTTAAAACATAAACTGGACCTTTGAGTCATTTCTTACTCAACCATTTGTTAAAGCATGGGAGAGATGGGGAGGAGCCAGTGAGATTGAAGCCAGGCCAGAGAAAGGAGAGCCACTAGGGTGGTTTGAGTGAGAAATGTCCCCCATAGGTACCAGTGTTTGAACACTTGGTCTGCAGTTGGTGGCGGAGCTTGGGAGGTGGCGCACCTTGATGGAGGAAGTGTATCATGGGGTCGGACTTTGAGAGCTTGTGTCCTCACAGGACTTCCGGATCTCCCTGTCTGCTCTCTGATTCGTGACTGAAGTTGAAGAAGTGATCCTGCCTTGGCAGCTTGCTGCCATGCCAACCCTGCCAATATGGACTCTCCTTCTGGAACCCCAAGCCAAAATAAACTCTTGAGTTGTGCTCTGCTGTGGGCTTGTCACAGCAACAGAAAAATAATGACCACAACCACGATGACAGAGTTTGACCATTTCAAAGTCAGGAAGGTGAAGGGAACAAGGGACAGAGTAAACAAAAAGGAGGTTTAGGGACAGGGGAAAGGATGTAGCTCAGTTAGTAGAGTCCTTGCCTAACGGGCATGATCCAGGGATCGATCCCCAGCACCATATAAAACTATGTGTGGTAACACATGCTTGTAATCCTAGCACTTGGGAGATGAAGCAGGAAGATCAAACAGTCATCCAGTGATACACAGAAAATTCAAGGCCATTCAGAGCTACACAAGGCCTATCTCGGTAGATCAGTAGATAGATAGATAAAGAGATAGACAGGTAGATAGGTAGGTAGGTAGATAAAACTAAAAAGCAGATGTCCTGAGTGTGTAGCTGGCCTTTGTGACTGCTGAAGCTAAAATCCTGGCCAAAAAAAAAAAAAAAAAAAGGTAATCACTGCAGGCAAGATAGCTGTGTGGCCCAGAAAGCAGAGCTTCCTGCAAAGGTCAGAAGAGTCCAGCCCAGAAAGCACCTGCTCCGGAGGCAGCTGGCACAAAGCAGAAGAGGAGACAAAAAGGGCAGAGGTTGCCAAGATGTGTTGGTGTGCGGCCATCGCCCGGCCTTGGGAGGTCGAAGTCAGAGGAACCAGAGCACAGGCTCTTACTGATACCTGTGATACCCGAGATGCTGTCTCAAAAACAAAGTTGAATAAAAAGAAAAGAATAACGGTTCTTTTTGACAGTCATCAGTCACATGCAGAGTTCTCCTACCATCCAATAGCCCAAAAGACAACAGTATTCTTTTGGCTTTCCGGAAGAGAGGGAACCTGCCTGGGTGGAAGCCTTGTTTTGTATCACTTTGTGGTGCCTGGATTGAATCCAGAGCCTAGTGCATGCCAGGCAAGCACTTTCCAGCATGGCTTCCCCCTCATCAGGAAAGCAGTCCCCCTCTCTATGCAAGGGCTTCATATTTTATTGCTTCCCCCATCCACTTAGCTTCTCTTCAACTCTGAGGCCACTAATACCACTTGTCACATCCCTTATTTCTTCTCTTATATCAGAAATGTCTGTGTACTTGACTCTCAAGTGTGGGAAAAGGAGCCCAGTGCCTACCACCCAGGGGAGCCTCTGACGAATTCTAATGACCTGTGTGGGAAGGGCTCATCCTGTGAAACTCACCCCATGGCATATGTGAATGGTGTCCCCAAGGGTGGCACAATAAGCAGTTTCCACAGCTGAGCAGGGCTTTCTACAGGCACAAGAAATATTGCATGTGGCCCAGACTTGAGTGAATGGGGGGTGGGGACAGGCTATGGCCAACAGAGCCCTTTTAACTTCCCTGAAGAAAGGGGTAAAGGGAAGACAGACTGGGATTGTAGTGGCAGACCACAGAAGAAAAAGAATGTATTTAACCCTCATCCGCTTTCATTTTACAATACATGGGCAGAGTGAACACAGGAGGCCTCTGGGTACCCTTGTGCAATCTATATTACCTGGCCTGGGGTTGTTGGAAGACTCCAGACATGGGTTTGACTGTTTCCTGGACAAGACCACATCTTGATTCTTTCTGCTAAATAAAGAAAAATTTTCTGGATACTAAGAGGCAGAGAGCAGGGCTGGGGATGTAGGTTGGATAGAGTGCTTGCTTGCCTAGCATGTGCAAAGCTCTGGATTCAATCCCCAGAACTGTATGAAACCAGATATGGTGGTGCACACCTCTAATCCTAGCGTTGGGGAAATGCAAGCAGAAAAATCCTGCTTAATGCATTTAAACTTAAATGCAAGTTTAAGGTTGTCTTTGGTTACATAGCAAGGTTGGGTTCAGTCTAGGCTTCATGAGACAGTGTGTGTGTGTGTGTGTGTCAGAGAGAGAGAGAGAGAGAGAGAGAGAGAGAGAGAATGAGAGAGAGAGAGAGAGAGAGAGAGAGAGAGAGAGAGAGAGAGAGAGAGAGAGAGAGAAACAGGTTGCGAGGGAGACTAGACTATGAGCTGGAGGACTATACTATGAACTGGAGCACTATAGTATGCTACCAGATGTGGACAGGGAGACAACGAGCAGCTTATGGATGGGTGTAAACACCAGAAATTGGAGGAAAAGATAATTTTCTTGCTAGCATTGATGAGCTCCAGTCATTCTCCAGGGAGCAGTACCTAAGTGTCTCCACACCCTGCTCTCATCAGGCCACGCTTTCAGGAAGGCATCACTACATGCTAAGTAGTCAGGATGTTATGAGATCTGGGCACCAATCCTAAGAGCATGGACAGATGGATCTAAGCCATTTGGCCCTATGTGGATGGGGAGTGGCACTGGACGCCAGAGGAGGGCTGATGGCAAGGGCTGAGATGCACTCCCTATCAGGAAAGTCAGAAGTCAGAAAGGCCTTGGGAGGTATTGAGCACCCCACAGTTAAGTGGCCAGTGGCCAGTTTCAATTACAAAAAGAAAGCATTGCTGAGCTGTAAGCCTTTCAGAAATGGATTCTATGAGATGGTGTTAGAGGTTATGCTTCCTGGGGACAGGGAACCCATCAGACTCTGTGTCCTCAGCATCTGGGAAAGTGCCAGCACATAAAAGCACACTTGAGGTGCCTTTCAATCTTAAAATGATTGCATCTTTCAAGGACTGTAATAGCTAAACAATAATGCCTGGTGTGATGGCTCATCTCTGTAATCCCGGCACTTGGGAGGTGAGAGCAGAAAGATCAGGGGTTCAAGGCCAACTTCAGCTACACAGTGAATTCAAGGCCAGCCTGAACTACATGAGACTCTGTCTCAAAAAAGCCAAATAACTAAATAAACAAGCAAAGCTGTTGAGAGAACCCTTCGTAACAGAAAAACTCCTATCCTAAGACTTAGTCAGTGATGAACCTGGTACACTGTTTGGGCCCAATATAGAAGCAAACTCCACACTAAGGTATGTTACCAGTGTCCTCTAGACACACTTGCTGTGCCCTGGTGGAATAAAAATGCAGTGCACAGTTGTACACAATATCCAAGACTTGACAATCAGAACAAACTGATACAGGTTTGTCTTTCTGTGCTTTTATCATGTTTAGGGGTGTTTTTTGGTTTTTGAGGTTTTATTGTTTTTTATCTTGTTTACTGCTTGGGGGTTCTTTGTTTGTTTAGACAGGGTCTCACTATGTAGCCTTGGCTAGCCTGAAACTCACTATGCAGATCAGGCTGGCCTCAAACTCACAGAGATCCACCTGTCTCTGCCTCTTATGTACTGGACATGCACCACCATGCCCAACATGTTTTGTTTGTGTTTATGTTGGGTATTGAACCTGGAGCCTCACACAATGCTCTGCTACTGAGCTGTATGCCCAGCTACTGTGAGCATTTTATAGTGTGTGTGTGTGTGTGTGTGTGTGTGTGTGTGTGTGTGTGTGTGTGTATTTGTGTGTGTAGATAATAGGTTGATAGATAGTAGTAGAGAGATGGTAGATAGATGACAGAGATATAGATGATTGATAGATAGTAAGTTGATACATAGTAGATAGATGGTAGATTGATAGTAGATAGATGATAGATAATGGAGTGATAGATAATAGAGATGAGGAAGATGGGTATCTGCATGATGATGCCAGTGCCCTAGTGTGCTTGTTTTTTTCTTTCTTTTTTTTTTAAATTTTTTTTGAGACAGGGTTTCTCTGTGTAGTTTTGGTGCCTGTTCTAGATCTCGCTCTGTAGACCAGGCTGGCCTCGAACTCAGAGATCCACCTGGCTCTGCCTCCTGAGTGCTTGTTTTATGTCAACTTGACACAAACTATAGTTATTTGAGAGGAGGGAACCTCAATTCAGAAAATGTCTCTGGCCAGGCATAGCGGCACTCACTTTTAACCCCAGCACTTGGGAGGCAGACGCAGGTGGATCTCTGTGAGTTTGAGGCTAGCTTGGTCTACAAAGTGAGTTCCAGGACAGCTGGGGCTGTTACACAGGGAAACCCTGTCTTGAAAAATCAAGAAGAAGAAGAAGGAGAAGAAGAAGAAGAAAAAGGAGGAGGAGGAGGAGGAGGAGGAGAAGGAGAAGGAGAAGGAGAAGGAGAAGAAAAAGAAGAGAGGGAGGAGGAGGAGAAGAGTGAGATGAGGAAGAGGAGGAGGGAGAGGAGGAGTGTCCATTCTTATCCCCTGTAACAGCCTTTCTAATGAACCAGTTAAAGAAAGTAACATTTCCCAAGTTCTGTCAGCCACACTAACAAATTCTTGAGCTCAAGAAAGTGCCATGGGAACCCTTATTTATAGCAGGCTTGTCAGAAGCACAGATTGCAAACTTCAGTTGACATCTAAAAGGAGTGGTCAGCCTTGGGAACTGAGCCTTCCACCTGTGGGTCCTGCTGATAACTCCAGGTATACAGTCAGGCTTTACATGGTCCAGATAATGATTTATAATAGCCATACTTTTGGCTATTTATTAAGTATATAGCAAGTTAAAGAATAAATAGCAAGAGAGAAATGATTGATAGATAGATAGATAGATAGATAGATAGATAGATAGATAGATAGACAGACAGACAGATAGGCAGGCAGGCAGACAGATATCATCAAATTGGGCACCAAAAACATTTATAGAAATTGACTGGCAGTCAACTGGTATTTCCAACTGAGATTTTTTCCCTCCCCATGGCTGAGTGTCTCTGGCTGAGCTTCTAGCTTTCTCTTCCCGTGGCAGACACTTTTATATCATGGCATAAAGAATGTCAACCTCTGTTGGAAATGGTGTTTTTTTACTCTTGGAGTGTTTGTGAATCTTTTCTTCCCTGTAACTGAGTTAGGTGGGCAGCTCATCCCCAGACAAAGGGTCTGTGTCTGGTTGTTCTCAGTGTTAAGAACACAGTAGAAGACAATGTCAGTTCATTGGTTCTCTTCCTACCATGTAGGAAAGAACAGCCTGTCTTTGCTGGCACAGCAAATAGATCATTGCAAAAGGCATAGAATCTGAGTTATAACCATGGTTTTTACTCAGTTGCAACAGATTTTTGCTCATTTCAAAACCAAGAAACAAGTTCTTAGTAATACTGACTCAAGAAAAATATTCCAGAGCTAAGTGTGATGGTATGTGCTCATAGAATTTAGGAGGATTGCCATGAGTTCAAGGCCAGCCTGGACTGCATAATAAACTGCTGGCCAAACTGAGCTATAGTGTGAGGCCCTGTGTCAAGAGAAAAAAAAAATAGGAGAGGAGAAAGGAGGGGAGAGGGGAGGAGAGTAGGAAAGAGAGAAGAGAATTGGGCCAGCAGAATGTCTCAGCAGATAAAGGGGTTTGTCATGCAAATCTGGCAACTTGAGTTCAATCCCTAAATTCCATGAAAAGTTGGAAGGCTAGAGCCAACTCCACAAGGTTGTCCTCCGATCTCTACATCTGTGTGGGTACACATCCTGGACCATAGGAGACCTAGCTCCCAAAGTGGGCTTTGGGGATGTTGGCAGAGAGCTTACCTAGCATGCGTGAGGCCCTAGATTCAATCCCCAGAACTCCATAAACCAGCACTGCATAAACACACACCTGTAGTACCAGAATTTGGGAGGTGCAGGCACAAGGACCAAAGTTCAAGGTTATCCTCTGTTGTGTATCAAGTTCAAGACTAGTCTGCTACATGAGAGGCTGTCAAAGGAAATGGAAGGAAGGTCAGAAAGGCAAAAAAGTGCCTTGTGTTAAATAACTTCAGAAAGCCTCTACTGTTTTGGGGGTATCACCCATACTAACAACCTAAAGAGTCAACTATGATGTTCCACACGGCCTGCTCCAAAGCAAGAGCCAGGAAGGCTGGTTTTATCTGAGAGTCCAGCTTAATCAGTTTCCACTGCCTTAATCATTAAACCAGGAAGGTAGTCACCTGGAGTCAGCCTTACCAATCAAACAACTCATCTATTGTTCAACCTCCGGACCCACCGGAGCAAGGAAAGCAACTTGTGTTTTGCTCCTGGCTTCTTCAAGTCCTTTTCTTGAAACTGACCTCTTCTGTCTGGCTTCCCGGAACACTTTAAGTGGTTCAGTAAAGGATTGCTCAGTGCTAGAATGAAAAGATAAAGCTAATTAAGACCTTTTATTTATTTATTTGATTATTTGTTTCTTTATTATTAGGTAGGGGTGGGTGGGTGCCATGGCATGCCTGTAGAAGTCAGAGGACAATTTGTAGGAATTAACTCTTTCCTCCTACCATGCAAGTCCGAGGAATCAAACTCAGATCTTCAGGCTTGGTGGCAAACACCTCTACCCGCTGAGTCGCCCTGTCAGCCTCCATTTAAAATCTTAAAGAAATTGTTGTGATTCTGCCTTTTGATGCCAGTAAAGTGATGTTCTAAATGAAGACATTATGGGACCCAGACAGTCCTGGATCAATCATTGGAGGATATCCCCAGAAAGGCATTTTCTTGCTAATGCCATAGAGAGGACCAGATGTGCTCATGTCATAAATAGCCTCATTCCCCCATGCCTTTAATCCCAGCACTAGGGAGGCAGAGGCAGGAGGATTTCTGTGAATCTCGAGGACAGCTCTGGTCTATATAGTGAGTTCCAGGACCACCAAGACTACATAGAAGGACTCTGTCTCAAACAAAACAAAAGAACTACAAAAAGCACCCATCTAGGAAAAAGACCAAAGATGTGTACCTACCATATTCTGGCCATGTGTGGGGGACCTGCCCCCACCTTTTACCTGGGTACTCTCAAGGAGTGAGGGATAAGAGATTTAGATAGAAGGGTAGAGAGGGGAGAAACAGAGAGAAACACAGGATAGCCTCACGAGCGCCTGGATCCTTATCCACCACCCCAGAACTTTATTCAAAAGGGCTTTTTATAACAATGCCAAGGGGAGGGGCAAAAGACCTCCCCCTTGCTAGATACAGCCAAGTGTAGACCCTTCCAAACACCTGGTACCCAGGCCTGTGGTCCAATCATCCTCTTATGCAGTCCTGCTGGGTAAAGCAAGCTCAGATCTCCCTAGGAAACCTCTGTGGGCTCCCACACCATAGCACCCAGCTCTGCTTCAGCCTCACTCGGGACCCTTGCCCCTGTCGGGTGCTGTCTTGCTCATATTCAAGTACTTTCTGTAGCTATTCCAATATTTAGCTCACAACAGCAATAATCAGACATTGGCCAAGTGACAGAGAGGAAAGTAAATAAGTGAATGATGACGTTCAAACCCACTTCTCAGGGAGGAGCTTGGCATACCCGCTCTAGTTAGCTTTAAAATCCAAAAACCGGATCCCAATAACATGGGCCCTACAATATTCTTCAGAGTCAATTAGAACCAACCCATATGGGACTCTAGTTAGCTTTAAAATCCAAAAACTAGATCCCAATAACATGGGCCCTATAACATTCTTCAGAATCATTTAGAACCACCCACATGGGAGAACTGAGAAGAATTAGGTGAAAATTTTTACATAGAGGGCTAGAGATGGTTCAGTGGGTAAAGGCACTCACTGCCAAGCCTAATGGCATGAGTTCAATTCCCAGGACCCACATAGTGGAAGGAGAAAACCAGTTTCCAAAAATTGTTCTCTGACCTCCACGTGTGTGCCATAGCGTGTGCACACAAACATGCACACACATACATAATTCAATATTTTTTACATTACATGACACATACAGGTCACTTGAACAAGGACAAAGTAGGACCCAGACCCCTGACTGAATAAGGGTGGTGGTGGCGGCTCTGACCCTCCTGCCCCAGGCTGCCTGCCCGGAGAGGCACACCCACATGGCTGTGACACAGGCATCCACCCGATAGGGATTATCTTCTGCTGTGTCACTTGGCTAACCGGCGTCAACAAGGCTAACATCACAGAACTGGTGTGGGCTATTACCCAAGCCCCAGGCTAGTGTCCAGACTGGCAGTACCAGCCGGGAGCTCTTCTATCTAGAATAACCAGATGCCAAGTGACAAGACCACCAAGGAGATGACTCCCTCAGCATCTTCTTCAATGAGACAAGCATTGGCAAACACGTGCTGAGGTCAGTGATGAAGCTCACGCTCCTACGCCAGCTCTTCCACCCAACGTAGCTCGTCATAGCAAGGGTGCTGCTAATAGCTTTGCCTGCAGCCACGCTACCCATCAGCACAAAGGTCACTAACCTCATCCCAGATGGAATTCACAAGCTGGCCGACCAGTGCACGGGGCAACTGACTCTGGTTCACCTGCCTGCTGGTGACCACAGCAAGAAGCCAAGCTGGCCCGGAGGTGGTGGTGCACGCCTTTAATCCCAGCACTTGGAAGGCAGAGGCAGGCAGATCTCTGTGAGTTCGAGGCCAGCCTGGTCTACAAAGCGAGTTCCAGGACAGCCAGGCTACACAGAGAAACCCTGTCTTGAAAAAACCAAAAAAAAAAAAAAAAAAAAAAAAAAAGAAGAAGAAGCCAAGCTGGAGTTCTCCATTCGCCTTCTCCAGGTTTCCACGGGTATTGCTGAGTCCATCCTCGTCACCCACACCCTCAGAGCCCTCAGATTGTGCCTTCATGGTAGACAAAGAGGCTATGGCATCTAGCGTAGGAACCAAGATACCAAATGCCCAAACTGTACTAACCTCAACTTCCCTGTTAGCCAGATCAAATCTTCCATCACCACTCACCTCAGATTTTATGGAGACCTGAATGTTAATCTGGAAGATTCCATTCCAACCTGAAACCCTACCCCCACATCTACTTCCACGTGGCCACCTAGGCCCCTGTCATCTCCACTGAGAAAACCTACCATGTCAAGGCATCAAAGAAACCTCAGAGGGGACACCAAAGTGTGCCAGTGTCAAACATAGGGATGAAAACAGAAACTTCACTGGTGTAGTTTGACCAAGAAAGAGCCTACATTTTTTTGGTTTTTTTTTTTTGTTTTTTTTTTTTGTTTTTTTTTTTTCGAGACAGGGTTTCTCTGTGTAGCTTTGGCACCTTTCCTGGAACTCACTCGGTAGCCCAGGCTGGCCTCGAACTCACAGAGATCCACCTGGCTCTGCCTCCCAAGTGCTGGGATTAAAGGCGTGCGCCACCACCGCCCGGCAAGAGCCTACATTTTAATTTACCGCTTCTCTCCATGTATCTTCCATCTGTCTATAGTCTGTGATTACTGGCCTGTCTGTAGTCTGTCTGCTATGTGTGTCTGAGATCTGTCCCTGTTGACTGTCCTGTTGTGCCTGTCCCTAACAAAGGGCTTTGCTATGTATTTACTGAACAGCACACTAAAGGGATATAGGAAAGCAATGAGGAATACATTTTTTACGAAAATCTTTAACGAAGTTCTCCAAGGGGACAAGTTACCCTACTGACTCCAACTGACCCACAGTATCACTCAAAACTGTGACCAGACCTTAGCAACCTGTATCCCCATATTGCTTCCAGCATCTATGGGTTGCTTTGTTTAAGGTTGTTTTCAACCTGTTGAGTGCCTTCAGAAAATGATTACGATACACACATACATTATTCTGAGTCAGGAGCTGGAAGAGTACATAGTTTAGGATTAAAACTATGTATTTAGCTTAGGTTGTAAAGCTGATTGAATGGGAAAGCCAAGGCATGGTAAGGTTTGGTTTCATTGTTCTCTTAAAGGCAGGTTAAACTTAAACAGGCTGAGTACACAGTAGGACATCACGTTAAGTACATACTCTTAAATGATCTCAAGGCATATTATTAACTTGGGACCAAAGTCCAGCAAAGGTTCAGTCTCTTTGAAGCCAAGAGATATTTTCAGAAAAAAAAAAAAAAAAAAGATCACTACAGCTTGCCATGAGCAGCTCTCTGTAGCAGAGGTACCAATGCCTCCTTTGAGCTGGCCAACCTGGGTGGAATATGACCATGGTAAATACATGGCTTTCTGCTTACTGTACCTTAGTGATGGGGTTCCCAAGGATGTCATGGCTGCTGTTGCTACCACCAGCTCCAAGCACGGTACTTGGCTTGTGGACTAGTGTCCTGCTAGCTTCAAGGCTGGCGTGAATCACCAGCTTCCCACTGTGGTACCTGGTACAAACCAAGCCAAGGTTCAGCTCACGGTGTGCGTGCTGTGCTACACCCCAGCCTGGGCTAGCCTGGACCACAAGTTGACTCAATGCTTTGTTCCCTGGTATGTGGCTGAGGGAAGGAAGGGAGGAAAGGAACACTAATTGCCCATTCCTGTCAGCCCTGCAGCAGATTGTAATCTTAGAACGTCAGCTTTAACCTTGCCTGACAGCCATTCAAATCATCTCGTTAGATTGTATTTTAAAAAAGTAAAAAACTGGAGAGGTGCCTCAGCCGGCAAGTACATGCTCTTGCCGAGGACCCAAGTTCAGTTCCTAGCACCCACATCAGGCACTCACAAACTCTTGTAATTCCAGCTCCAGGGATGCCCTCCTTCGGCCTCCATGGGCACCCACACTCATGTGCACATACTCACCCATAGAGATATACATAATTTAACAATAATAAAACGAAAAAATTTAAAGCCACCATGGTTGACTTGGCCTCTGGTTGTTGGATGAGACTCTGCCTTCCCACTGGACCCCAGATTCTAATCCGGACAGGCTTGCCACTCAGTCCCCACTGCCCAGAATGGTGCCTTGCAAATAGCAGACCACAGGAAGACAGAAACATTGCAAGCCTAGAGAAGGACATCATTTTTTCTTTTTTGAGACGGGGTCTCTCTACATAGCCCTGCTGGGCTTGAACTCACAGAGATCAGTCTTCTTCTGTCTCTTGAGTGCTGGAATTAAAGGTGTGCACCACTATGCCTGGTTGGACATCATTTTTATACTGATACAAACTTGGACATAGTATTATAGAGTATAAGTTAAATTATTCACATATATACATACATAAATATGTATGTATATATATTTCACACATACAGCAAGAAGTCCAAGATGGAGTTCTCCAGGTTTCCATAGCCATGGTTGTGTCCTATTTCTCCATCCTCACCATCCACACAACCTTAGAGCACCATTTTACCAATGCTGAGATTACTGGAGTGAGTGAGGCTCCAGGAACCGTTTACATGGTGCTGGGGACTGAACCCAGGGCTTTGTGCCTGCCAGGCAAGGTTACAGTGGTTACTCCTGTTTTGGTTGTAATTTGTGTTTTAGAATTGTTTTTTTTTTTCCTTTGAGAATCTCATACTTGCATACAATGTATCTTAACCACAGATAGGCAGAATCTCCCGCTCCACTTTGCCCAGACCCTCCCTTTGCTTCTTCCCGCTCTCACCTCTGCCTTCTTCTTTCTTAGGTTTTTAAGATGAAATCTGTGGGGCAAGTGTGCTTTCCTTTCAGGTAGATACTTCTTTCAGACATGGCCTCCCTCTGGAGGAGCTGGAGAACCCTGCCCATCCCTTACCAGCTGCTAGGCTGGGTGAGCAGGAACACAGCTCAGATCTCTAGCACAGACAGCCCCGTGCTCCCCACCCTGTCTGACCCCCTCAGTTGAACCAAGTCAGTGCAAACAAGAGTCCTACTGACGCCAGAACTCTAATGTGAGGGAACTCTCTCTAACCAGACACACTAGGTTGGGGTAGATGAGCCAGCTGTTGAGGGTTCAAAGTCCAAAAGGGCTGTGAGGGACTCTAGTAGGCATGAGCATGGCAAACATGGCTCTGGCAGGCCTTGCCCTTCCAGTCCCCCTTCCTTGCTAAAACAAAACAAAACAAAAACCATTAGATTCCATTCCTAAAGCTAGCCACCAAGGTCTATTCCTTTATTTGGCCACTTCCTCCTCCTGAGGCTGACCACCGAGGTCCAGCTACCAAAGTATTGGAGTCCAGCAATCAAAAGCCCCCTTTGGCTACCTTAATTAACCTGTCCAATCAAAATTGAACACCTCATCCTCACACGGGATTTCCCCTTTTCCCTTTATAAACTGCCATTTGCCTGTGGGTCCTTCCTATCTCCTCTTCATCCAGAGGCAGTCCTCTGTCCCTCTGGGGCAAATATCCCTTCCCCCTCTCCCTTGTTCCGTTCCCCCTTTTCCTCTGTCTTCTGTCTTTGTCTCTTATTTCCTGCCCTCTGCCCCTCTGGGGCAAATAAATCTCCTTTGTGCCAAGAACTTGGTCTTAGGGTGTCTTGTGCCAATGCCGGGCCTTTCAGCATGAGCCTTCAGAGAATGACAGGTCTTCCTGGTACAGGGATAGGGCAGGAGACAGCTGTACGGAACAGAAAGGGAGATCTGTGAAGGTGGGGAGGAGGAGGGAAAAACATGGAGGGACCAGTAAAATCCACATGGACCTGGGAGTGGTGGTGCACAGTTGTAACCCCAGGGCTTAGGAAGCTGAGGCAGGGAGATTGCCATGAGCTCAAGGCGAACCTGTGCAGCAGTCCGCTGGCTCAAACGCCATTACAAGATGGCGCTGGTTTCCTGTTTATCCCGAATGCTAACGTGTCGCTCTCCCGCCCGATAGTACTGACCAATCAGCTTACCGCCCAAGCTCCGCCCCCCAGAACCTGCATATAAGCCAGCTTGCCCCGGCGCCCGGGGCCCTCCTCCCGTACCAGCTCTCCCGAGAAGCCATAACCGAGCAGCGTTCAATAAAACCGTGATAGAGGAAGAATCTTGGAGTCGTGTCTTGCTTCCCCGCTGGTCGGGGCGCGCCGCAACTGGTGCCGAAACCCGGGAAACTTCGGACCTTGCGAACGACTCGGAGGAGGGCCGAAGATTCAGAACCTCACACGGGAACGGTGAGTACTCATAAGGTATGACTGACGCCTATGACACCAATCTTGCCTTTTTGTTGGACTTTTTCCCGTTGATAATTTTTGTGTGGGTTATCTTGGTGATTGGGTGCTGCTTTTGGCTGCGCTGCCACCGCGCGGAGGAAACTTGTTTGTGTTGCTGCGAGCGAAACGAAAGTAAAGCTCCTTAGTGGGGACTGCCGGAGATAAGATAGTCTTTCGTTAGCTCGTTGTTTTCTTTGAGTAAACCCGGTGTAGATAAATCAGTTTCAAAGATGGGGAACTTTGACTCACATATTGAGTTTTTTGTCAAACCTGTGAAGGAATTACTGGGTGCAAGGGATATTAATGTTTCCTCCGGTTCTATAAAAAGGGCGCTTAAAGAGATAGATCAACATGCGCCATGGTTCGCGGTATCCGGTGATCTCACGATGAGTTCCTGGGAAAAGCTAGGAAAAGATTTAGAAAAACACAAACAAGATCTAGGAAAAGCCACCTTGCCTTTTTGGAGATTGGTGAAATCTTGTCTGGATGAGGAAAAGGCACAGGAAGCAGTAGCAAAGGGGAGAAAGGCTATGGCAGAATGGCAGGATAGTCAGTCCGAAACCGGTAAGGAAACAGAAGCTAGCAAAGAAAATTCTAAACGTAAAGAAAATAAAAGAGAAAAGAAGAAACAAAAATTACAACATACAGAAAGGGAACCTTCAGCACCAGCGTACCTATGGTCGGAGCTGGCCGCTATTAATTTGTCTGATTCTGACTCAGAGTTAGATACTGAGGATGAGATAGACCTAGAAAGGGAGGCTGCGGGGTATGAGCGTGAAAGCTATGGCCCAGGGCCCGGAGCCGAGCTATCACGACCACCGCCCTTCGCTCCTAACTCACAAGTGAGTACAGGAAGCTGCGCAGGAAGTCATCGCATTCCTCCCAAAACCTGGACTAAACTAGCAAATGCTTTCCCGGTGTTCGAGGACCCAAACACACAGGTCAGGTCTCATGAGCCTGTATCTTACAAGATGTTAAAAGATCTAGTACAAGCAGTTCAGACCTATGGCCCAACTGCCCATTATCCTCTGTCTATTTTAGACAGAATAGCTAAGGATGTTTTGACTCCGGCAGACTATCAGGAAGTTGGAAGGGCAGCTTTACCCCCTGGTACTTATCTAGAATGGAGGTCTCTGGTCACAGACCATGCCCAAATTCAGGCCCGGCGTAATGCACAAAATGGCCAGCCAGCCTGGACGGCGGATATGTTGTTGGGTCAAGGACAATGGGTAAATAACCAGATAAACTTCCCCATTGAAATTTACAATCAAGTGAAAGAGATACACGTATCCGCCTGGAAAAAACTGGTCAGAAAAGGAGAAGTGAGTGGAAACCTTACTAAGATCATTCAAGGACCAAATGAGCCTTTTGCTGATTTCGTAGCCCGGATGCTTGATGCTGCGGGAAAAATTTTTGGGGATATGGAAACAGCTCTCCCCTTAACGCAGCAACTTATTTATGAACAATGTACAAAGGAGTGCAGACGGGCTATCACGCCCTGGAAACAGAAGGGGCTTGAGGCTTGGTTGAAAGCATGTAGGGAGATAGGGGGCCCTCTCACCAATGCTGGCCTCGCTGCAGCAGTTATGACAGCTGTCAACCGAGGAAGTGGCTCTAAAGGAAAATGTTATAATTGCGGAAAGCCAGGACATCTAAAGAAAGAGTGTCGGTCTCCTTCAGGAGGAAACCAACAGAGGATGCCAGGCACCTGTCCCCGATGCAAAAAGGGAAAACATTGGGCAAATGAATGTAGATCAGTGAAAGATGTTAATGGGCAGCCCCTCCAGCCGATGTTCCCTGCGGTCTCAAAAAACGGATCACGGGGCCCGCGACCCCGGGGCCCGAAAGTGTTCGGGGCTATTCAGAACGAGGCATCGGGGGAATTCCCCCCGCCTCCCTCCAATCAGGGCAAAGAGCCACGTCAGCAGCCGCAGGGTTGGACTTGTGTGCCGCCTCCTCAATGGTACTGACTCCTTCTATGGGGGTGCAGGCCATTGATACTGATCTTATGAATCCATTAAATAAAAATGAGGTGGGCCTTATAATTGGGAGATCAGGTAGTTCCATTAGAGGATTGATGGTTTTGCCAGGTGTTATTGACCCTGATTACCAGGGGAAAATCAAGATTATGTGCTGGTCTCCCAAGGGATTGTTTTCAATTGCTCCAGGAGACCGCATAGCTCAGATGTTGGTTCTCCCCTCTCATCATTCTAGATTTCCAGCTTCTGATAGGGAACGAGGCCTTAATGGGTTTGGATCTACAGGGAAAAATGCCTTCATGCTTGCCATGGGTTTGGATCAGAGACCTACGTTAGAATTAATAATAGAGGGAAGGCGATTCCTTGGATTATTGGATACAGGAGCTGACCGGAGTGTCATAAGACAGGAAGAGTGGCCCTCAAAGTGGCCACTTACTATCGCCTCCCAGTCCCTTCAAGGCTTAGGATACCAAGAAACACCTAGCATGAGCGCTAAGGAGCTTACTTGGCGCTCAGAAGAACAAGAAGGAAAGTTCCAGCCTTTCGTTGTATCACTCCCCGTTAATCTATGGGGACGGGATGTGCAGCAACAGATGCATTTGCAGCTTACCAATGAGTATTCCCCTGCATCACAAGCTATCATGAGGAAACAGGGATATTTTCCAGGAAAGGGGTTGGGAAGGAACCTTCAGGGAAGAAGTAGTCCAGTTCAGCCGTCATCCCATAGGTATAGAGAAGGGTTGGGTTTTTCATAGGGGCCTCTGAGGATAAGCAACGATTAAAGATACCCTGGCAAGTTGATACACCCGTTTGGACACCTCAGTGGCCCTTGTCAAAAGAGAAGCTCCAAGCGGCAAAACAATTAGTTGCAGAGCAGCTTCAGTTACATCATATTGAGCCTTCCACGTCACCGTGGAATTCTCCCATCTTTATTATTAAAAAGAAATCAGGAAAATGGAGATTGTTACATGATCTACGCTCCATAAATGCACAGATGGTTATTATGGGACCCGTACAACGAGGTCTCCCTATGCTTACAGCATTACCAAAAGGATGGCCTGTGATAACAATAGACATAAAGGATTGCTTTTTTTCTATTCCCATTCATGAAGAGGATAGACCTAGATTTGCTTTTACAGTTCCAGCCGTTAATCATGAAGCTCCTGATGAACGCTTTCAATGGCGAGTTTTACCACAAGGCATGGCTAATAGCCCGACTATGTGCCAACTTTATGTTGGCCGCGCCATTGACCCTATTCGAAGTCAGTTTCCCAATTTGAAAATTATACACTATATGGATGATCTTCTTATAACTGGAGAAAAGGTTAAGCAAGTCGAAGAATGCTTGCAAAGCCTTTTGAAAGCTTTAGCAAATGCAGAGCTTTATATTAGCCCTGAGAAGTTACAAAAGGGCATACTTGTTGATTTTCTTGGTACCCGTATTTCCCCAGATGAGATTATGCCCCAGAATATTACCTTACAAACTTCATGCCTTCATACATTGAATGATTTTCAAAAATTTTTAGGAAATGTTAATTGGCTAATGGGATATTTGAAAATACCAAAAGGAGATCTTATGCCCCTATATAAGATATTGGAAGGTAATCCTGATTTGACCTCTCCCCGACAATTGACATTGGAAGCTCAAAATTCTATCCAAAAGATACAAGAAGCGTTAAAAACAGCTCAATTAAAGAGATTAGACTATACACAGTCATTCCAGTTAGTAATCCTCCCCACAAAGGTTGTCCCTCTAGGAGTGGTTTGGCAGAATGGACCTCTTTGGTGGCTGCATGGACAAGGATTGGGATCTAAAAATGTCCACTATTATCCCGATTTAGTGGCAAGGCAGGCGTTAAATGGCCTGAAGTGGTGCCTTGAGTTTTTCGGCGAGCCACCAGCAACATTGATAGTGCCCTACACCAAAGAACAAATTGAGATTTTAACAGGTGCGACCTCATGGTGGGCTATTCTTGTGGTTAGTTTTGCAGGATATATTGATAACCATTACCCTAAACATCCTCTGTTAACATTTGCCTCGGAGGATACTGTTTATTTTCCTCGAATCACATCTCAAAATCCCATCATGAATGCCCCTGTAATTTATACTGATGGCTCAAAGACCGGCAAGGGTGCCATGTCCATCGATGGTCAGACCTACAGTTTCCAGTTTCCTACCACCTCCCCTCAGGTAGCAGAATGTCTTATTATACAAAAGGTTTTTGAGAAATATCCTAATATTTCTTTTAATTTGGTCTCTGATTCCCTATATGTTGTCAATTTACTTAAAAATTTGGAAATTGCTGCCTATATACAACCTTCTAGTATGGTGGCGCCGGTATTAAGACAGATTCAAGCCTTGATGTTACTTCGCTCTCAACCTTTTTATGTGACTCATATTCGAGCACATAGCGGGCTTCCAGGGCCAATGTCAGCCGGGAATACGTTGGCAGATGAGGCCACCCGCATAGCCATAGCTGCTTGGATTATGAGTACACCTTGTGAACAGGCACAAAAGTTCCATGATAATTTTCATGTATCTGCTAACACCTTGCGCCTGAAGTTCAATATCTCCAGGGAACAAGCTCGTAAGATTGTCAAAAACTGCCAACATTGTGTTGCCTTTCACCATCCACCGCATATAGGAGTTCTCCCCAAAGGGCTGAAACCCCTAGCCTCGTGGCAAATGGATGTTACCCACATCTCAGAGTTTGGGAAACAAAAATATGTTCACGTTTCAGTGGATACCTTTTCTGGCATTATTTTTGCCACTGCCATGACTGGTGAAACGACACGCCATGTCATTGCCCATTGTCTAGCTGCATGGGCCAGCTGGGGTAAGCCTTTGTTCTTGAGAACGGATAATGGTCCGGCTTACACTTCTTCCTCATTCCATTCCTTTTGTGCAACAATGGATGTTCAACACTCCACTGGCCTCCCTTATAATCCACAGGGACAAGGCATAGTGGAACGTGCAAATCGTACTATTAAAGAACTGCTTCAAAAACAAAAAGGGGGAATAGGGCGCACCCCTGGCGAGCGCCTCTCCTTGGCTCTTTTCACTCTTAATTTTTTAACTTTGGATGAAGCATCTAAGACCTCTGCTGATCGCCATGTGGGCGTAACACCAGTCCTTCGGGAGATGGTGTTATGGAAGGATGTGCTAACAAATAAATGGATGGGCCCTGACCCCGTATTACGTAGGTCAAGGGGATCTCTTTGTGTTTTCCCACAGAATGCAAGAGACCCGATTTGGGTGCCGACAAGACTAACACGAGGGGTACAACAACATGAGGAAGATGGAGAAGATGATGCTGACCTTCCTGAGAATTTGAAATGTTACAATTGAATTTCACCGCCTCTATTGCTGCCCTAAATCAGACGCGTGCTCATTTGACCACCTTGGGAGAATTTACTGATTTTTTGGTCACAGCTGCATCTTATGTGAAGGAATGGGCTGGGGTGTGGGCGATGGGAACAGTGGGCTTGATTGGTCTAGTCATACTGGGTTGGATCCTCTGTAGGTTGATAAAGCGCAATCGTACAGAGCGTACACTTATGCTCAAAGCTATGGCCGCCCTGGATGCTGGCGGTTCCCCAAGTATCTGGTTGGCCCAGCTGAGGGAACTGTAGGCTGTCCTTGCACTCGGAGGGCTCTGCCCATTGCACCCGATTAGGAAGCCTATGATACTGCTCCTGCACACGGAGAGCTATGCTCATTGCACCCGTTTTGAGAGTATCATTGTTCCTCCTACTCAGCACTCGCCCATCGAGCAGGAAGCTCATCATGAGGAGACTCCTAGCTCTGGGTTGCCAAAAACAAAAAGGGGGAACTGCAGCAGTCCGCTGGCTCAAACGCCATTACAAGATGGCGCTGGTTTCCTGTTTATCCCGAATGCTAACGTGTCGCTCTCCCGCCCGATAGTACTGACCAATCAGCTTACCGCCCAAGCTCCGCCCCCCAGAACCTGCATATAAGCCAGCTTGCCCCGGCGCCCGGGGCCCTCCTCCCGTACCAGCTCTCCCGAGAAGCCATAACCGAGCAGCGTTCAATAAAACCGTGATAGAGGAAGAATCTTGGAGTCGTGTCTTGCTTCCCCGCTGGTCGGGGCGCGCCGCAAACCTGGGCTACAGAATGAGAACCTCTGAGAGAGAGAGAGAGAGAGAGAGAGAGAGAGAGAGAGAGAGAGAGAGAGAGAGAGAGAGAGAGAGAGAGACCTATGTTACGGATATATTTATTCCTGTTCCATTGCATGGCCATTTCTACCTACAAACTCCAGAGTTTATTTAGTGTGCCATGATTCAGGTGTGTGTGGAAATCAAGAAAGGGACCAAGTTTGTTTTTTTTTTTTTTTTTTTTTTTTTTGGTTTTTCGAGACAGGGTTTCTCTATGTAGCTTTGCGCCTTTCCTGGAACTCACTTGGTAGCCCAGGCTGGCCTCGAACTCACAGAGATCCACCCGGCTCTGCCTTCTGAGTGCTGGGACTAAAAGCGTGCGCCACCACTGCCCGGCCAGGACCAAGTTTTTATGGCCAGATTAAAGTGTGCCCAAGGCTCAGAAGCCAGAGTTCAGACACCCACGGCTTGCTCCATCAGACCAAGGTGCTTCCTCCGTCACGAGGTTTACAAACATCTTAAGAGTTTTAAAAGACCAGACAAACCAGGTGTGGTGGCACAGGCCTATGATGGAAGCATTTGGGAGATGGGGGCAGGAGGATCAGAAATTTAAGATCATCTTAGCTACATACACAACAAGTTTAAGGCCAGCCTGGACTACATGAGACTGTCAAAAAAAGAAAAAAAAACAACCTAAAATGACTAGACAGACAGCTTTCCCTCCTCTTTCATGACTCCTGCCTTTGCAACTTCTAAAATTAATTTTAACTGGTTTTGTGCATATGTAAGCATGTAAGTCTCCGTGGTGTGTGTGTGTGTGTGTGTGTGTGTGTGTGTGTGTGTGTGTGTGTGAACATGTATCACAGTGTACATGTAGCAGTCAGAGAACAGCTTTCAGGAGTCAGTTCTCTCTTTCCACCTGCTGATTGCACGCTCAGGGCTGGCACCCTTGCCTGCTGAGTTACCTCTTCGGCTCCAGTGAAAGAGGACATAAAGCTGACTTTTTCTAGTTTGGATTCCACCATAGTTTATGTGTGGGGCGGATCTGTGACTCAACTTCTGTGCAGCGAAGCAGCAAGAACGATTTTGCATCCTTTCCCTTGAGTTAGTGGCTGTGCTGATCAGGCTTTCTTTCTTTTTTTTTTTTTTTTTTTCCGAGACAGGGTTTCTCTGTGTAGCTTTGCGCCTTTCCTGGGACTCACTCTGTAGCCCAGGTTGGCCTCGAACTCACAGAGATCCGCCTGGCTCTGCCTCCCGAGTGCTGGGATTAAAGGCGTGCGCCACCACTGCCCGGCCAGGCTTTCTTTTTAATCCCGTTGACCACTGAGGGAATAAGAACTACCATGGCTAGTCCCTGCTGACCTCTGTCCCACTGACCCACTTAGAAAAGGGGTTAGGAAGGCAATAAGGGCTTCTGGGGCAAAGGGCTCTAGAACCTGAAAGTTTTCCCTTTTCTCTTCTCCTTAAAACTATACCCAAACATCCTGTCCTAGCCTTATTTAATATGTAGATTGTACCGCTGTACATAAAGCATGGCTTTTAAAACATAAGAATATCAAAGGCAAGCTGAGTGTGGTGGTGCATATCTGTAATCTCAGTGCCTTGGGAAGTAGAGGCAGGATGATCAGGAGGGGTTCTAGATAATCCTTAGCTATAGAGTAAGTTCAAGGTCAGCCTGGGGTATATGAGGATTTGTTAATGATGACGACAACCATGATGATTTAAAAAAAAAATACGGACTAGAAAAATGGCTCAGCAGTTAAAAGCATTTGCTGCTCCTCCAGAGGTTAGCTCCCACCCACATTGGATGGCTCATACTGCCTGTAGCTCCAACTCCAGGGGATCTGTGGCCCTCTTCTGGCCTCTGAGGGCACCCACCCAAACACAGCATGCATGCACTCAAGCACAAACACACACACATGCGTTTTGTAACTAAATGAATAACTCTTTTTAAAATAAATGAAAAATTAGAAGCCTTGCAAATGCACGGCTTCTGCCCCTTTCACCTAGAAGAAGGCCTAGTCTCAAGCGAATTACCACGGGTCTGTGTCTATGCCAAGTCAGCCTTCTGCATCTGCCTCCATACCTACCCCATCCCAGCTCCACTAGCTGGAACTCTACACCAGGGCATGCTTGAACCTTTCCAGAGCACCTTGCCTCTGTTATTGGAGACATCTTTGAAGGGTTTACCTGCCTACAACCCCAGCCAACTTTCCCTGTGCTCCTGTGGGCTCTGGAGAGCTCTCCTAGGTGATTGACTAGTAAAACTCCTAGGTGACTGTCTAGTAGAACTCCCAGATGACTGACTAGTAGAACTCCCAGGTGACTGACTAGTAGACCAGAACACAAAGTGAAAGGCTGACGTGAAGGACATTTCCTGCACCCATCTGCCATCCAAGCCCTGCCCAACTTCTATTTCGAAATCCACCAGTTTCTGACGTGTCCCGATGACTGATCCACTACGCCCTCACAGACCCAAGTGAGATGGTTAACAACAGGAAAATGCTTTATATGTGCAGTCACAGACATTGCAATTAGCGGAAATCGTCTTGCCTACACAGCGCTTTAAATAAACAAACAAGGATGGAAGGTTCTCAGCAGGCAGACAGCTGGCGAAACAAATGATTTCATGTCTCCACATAGACTTCTAAAATCCAAACATATCCATCCGAATGCCGCAGTTCATAAATAATAAAAGACCAGTAAAACAATTTGTTTTTGCTGTTCCTACAAACCCATTTCCTTAAAACCAATAAATTATTGAAAATTACTTATTGGCCATCTTCGGCATGCCTGTCTGTGTTTCTAAAATGGATGCAGTACTCAGAGCATTCTTCAAGACCAAGGGTGTAGGCGCCAGAAGAAATACTACACAATAAAATGGAGACCACTTTTTCTTATTGTTTCAGTTTTGTTTTGCTTTGAGATCTTGAACACCCCCGACTGGTCTCAAACTCACTGATGATGACCTTGAACTCCTAATCTTCCTGCCTCCACCTCCCCAGTGCTGGCACTGTAGGGGTGCACCATCATGGCTAGGTTTTGAAATGGAACAGTTAACATCTCACCTTCCCTAAACAAGGTGGACTTCAATCAAACCGTTTCTGCTGGTCTGCAACCAAGAAACTTCTCCCCCATCTGGCCTGTGAGCTGGTCCAAAATGACAAGAAACCACAGTGGGTAGTCCCCTCTTGTCATCCTCTCTGGTCACAGAAGTTGCTGAAAGTACAAAGCTGTTTTTCAGAGAGCTAGGTCAATAGATCTGTCCCAAAGGGAAATTACAACCCAGGACAAAAACACTCTGGAACATTCTATATGAGCTCCAGCTAGAGGACCAAAGAAACCAGCTCAGTTCCTGTAACTCAAAACTTCCCTGCCAGCTTCTCCGAGGCCTTGGAGAGTGTCCAAAGAGCACATCATGGTAAGGTGCTGACGGTGACCTCAGCAGAAGACAGAAGAGCCAGGCGGAATCAGCAGCCCTGGCTGCTAAGAGCCTCGTGACTGGCAGCCTCTCAGCCTCTCTTCGGGTTTTCTCATCTGTAAAGTGCCTACCTCCCGGGGATGCTAAGGAGAGCAAATTAAACCGATTATGAAGATGACAACGTGTTGTAAACATCAAGGAGTCGCCTGAATGTAAGCATTCTCTCGAGGAGCTTTCAGGATGGGCAGCCCTCAGTATCCACAGGCTCCAAACTTGCAGATTCAACTCACCACCGATGGAGACATTCCAAAAAGCTGAGTGGGCATGCCTCAACACTTGCAAGCTAGAACAGGAGGATATCATGTTCAAGGCCAGCCTGGGCTTCATATGACCCTGTCTTTAAAAGAAAGAAGGAAAGAAAGAAGGGAGAAAAGCAGGGAGGGAAGGAAGAAGAGATGGGAGAGCAGAAAGGAGGGAAGTGTATACTGTAAGTCAGACACTATAGTATACACCTATAATCCTAGCACTCGGGAGGTGGAGGCAGTGAGGTCAGGAGTTCAAGGCTAGCCTCAGCTATGAGACCCAAGAAAGAAAGGAGGGAGGGAAAGAAGGAAGGAGGGAAGGAAGGAAGGGAAGGAGGGAGGGAGAGAGGGGAGGAGAGAGGGAGGGAGGAAGGAAGGAAAGAAGAAAAGAAGAAGGAGAGTCAAACAAACCCAGCTCTATCCCCGGACAGTACAAAATAGAGACCACTGATAACGTGCACAGTGAGCTCTGGTAATCCAGAAGTGGTTTAAAGTCTCTGGGAGGAGCTGGGGACATGTCTCAGTGACAGAGCATTTGCCTTCCAACCACAAAACCCTGAGTTCAGTTCCCAGAACGGGAAACACAAGGGAGGAAGGTCACAGTCGCTGTGCTTGGCCTGTGCCAGGCAGAGGCACGGAGTGCTTCATGGGCATCTAGTCCCTGGATCTAGGCTGTAACTCAGTGCTTGAGTGTTGGACTGCATCCTCAAAGTCTTTCTGTCCATCCCCAGAAACTCAAAAATTCCTCTAAACCAACCATATCCCACTGATCATCATGGCACATTCTTGTGACTGCAGCTATAGGGAGTCACAGGCAGGAAGATAAGGAGTTCCTGCCCAGCTGTGGCCTATAGGAGACCCTGTCTCAAGAAAAGAAAAAAAAAGGGGGGGATGGCTCAGAGGTTAAGAGCACTGACTGCTCTTCCAGAGGACCTGGGTTCAATTCCCAGCACCCACAAGGCAGCTCACAACTGTCTGTAACTCCAGTTCCAGGGGACCTGAGACCCTTCCCTGGCCTTTTCAGGCACTGTATACAAGTGGCACACAGACATACATGCAAGTAAAACACATAAAATAAAAATAAATAAATCTAAAAAAAAAATTAGGGAAAACAGTTGACAACTTCCCTAAGAGGCTAGCCTCATCACCATTATCATGCTGCCGATGAATAATATGGGCCCAGAGTTCATAAATGTGTCCAAGCGAAGGTGATGTGATCAGGATCATAAGCCTGAGGGACAGGCCAGCTAGGGGTTCCAAAGCCTGTATGGAAGCCTTGTTCCCTTACCCTGTCACATCCAAACAGATGCCAACAATGGAATGTAGCAGGAGCTTTGTAGATTCCCTCTGCAGCCCGGAGCAGATGAGAGGGCACGGTGCTTTCCTACCCTCTGCTACCGGTTTAGACCTTGTAGATGGACGCATGGCAAGAGCTGGGAAAGCAGCCTGAGTCATGGACATAGCAGAGCCGAGCATCTGCGGGCTCTCAGGTCTTCAGGTGAACAAGCAATACCTGTTGTGAGAGGTTAAGGGTGCGGCTCAGAGGCACAGCGCTTGCCCTGAGTGTGAGAGGCACTAGGGTTTATCTGTAGCAGAGAGAGCAAGAGAGGGAAGGGAGGGAGGGATCGGTACAGCAGGCCTATCGTCACAGCTACTAGAAAGGTTAATGCAGAAGGATCACAAGTCCAAGGGCAGTCCAGGAAACTTAGTGAGGCCCTGTCTCAAAAAAAAAAAAAAAAAAAAAAAGTGAAGAAAAAAAAAGCAGCTAAGGATATAGGTCAGTGTTAGAGTGCTTGACTAGTATATGCAAGGCCCTGACTCCCGCAGAGACAGAGACAGAGAGAGACAAAGAGACAGGAGACAGAGAGAGGAGAGACTTATAAGGAATCTCAGTGGTAGAGCATTTGCCTTGCGTGTAAATGGCCCTGAGTTTAGGCCCTAGCCACACACACACACACACACACACACACACACACACACACACACACACATTCTGTTGGTCTCGTTTGTTACACATGCTCATCGCCCTTAACAGGGACTGTTGAGCCCTCTCTTGACAAGTGCCACAGGCACCATGTACTGGGGTGTGTTATAGGAGCTCGAAGTCAGCTTTAGACATCAGTGTCAAACGGGGAGCCAAAAGGCATTCTCTCTATAAAAAAAAACCCACATATGCTCTCTAATGATAAACCCAGAAACAAGACAGCAGTACCTGCAGAGAATGCAGGAAAGACCACTGGCGACTGCTGATCTCCTCCAGGAGACTCGCTTTGATGTCTAAGGCCTAATCAAGTGTGAGCTGTAGCAAAGTTCTCTCCTGAGCGCCGGTACCCAGGGTAGCGCATGTCACATGGTGGCTGCTCAGTAAATATTTGTTGAAGGACTAGCAGGCCTTTGCCCCATTTGTTCTCCTGCCTGCCGTAGTAAGACCTTTGCAGCCAGGAACGCCTCCTACTCCGTTTATGCCGTTTTCTCTCTGGGCTTTCCAAAGTCTCGGGCAGCCATCCTTTCTGGTTTGGTGTTATAGACTCAACTATGATCCCTCTCAAATTCAGATGCCAAAGCCTGGCCCCCGGCACCTCAGAATGTGACTTTACTTGAAGATGGGGACCCTGAAGAGGTGGTTAAAACGAAATGAGGTCGGTCCAGTGGGCTCTGATCTGATGCAACAGACGTCCTTCTGTTTTATTTTATTATTGTAGCCCAGGTTGGCCTCAAACTCCTTGTGTTTGTAAGGATGATCTTGAACTTCTGATCCTCTTCCATCTATCTCCTGGGTGCTGGGATTGCAGATGTGAGCCACCATGCCCAGTTTACGTGGCTTTGGGGATCGAACCGGGGCTTTGTGCGCTAGGCAAGCACTCTGCTGACTGAGCTACATCCCCAGCCCCTGGCTGGTATCTTAATACAGAGAGGAAATTCAAGCTGGGACTGGTGGCCCTCGTCTATAATGTCAGATCTCCTCCAGATCCTGAGGCAAGAAGGCAGCAAATTCAATGTCTGTCTGGCCTGCAGAACAAACTCCAGGCCAGCCTGGGCAGAGGGCTTGCTTAGCTTGTACAAAACCCTGTGTTTAATCCCCAGTACCACAAAAGAAGGAGGGGGGAACAGTCCAGATGCTATGACACCCCAGGGATCCACAAGTAGAAAAGGCCCCACCCAGAAGCCAAGGGGAGAGGTCTCCCTTGGAAGCAGACACTCCTACCAGCACCTGACTCTGGGCCTTCCCGGCCTTCTGGCCTTCTGAACTTTGACATAATGAATTTGGTTGTTTCTACCCTGCAGTTTATGCTGTCTTGCTGTGATAGCCTGAGTGGATACAGTCAGACTTGCTTCACAGTTCATTTGGGGGCCCAGCTGACCCTCTGCAAGCCACGATGAGCAACTGTGCCTCCTCAACACTTCCCAGAGAAGCATCTTTCCAAACTTACACTGTCCCCAAAGTGCTGTACCTGAGTGTGGAAGGAAGACTCACCCAGAGCCCCAAGAATACTGGGTGCATGTTTGCCTGTGCTGTGACTAGCCAGGAGAAGTATGCCACGGACTCGAATTTGCAGAGAAAACAGCTGAAGTGCTGAGATAGCAAAACACAACACAGCCTGTGCGCATGCATGCGAGTGTGCGTGGGTCCAAGTGTGTGTTATGCACGTGCATGCATGTGTGTGTACTTCCCAGTGCTAAGGGGAGGGAAGGGAGCTATGGAGACCAGAGGTTGACAATAGGATGTCCTCCCCTCTATCTTTGGCAGGATCTCTTCACTGACCCAGAAACTTGCTCTTTCAATCAGATTAGCTGGCTAGTGAGCCCCAAGATCTACCTGTCATCCGGGGTGATGAACTTGCTGGAGTGGCATGCCCATCCTCTAAAAACAAATCCAGAGCTCCCTTACTCTGTTTTTCTGTGCTTGGGGCATCCTTTATTAGGTCAGTTCATAGCCACTGGAAAGAGTTCCCCAGAAATGGATTCATCAGCTTGAGGACACTCTAGATCACAGGGGGTGACTCTGGGGCTGGGCAAACTTTGAGATGCACACCATATACCAACACAGTCTGTCTTCCCAGTGGAGAAGGCTGGGGCCCTAGCCCCTGAGCAGTCTCCTCTGAGTTCAATTCAGGATAGACCGTCGCACTCCAGCCCACCAGCCTTGGGTGACCTCCTGTCCATGCAGAAGCCTAAACTTGTGACTTCAGCACTCCACAATTCCACTTACAGACTAGGAACTTCTAAAAGCCAGCAGGCCTCCAGAGTCACCTAAAGCTGTGGTTGCTTCTTATTGTCCTGTTTGTTTAATAGGGTCTCACTCTGTAGTCCTGACTAGCCTGGAACTTCCTGTGCAGACCAGGCTGGGTGTGGTACTGTGTACCTATTGTCCTACTGGAGGCACCCAGTAAGTAAAGGTTCTCATACATACACCACTACACCACACCCAGGAGACAGCAATGGTTTGATTCTCAAAGCCCATATGAGAGCTCAAAACCATCTGTAACTCCAGTTCCGGCGGCCTGACCTCCTCTTCTGGCCTCCTCGGGCACTGTGTGCATGTGGTGCACAGACATACATGCAGGCAAAACCCTCATAAACATAAAATAAAAATAAATACTCAAATTAGTTAAATATTACAGGTGAGTCTGGATGGGGTGTTCAAATATAATCTTTCACAGAGTAAAGGGAGGTGTTCATAGAGACACCTCTGTAGTTGTTTTGTTTTGTTTTTTCTCCCTTACACTTTTGAGGGCCCCGCCATTCAGCTCCCAAATAAACACACGAAGACTTATTATTATTTATAAATGCCCAGCCTTAGCTTTGCTTATTTTTAGCCAGCTTTTCTTAAATTATCCCGTCTACCTTTTGCCTCTGGGCTTTTACCTTTTTCTTTTTTTCTTTAAATTTATTTATTATGTACACAGAAGCAGGTGCCAGATCTCATTACAGATGGTTGTAAGCCACCATGTGGGTGCTGGGAATTGAACTCAGGACCTCTGGAAGAGCAGTCGGTGCTCTTAACCTCTGAGCCATCTCTCTAGCCCACTTTTTTCTATTTGTATATTTTTTTCTTTCCTTCTTACTCTGTGGCTGGCTGGGTGGCTGGGTGGCTGGGTGGCTGGCCCCTGGCATCCTCCTCTCCTCCTTTTTTCATTCCCTCTCTTCTCTTTTTCTGCTATTCATTCTCTCTACGTGGCAGCCCCTCCTACCCCTCTCCTGCCTTGCTATTGGCCATTCAGCTCTTTATTAGACCAATCAGGTGTTTTAGACAGGCAAAGTATCACAGCTTCACAGAGTGAAACAAATGTAACATAAAAGAATGCAACACATCTTTGCATCATTAAAACAAATATTCCACAGCATAAACGAATGTAACACATCTTCAGCTAATATTCCACAACACACCTTCTTTGTAGCACACATGGCTGGCATGCAGAGGCCCTGAGTTCAATCCTCAGCCCTATAGGGGAGGGAGGGAAATAGAGGAGCATGGAATCAACTGAGCTTAAAAAAAAGACATCGCCATGCACAGCAGTTCAGGCCTATAATCCTACCACTTGAGAGGCTGAGGTGGGAAAGCTGCCATGAGTTTCTGGCTGACCTAGGGTACATGACAAGTTTCAGACCATCCTAGGTTGAATATTGAGAATCTGTCAAAAAAAAATCTTATTTCTCATGTACAAGTATGAAATATTTTAATTTATCAATGTGAAAGATAGGCATGGTGGCCTTTGCCTGTAGTCCCAGTACTGGGAAAGCTGAAGCAGGAGGATTGCTTGAGTCCAGAAGTTCAAGACTAGTCTAGATAGCTGTCTCAAAAATAGAATTTTTTAAAGCCATGCATGGCAGTGTATATGTGTAATCAGGAGTTCAAAATCATCCTTTGAAAGCCCTACAGTGAATCTAAGAACAGCCTGGACTACGTGAGACCCCGTCTCACTCTCCCCCAAAATTATTAATATAAAAATTAGAAAGCATTGCTGCTAGTTCAAAGGACACTATGAAGAGCAAGCACATTTATAAGGCAGTAATACAGCCACTCGTGAGCAAATGGAAACAGTAAGGTGCCGTGTCCCAGTGCGAGGAAAGGTATTGATTGGGCCTAACCACGTTTAGCTGATAGGAGTCACTCTGTGTGGCTATCACTTATCTACAAATGACAGGGCTCCAGCACGGTCACAGAAATTAGAGCCACGCCCTGGGAGGAGGTGCTGAGGAGGCAGGGCCCTGCCCTCAGACGTCTTATAGGGTAAGGAGGAACAGGACGGAGGGTGTGATAAACGCTAATAATCGTGATAGTATGGATGACAAACGGGCCACAGGCCCCTAACAAGTGCCTGTCACTGTGTAATTGGAAGGCTAGTCCATTGGGAGTGCAGGGGCAGGAACAACTATTAGATAACTGGCTGGGTAAAGCCCACCCCCCTCAAGAGTAGTTTTTGTGGTAACACTTCTATCTAGCACGCGCTCACCCTGAGTTCAATCTCCAGCCTGTAGTGAGGGAAAAAAGTGTGTGTGAGGAGGGGTTGGGGGGGGCGTCAATAGATGTAAAAAACAAATACACCAAATACCCTAGTTCATGCTCTTGACCCCAGCATTTGGAAGGCTGAGGCAGGAGGATTTCCATGAGTATTTTACTTTACTATCTTTTTTTTTTTGAAACAGGATCTCATGTAGGCCTGGAACTCATGATATAGCCCCAAATGGCCTTGATGCTCTGATCCTCCTGCCTTTATCTCCCAGATGCTAGGATTACATACATGCCAGCACGTCTTGTTTATGTGGTCCTGTGGGTCAATGCCAGGGTCTCATGCATGCTAAGCAAGAACTCTATCAGCTGAGCTGCATCCCCACCCAGGTTTTATTTTAGAGTGTGTTTTTGTGTCACATGCTTGTAAGATGAGACCATTATTCCGATATGTTATTATGCAATTCTTCCAAATAATGTCCCTTTGTATTCTCGGAAAACTGGTCCCAAGATATCATCTTCCCCAAGGATACATGAATCCTCCAATGCAAAAGTCCCTTGTGTGGTGTTTTCATAGAGCCTACATACTTCCTCCCGTATGTGTTAAATCATCTCTGAACTGCTTGTTATACCTAATGATGTAATGCTATGTATGTATTTGTCATATTGTATTGTTATCAGAACACTGACATGAAAACGTTCTGTATGTGCTCAGCACAGACGTGTGTGTGTGTGTGTGTGTGTTTGTGTGTGGTGTATGTGTGTGTAGGGGGGGTGTATGTGCCCATGTAGAAGTCAGAGGAGGGCCGGGTGATGGTGGCGCACACCTTTAATTCCAGCATTCGGGAGGCAGAGGCAGGCGGATCTCTGTAAGTTCGAGGCCAGCCTGGTCTACAGAGCGAGATCCAGGACAGCCAGGGCTATACACAGAGAAACCCTGTCTCGAAAAAAACAAACAAACAAACAAAAATAGAAGTCAGAGGTGGATGTTGAGTCTCTTGTTCTACTAATCTCCTCCTTAATCCCTGGGACAGACTCCCTAACTAAACCTGGAGTCTGGCTGGGGGCCAGCAGGCCTCGGCAATCCTCCTGCCTCCACCCCGGACAGTGCGGTGATTCCATGCAATATTGCAGCCAAGCCTAGCTTTTTATGTGGAAGCTGGGGATTCAAACTCAGGTGTTGGTACTTGCGTAGCAAGCTTCATACCCACGGATTCATCTCCCCAGCACCACATAGACACATTTTGTTGTTGTTATAGTGAGTGTGTGTGGTGTGGTGTGTGTGAGTGTGGACATGCATGTCCCACAGAGTTCCTGTGGAGATCAGAGGGCAGCTTGCATGAGTCAGTTGTCTCCTGCCCCCTTGCTGAGGCAGAACCTCACTTCTTTCGACCTTGCTGGGTACTTACTCCATGTTAGCTGACCTGCTGTAAAACGCATCTGTGACAAGTGTCTATTCCAGATGTGCTGACATGTGTACACCCGAGGCCAGGCAGAGGACACCCCTGTACTCTCAGCACCTGGAAGCCTGAGGCAGGAAGATCATGAGTTTGAGACCAGCTTCAGCTGTATGAAGAACTCGAGGCTGGGCTGGAGAGATGGCTCAGAGGTTAAGAGCACTGACTGCTCTTCCAGAGGTCCTGAGTTCAATTCCCAGCAACCACATGGTGGCTCACAACCATCTGTGATAGGATCTGGTGCCCTCTTCTGGCCTGCACTCATACATGCTGTATACATAATAAATTAAATCTAAAAAAAAAAAAAAAAAAAAAAAGAACTCGAGGCAGCTTGAACTAGAAGAGAGATGCTGTGAGACACACAAACGTGAAAAAAGAAAACACATACCCAAACAACACCCAAGGAAGCCAAACCCTATGGAGAGACAGCACGTGAGCATCTCTCTGGGGGTTTCTCTTGAGTCTGCATGTGTTCAGATCATTCTCACCACCCTCCTCAGAGGTACCAGGGCTGGGATACCTGCTGCGTCCTCAGTGAGTTTTACCTGCTCTGGAAATTCATTTGAAAGGAGTCATATCGTACTCCCTGTATTCTCTCTCTCTCTCTCTCTCTCTCTCTCTCTCTCTCTCTCTCTCTCTCTCTTTCTTCCCCTCCCCCTTTGCATTTAAAAAAGTTTTTTAACACCTGTGTGTGTGTGTGTGTGTGGTGTGTGTGTGTGTGTGTGTGTATGTGTGTGTGTTTGTGTGTGTATTTTAAATTTAATCGGTAGAGTATTTCTTTGCTTTTTTAAAAAAAACTGTAGTTCTCAGGAAAGACTAATTTTACTATTAAATTATGGTGTCTCTGAGGGAAGCAGATATGTGTATGTTATCTTCTTAGCATGTATTCCGTGCAGTTTAGTTTTATCCATCTGTCCTCATCCAACTCTACTCTGAACCGACCAACTCTCTCCCTCCCCACTTCATTATTCTTTTTGTTGTGTGTCGATAGTACCTTGAGTTTAGTTAAAGCTGATCCTGTGCAAATGCGGTTATTCTAGCTACTGGGGCCTGGAAAATCTAGCAGCCACACACTCTCAAAGGGACTCTCCTTCCATTGGCTAGCCATCATCAGTCTGTAGCTCCCCAGTTAAGGATGCAAAGCATTTCTTAAGACACAGTGACTGTCCCAACAACAATCTGCAAGAGCCCCCATAGCTCCCATCTCAACCAACATTTGGTGCACAAATTTTTTCCCCAGTTCTTTAGAGAGTTATTATTCTTTATATGTTTATATGTGTCTGCATGTATGTATCAACACATGCGTGAGTATCCTTGGAGGCCAGAAGAGGTGTCAGATCCTCTGGAGCTGGAGTTGCTGGCAGTTGTGACCTACCAGACCCGAGTGCTGGGAACTGAACTCCTGGCCTTTTCAAGAGCAGCAAACGCTCTTAACCGCAGAGTCTCTCTCCAGTCCCTGTCTTCAGTGTTTTATTTGAACAGGATTCCCAGTGCCCTGGCTTTGCTCTGCTTCGTATGGGGTTCTTTCTGGCCCATGCCTGGCCTTAGGTGTCTATCTGAAGGTTTTCCTTATACACCCTGTTCAGACACTGGGAGGAGTAACTGCAGAAGTAGAATTCAAAGTCAGTTTTTCTGGCTCCATGCTTTTTGTTGGGTGGTTGGTTGTTATGAGATTCCCCCCCCCACACACACACACCCTGTTTGGAGGATCCTGGAAAGGGAGGCCCGTGTGAGGGAGTGGTACAGAATAGTCTTCAGAGTGTAGGTTATAGGGATGGTGGTTCATACAAGATCTGGAGTTTTTGACAAGTGGGTTTGAATGAGTTAGGAAATGAGGTAAAGGAGTGCCAAGGACAAAAAAAAAAGAAGAAAGAAAGAAAGAAAAGAGAGAGAGAGAGAGAGAGAGAGAGAGAGAGAGAGAGAGAGAACAGCTTAAAAATTTTGGAATTGTTTTTTGTTTGTTTTGTTTTGTTTTTGTTTTTGGTGTCTTTGCTTTTGTCTTTTGTTTTGCTGTTTTGTTTTGGGACAGGGTGTCTCTTTGTAGTCCAGGCAGGCCTTGAACTTCTATTCTTCCTGCCTCAGCCTCTGGCTCTGAGATTACAGGTAGAGGATGCCTTAATTGGCTTTATTCTGTACTTCTAGAATCAGGCAGCATTTCATTTCATAAAATGGAGTGTGTTCCAATGAGTTGAGCAGAAACCAAAAATGATGACTCCTGGTGAGGCCAGATCAGGCAAACTGAACAACAGGTCAACAATGACAGGTTGAGAGCTGGCCAGTTCAGGTTACCCTTCTGTGGAGGGGTTAAGGCAGGGTCAACTTCATTATCAGTTCAATTAAACTGGCCCTTTGAGAAACGTCTCTGGCCAGTTCAACAGCTTTGTTTCAGCTTGGTGATATGGAACCTTGTTTTGTTGTGGGGAACCCACCAGAGAAGACTGCTCAGACATGGGTTAAGCCAATAGAAAGTCTTTATGAACCAGCCGGTGACCACACGGAGTGTTCAGGATCCCAGGGTAGCCCTGAGCCCTTCTCAGACGAGCTTTTAAGCACAAAAACCATGTTCTGGGTTGACATATTTCAGTTAACAAGAACAGTTAGCCAGAGGCAGAACTACAGAAGCCAAAAGGCAAGGTTAGAACACTTGGAGACTTTCCCAGAGCTATGGACTTTGATGGATTAGGTCTCTGTTCTCATTTTGGCAGGTGGTGCTGTCTGCAAGCTGAGTTTTATGGCCTGAGTGGTACTTCCATCATGGAGTCAGTTGTGCTAAGGTCTGGGGGCCCGTTACACAAAAATCCAAGCAAATAGCCTAGAAAAGTAGCACAGGGTCCCCCTGCTAAGAATTTATCTGTCCCTTTGCTTGTGGGTCTTTTGTTCTTAGTGTCCTCTGCAGGGGCTCTGTGTTAGGACTGCTTCAAAGACTCACATTCCAACCAGACCTACGGAAGTCACATCCCATCTTAGAAGAGGTCTGCGGAGTAAAGCAAGGCTGCCTCATTGAAAATAGAGCTGTGTCTGGATTCTCACAGGAAAGCATCCTGTGAGATGAAAAGCTCTGAATACCAGGCTCCAGGTAACCCCATAGCCTTGGGTCAGTTTTCTCCATCAAGAGCTGGGTAACGCTTAGAGCCCTGGCTGGCCTGGAACTCACTATGTCTACTGGACTGGCCTCGAACTTCCAGAGATCTGCCTACTTCTGATGCCAAGCCCTACTCTTCACATTTCCTCCTTACTTCCTTTTATTGCTGTTTGGTTGTTAGCTCATTTATGGTACAGGATAGCCTTGAACTTTTGATCCTCCCGTACACTTTCAAGTGCTGGGATTATAGGCACCCACTTGGTTTAGGTGGTGCTGGACACTGAGCCCAGGGTTTCCTGAATACTAGGCAGCACTCTCCAAACTGAGCTAGCCCAGGCTTATTAGTTTCTTGTGCTGTTGTGTGATATTTTGTGTTCTGACAAATAAAGCTTGCTTGGAGATCAGAGGGCAGAGCTAGCCACTAGTTAACCATAGAGGCCAGGTGGTGGTGGCTCACACCTTTAATCCCAGCACAATCGGGAGGTAGAGACAGGAATATAAGGCAGGTGGAGACAGAATCTCTGGCTCATTCAGTCTGAGGATTCGTAGAGGTAAGAAGTCTCTGATGGCTGCTGCTCTGCTTCTCCGATCTTTCAGGTTATTACCCCCCATATCTGACTCCTGGTTTTTATTAATAAGACTAATTAGGATCACGCTTCATTATGCTGCATTGGTCCTCATGTTACGACAAAAGCAATGGGTGTTCAGCCTGTAGACAGAACCACTTGCCAAAATGAGAACAGAGACCCAATCCATCAAAGTCCATAGTTTTGTTTTGAAACAGGATCTCACTTTGTAGCAGTGGCCTGCCTGGAACCTGCTATGTAGATTAGGCTAGCTTCAAATTCGCAGAGATCCATCTGCCTCTGCCTCCCAGGTGCTGGCATAAAGGTGTGCACCACACAGTTCAGTTGGGTGCGGTGGCACACACCTTTAATCTCAGCAGTAGGGAGGCAGGAGCAGGTGGATATCTGTGAGTTGAAGTCTACGTAGTGAGTTCCAGGACAGCCAGCACTACATAGAGAGCCTTGTCTCAGAAACAACAAACAAACAAAAAAATCCCAAAAATACTAAAAAGAAAATGAAGTGTATGGGTCTATAGTTCTCAACACTTTCACAAGGTTGTGCAGCCCTCACCGAGGTCTTAGGGAATTCTTTTTGTTGTTGTTGTTGTTTTTTTCAAGACAGGGTTTCTCTGTGTAGCTTTGCGCCTTTCCTGGAACTCACTTGGTAGCCCAGGCTGGCCTCGAACTCGCAGAGATCCGCCTGGCTCTGCTTCCCGAGTGCTGGGATTAAAGGCGTGCGCCACCACCGCCCGGCGAGAATTCTTATAATTGCACTAGGGTCCCTTTCCAGACTCAGATTTCTTCTCCCAAGGCTGAGGCACTACTGGTCCACTTGCTGATCTATCTGTATACTGGCTTTCTCTGGACACTTGCTATAAGTGCGAAGACACAAACGTGGTCCTTCCCCTCACTTAGCAGTCTTTGGAAGGTTTATCCACGGTGTGTGTAGTAGCACTTCATTTTGTCAGGGTTGAGTCAGTCCCTGCTTTGCCATTATGTGACATCTGTTTATCCAGGCATCAGTTGATGACCACGAGCTGCGTCCTCCACCTCCAGGCTCTTGTGAACAATGCTGCTGTGCATGTTTGGTAATGTTTATATGAGGACCTGTGTTTTCATTTCTTCAGGGTGTGTGTCTAGTTTTCTGTCCACCTGTTCAGCAGGAAGAGACTTTTACACACTCAGGCCAAGATCCCTCTGAACATTCAGAGAACAAATCTTGAGCTCAGACATGGTAGGTGAAGCTGAAACTATACTCCACCTTGAAGGCCCACTTCATTCTTGTGAACACTCTTATCCTTTAGAAGGCTGAAGATTCAATGTGGGCAGTAAGGGAATTAAATATGCTGGTACAACTTCCTCCCTGAAGCTCCCCACAGCCTCCCAAGAAGGGCCAAACTCTACTCTAGCAGTATTCATTTATTTATTTGGTTATTTGTTTGAAACATGGTCTCTTGCAACCCATGCTGGCCACGAATCACTATGGAGCTTTGAACTTCTAAAATTATTATTATTATTAAAGTGTGTGTGTGTGTGTGTGTGTGTGTGTGTGTATGTGTGTGTGTGTGTATGGCACGAGCGTGGAGGTCAGAGGTCAACTTTTTGGAACGTGTTCTCTCCTTCCACTGTAGGTTCCAGGGGTCAAACTGAGGTCATCAGGCTGTGTTGGAAGCACTTTTACTGGCTGAGCCATCTAACTGGTGCTGTGTGGCCTTGAATTTCTGACCTTTCTGCTTCCACCTCTGGAGTGTGTGTGCCACTATGCCAGGTTTATTTGGGGCTAGGGATGGAAGCCAGGACTTCACAGAAATTAATTAGTCAAGCACTCTACCAACTGAACTATATTCACAGCCCTGTATACTGGTCATTTGAGACGGTGTTTCATGCAGCCCAGGCTGGCTTTGAATGTACGATATAGTTCAGACTGACCTTAAATTCTTGACTCTCTCTAGCCTGTCAACTTTCCAAGGGCTGGCACTACAGGCTTATATCATATTTGACTATTTGTTATTGTTTTGCTTCAAAAGTAACTTCTCCACTAACACCCTGTGATAATGCACACACAGCCCTGGGCACCTCTGAAGTACTACTACAGAGGAAGGATTGGCTATGGTCTGTGTGGCCTCCCGTTTGTGCCCAGGTGAAGGATGGCATATCAAAACACTGGCTTGCAGTCTGGCACCCTCTGCTCTCAGGACAGACTCAGGTGAGCAGGCAGCAGTAACATGGGAATATCTTAATGTTCTGACAGCGATGGAACCTTTTCCCGCTCCAGCAAGGGCACCCAAGCCAGAGGCTTTTGGGTTCTTGTCTCTCAACTTTAAAAAAATGAAATTCATGGACCACAGAAGGTGAGTTTTAGAGGAGGGTACAAGCAGGGAGCCGAGGGAGAAAAAGGCGGCCAGCTCCTGGGCAGCGGAGGGTCTGTGGCGGGGAGTGGGATTGCATTGAGCTTCACTGCCTGGAAGCTAATGGGAGGGGATGAGCTGGTCAGTCCAGTTCTCATTCCAGGTGTCGAGGTCACGGCAGTTTGGGTCATGACCATCCTCAGTGTGGATGGCTTCTTCAGGAAGGGGCACTGCTTTGGGGGGGAAAAGATGGAGAGGCCCTTCTTGGCATCTCCAGCCTCTGGCCATGTTAAAACCAGAGACATTTTTGGCTTAGACACTTCAAGAATCTCTCGCCTCTGGCAAGTACAAGGCTGTGGACATGCCCAAGGACATTTTGGCTTTTAGTCAAGCAAGACTTTTTTGTTCAGGCTCTTTACCAAAACTAAACTGCCTAGCTAGTTTTCGCCTGTTATCAGCAGCTGGGACAGCTGGCCTTGGACTTGCCTCTCCCACAAGTTTCCTGAGTTCCTGGGCATTCCACTCAACTGGGGTTCAGTAACCATACTTCCACTCCCCTCCTTCACTTGGAGCCTACCAGCAGAGCCCTGGAATCTACTGGAGCCATAGCTTTTTTATAGTCACAGCCCGGCTATGAAATACCTTGATGTCATGGGGCCATTCCTAAATTACAAGGTGCACCTAAGGATTGGAGAGATCTGAAGGTGCTTGAAGGAGACCCTGGGGTGGGGGTGGGGCGATGCTATGACCTGTCAGACCGATTTCTTTATGGGCCAATTTCTTTATGGGCAAGCTTACTACACAGGGAAATGGAGGAGGTTCCTACATGGGACTGATGGCCTGGCAGGTGTTTGGAATTTCATAACACACCTTGGACAAGAATTCAAGGGTTTTCAGCCGGGCGGTGGTGGTGCACGCTTTTAATCTCAGCACTCAGGAGGCAGAGGCAGGCGGATCTTTGTGAGTTCAAGGCCAGCCTGGTTTCCAGAGCGAAAGCCAGGAAAGGTGCAAAGCTACACAGAGAAACCCTGTCTCGAAAAACCAAAACCAAAACTAAACTAACAAACAAAAACAACAAACAAACAAACAAAAAAGAATTCAAGGGGTTTTTGTTGTTGTTGTTGTTTACTTGGGATTGAACCCAGGGCCTTGGTTTTGGTAGAATAGAGCTCTACCACTGGGCTACAGCCCCAGCTCAGTTCTAGTTTTAATTACCTTCCTTGGTCTGAGTATTCCTAAGCCTAAGCACTAAGCCAGGATGATGCTCGGAGCTTCAGAATATGAGGCCAGGAGGCTCCACTGGGACGCCAGCCATTTCCAGGTCCCCGATCCCGCAAGGCCTTTCCGACGAATACGGTAGGCGATGTCACTTCTTCCCGGTGCCGGGCTCCAGCGGGGGTCCCTGGAGAGCATCTCTGGTCCAGTGGAGAGATCAGACAGACCATCGGCTTCTTCCGGGATTACTCCAGTTTGCGCGATCCGGACCTAAGATAAGCAGCTTGGGGAGTCCCGGGACGAAGGGGCGGAGCCAGCGACGGCGCGGGGGCGGGGGCGCGGCCGACGGGTCACGTGGCGAATCAGCCCAGTTGCGGGCGGAGCTGCGCGGGTACTTAGTGGGGCGCCCGAGAGGCCAGGTGCGGCTCGGTTCGGCTCGGCAGCTGCAGGCCCAGGCCGTAGCGCTGCGCTCGGTGAGTGTGCCCGGGGCGCAGTGACTCCGCGAAGTCACCTTGGCTGGGGTCGGGAAGCGGGCGGCTCGCGGGTGGCGGCGACAGGCCCCTAGCTCGCCCAGGGCGCAGGCGCGGTTCCTCCGCGGCCCTGGATGCTGCGTACCGTGGGTGGTCGCGATCCGCGGGAAGAGGATTCCTGAGCTCGGGCACTGCAGGAGAGCAGCACCGGCGGCCTGCACGCCCTTACGGCGGGACTTAGTGACCCCGCGCGGGTCGGCTTCCCTCCGGTGGCCTTGGCGCACTCCAAGGGCGGAGCTGCGGGCTTCGGGGAGCTCTGAGGGAGGAGCCTGCAGGGAAGGGTTCGGCCCTGGCCCTCCTGCCAGCCGGCAGGCTCCGGGTCTCAGTGGTGCTCAGGGCGAGTATCGACCTGCATCTAGTGCAGGTTTGTGGCTTATTCTAAAGAATCTGCCCCGGCAACTTGCCACACACAAGCCCACGCAGTGCCTGGCACCCTAAAAGACCGGTCCTATTGAAAACAGAAACCTGGTAGTGGGTGGCTGGGGTGGAACCTGCATGGAGAGTTAAACCGAGAAACAGGAAGAGAAGCAGAGTGGAGTGAGTGGAGGATAGGGGTGCTTGGCGCTGCACTCCCTTTCTCTGGAGGGGGATGGCCAAGATGATGGGAATGTGGAGGGGGAGAGGTAAATGCAGGACAATCTCCTTCTGTCAGGGCCCTGCTGGCCCCGAAGAGGTGTGGGGTCGGTCTGCACGGGCAGGGTGTTGGGCATGCGGACCAGGAGATAGGTGAATTGGATTTGGTCCCCTAGGAGCCTGGAGTAAATGACTAAGACCACCCTCACCTTGCCTCCACCTGTCCAGATCCCCTCACCCGTTGGGAATGGAAGTAGATTGTGGGGTTCAAAGGGAAGCTTAACACTTGGTGTCTCCTCTGGAAGGGAGTGCTGAGGAGGTATGTCCATCTTCAGTCTCCAGAGTCGGAAGGGTAGCATGTGGAGAACGTTGGTGAAGGTACTCTCATCCTCCCTCGCAGCCAGCCCTTCAGGGGAGAATTGCTTCTCCTAAGTTCTGGCCATGGTGGCCTAAAACTCCAGAGCTCCCAGAGTCAGGCAATCACAACACTTGGAAGGCTGAGGCAGGAGGATTCACTGCATTGGAAACTAGCCTGGGCTACGTAATGAATTCCAGGGCAGTCTGACTAGAGTGAGACAGTTTCACCTCCCAACCTTCCTTCATCCAAAAAAAGGACACGCTTGAAAAAAGGCACCCTGGAGGAAAATGACCTCTGCTCCTTTGAAAGCATGTGTCCCGGGACCTGTAGGGACTGCTGGGGCTTGAGGGTAGAGGGTGGGCTCATGTTTGTGCTTCACCAGCCCAGGTGGCCTCTGAGGCTTCTTCCGGCACTCTTCTTGATGTGGGCTCAAGTCAACCCTATTTCAGACTAGTCAGGCAGTGGAGGGTAAGAGCTCTTGGCTCCAGGTTGGAACTGCCCCATGGAGGTGCTGATTCAGCAGTCTAGGCTGAGGCCCTTTGTGGTATGTATGGGTGGAAACCTTTAGGTGTCAGAGTCTCAGGTTGGCCAACTGACTTTTGATGGTCTGTTGAAAGGAAAATATGAGATATGTGTGAGTTTGAACTATATGCAGTGGAACTTTTGAAAGAGGAAACCGGGGGCTTGAGTGTGACTGATAAGTGACGGGAGGTGGTGGGACTGGCCAAGGTGAGGTGGGTGTATAAACACCTGTGTTGTCGTGCTCAGTTCACAGTCCATATCCCTGGTCCCGTCATCTCAGTACTCTCCGGGAGCTGCCTTAGAAAGGGTAGAGGATCCATCTGGAGTCCTTCCATTGCCATGGTTTATATTCCGCCCTACACTGAGCTTTGGATGTGTCCCTGCTGCACGCTGGAAGTATCTGGTTTATCTGTGGTGCTGAAATCCAGCCCAGGGCCTTGTGCATGCTAATCGTGCACTCTGCCCCCGGACTATACCATACCCAGCCAGCTTTAGTCTCCTCCCCTCTCCATCCTTCTCAGCTTTTGGAAACAGGTCTTAGGCTGTAGTTCAGCCGTGCCTCAGCCCTCCCGCATGCTAGGATTATAGCCGTGAGCTATCATTCCTGGTTTAGTCCTTTTTTTCTTCTTTCTTTTCTTTCTTTCTTTTTTTTTTTTGAGAATGGGTGTAGCATGAATCTTAAAGGTACTTATTAATAAAATCAAACCTGAGGCCAGTTATTGGGGTGAATGCTGGAAGATCAGAGAAGCAGAACAAGCCACAGCCACCTCACATCGCGAATTCTTCAGCTGATCCTGTTTCCTCAGACTGGATGCCTCTGAGTCCTTATCTAAATGAATCTCAGCTGAACTGCTTCTTGAAAGCCTGAGTGCTTAACCAGCCTAGTTCCTGGTTTTCAAGCTTTATATACCTTTCTGCTTTCCGCCCTCACTTCCTGGGATTAAAGGCGTGTGTGTCACCATGCCTTGCTGTTTCCAATGTGGCCTTGAACTCACAGAGATCCAGACGGATTTCTGCCTCTGGAATGCTAGGATTAAAGGCGTGAGTGACACCATTTTCTAGCCTCTGTATCTAGTGGCTGTTCTGTTCTCTTGACCCCAGATAAGTTTATTAGGGTGCACAATATTTTGGGGAACACACATCACTCACTGTGTAGTCCAGGCTAGCTTGGAACTAGGTATGTAGACCAGGATGGCCCAAGCTTGACTGAGTACACAAACTCACAGAGATAAACCTGCCTCTGCCTCACCAGTGCTGGAATTAAAGGTATAGACCACCGTATCCAGAGGTCCCTTCATTTTTAGCTTCAAGTCTGGACTTCCCTTTCTGCAGACCTGATGCCTCCCGGGCTCAGGTTTGGGATGGAGGTGGGTGGCTCCGAGGGCACATGTTTCATTGTGGTCAGTTTGGCTTCTAGGCTTTGCTTTGTCTTTCGTGAGGACTTGGGCAGCTGTTCCCTCCTTACCATTCTTTCCTGCTTCTGTGCTTGATACAATGTTTCAATCTGTAAGTATTGTTTTATGTCACTTAATTATACTATGTGTCTTGTTCACCCCGTTTATGAGTTTTGCTGATGTTGATGCTGTCAGATTTAATGTGTGTGACAAGTAGCCCAGCTCACACTCACCTGGTAGGTGAGGATTAGTTTGAACACCTGATCCCCCTGCCTACCTCCCAAGCGCTGAGATCCCAGGTGTACACGCACCCTGTCATGCCCAGGAAGTTTAGGTTATTAGTCTTTTTTTTTTTTTTCTTTTCTGTTTGAGACAAGGTCTTCCTGTGTAGTCCTGGCGGTCCTGAAACTTACTATGTAAACCAGGCTGGCCTTGGACTCACAGAAATCCACCTGCCTCTGCCTCTTGAGTGCTGAGATTATAGGCGTTCGCCACCACGCCTGGTTTTGAATGTGTTGACCTGAGGGACAATTAAAATTTCCTACTTCCATTTTTTTCCCTCCTACCACTTCACTCTTGCTCGTAGCGGCACAGTACATTTTTCTTGGGCAAAGCAGAGGTAGGACAAATTGCTGGACATAGACCCGCACACCTTCTGTTCTGCTCCATGACGATGACGTCCCCTCCCTCTGTGGCTGTGTCACCTGCTCCTTGCAGTTCGGGAGCTCCTTCCTGTTCCTGTCCCAACACTAGATCTTACCAGAGCCTAATTGTCAGTGTGATGGGTTCAGATGGTCCCTGTGCCTTCATTGCTAGGAGTAGAAATTCGAGTTTAATTCCTTGACGAAGGAAAGGTTTGATTAGTGAAATGCTCCCTGGTTTTGCGGTTGGTCACAAGTAGGCACTTGTGCTAATGTTCATTTTGTTGTTGTTGTTTGTGGTTTTTGTTGTTGTTGTTTAAATATTAGGGTTTTAGCTCAGCATGATAGTGCACTACTTTAATCCCAGCACTCACTGAGTTCAAGGCCAACCTGGTCTACATAGGGAGTTCTAGGTCAGCCAGGGCTACATGGCTATCTCAAAAAATAAGAAAAAAAAAGTTTGAGTTTAGGTTTGGGTTTTGTTTTTGAGACAGGCTCTCATATAGCCCAGGTTAGTTTCAAACTTGATATGTAGCCAAGGATGACCTTGAACTTAAATTTTGTTTCTTTGCCTATGCCTTTTCAGGTGCTGAGCATAGGCAGAAGAAATGAATACATACATGTATGCCATCATGCATCTACAATTGTCTGAGTTCTTTAGGTCACAAACCTGGGTAGCTGAACTTAGTTACAGTTAGATGTAGATTCTAAATAGTTGTGTGTGTATGTTTTTATGTGTTTGTGGGGGACAGAGGTTGACATTGAGCATCATCCTCAATTGCTCTCCACTTCATGAGGCAGGGCTACTTATACCCAGAGCTCACTGATATGGGTAGTCTAGCTAGCCAGCTTGCCCCAGGAATCTTTTTCTCTGACTCCCAAATGCTGGGATTACAAATGTAGGCCACCAAGTCCTCATAGCGTTTACTTGGGTATTAGGAATTCAACCCCAGGTCATCATGACTGCACAGCAATACATTCCCCACTGAACCATCTCCTCCAAGCCCTAGTTTCTAATTTTGTAAATTCAGGAGGTATGTGAGGTTGGGGGACTCTACAGATGAGAAAGTGAAGTCACCTGCAAGTCTGTAACACGGTTAGAGTCACTTAGGTAATAATGACGGTGGAAATTGACCTGGAATTTGGTCTCCAGAAGGTTATTGATGCCTACTCAGGTGTCTCCATTCGGGGCTTGCCTAGGGTCTCCTTTCATGCCTTAGTTTCCCTCACCTGTGAAATAGAAGCCTTCTACAAGACAGGAGGGCTCTTTCCAGAACTGGTGTTTTATAAAAACCGAAGGCTGGGAAGGACCTGTGATCTGTGATCTCAACTGTTAACCTGTTTTTACTGGGTCAGTGACTCCATAGTCTGGTCAAGATAATACAGCTTTCCAGCAGGCAGGGTGGAAGAGAATGGGGCTGATAAATGCCAAGTTAGTCTCCACAGAACACTAGAGAACACTTAGGTAATATGCTCTCACAGCAGAGTTGGCTGCTCTCTGCCCCGCTGACCTGCTGATCTGGCCCAGGCAGGAGATCCTCATCCACAGGAGTCACGTGTCCTTCTGGCTTGCCTAAGGCAGATGGTGCTGGCCAGCTTGTGCCAAAGAAAAAAATGTATCAGGATTCAAGCAGCCTGGCACTCATTCTCGACTTACTGATCCCCTCTGGGTTTTGGGCTATACTTTGTTTTGATAATCACATGATAGAGTATACATCAGCATATAAGGCTTTATTATAAATTGTATGGTGGTCATAATTTTTTACCCCAATTAGGAGACCAATTAAGGAGAATAGGTGTTGTGAGACAGGGTCTCATATTCGAGGCTGGCCTGGATTCACAGTATAGCCAAGGATGGCATTGAACTCCTTATCCTGCCTCTTGATGAGCTGGTGTTATGGGCATAAACCATTACCTTTGGTTTAATGTGCTGCTGGGGACTGAACCCAGGATGCTAGGCAAGCACTCTGCCAGCTTAAGCATATTCCTGGTCTCAAACTGGGATACTTTTAAAGATCAAGATAAATGACCCCGGGATAGTGAGTGTTGACTGCTGTGTGCAGAGAGAGCTATCTAGTCAGTTTGCAGACCCTGGAGGGTGTATCTGATGGCTCTGCCTGCTGTGGCTGCCCCCAGCCTGGTACAGGGAGGCACTTTCCAGAAGAGTACCTCTGTCTATCACTTCTGTTAGCCATTAGAGGGACTCTTTCTTCCTGGGGCCCTAAGGAAGGAGAAGATGGTCAGCTCACAGACACAGCGTTTCTGTTGCTTGATTACATGTCTGCCTAGGCCTCACCCTGAGCAGCCTGGAACTTAATTTATCCTGCAGTCGAGTTAGGGAGCAAGCGGAGAAGCATGGAACATGAAACACATTTACATCTCAAGATCTTTAAAAGGCCTTGTACTGTGTATGTTTTAGGAGCAGACTTGGGGAATATACTACCCTATGCATCTGGGAAGGGCTTCTGCAGGCCTTGAACAGAGCTAGAGAACAAATGCTTCTGGGAATGTTGACTGTCAAGCCAAATTGTCGTATTTTCTATCAACAATTAAATGTGTTTCCTCTGAGGGCCTATCCTAGTTAGGGTTGCTATTGCTGTGATGAAGCACCATGACCAAAAGCAAGCTGGGGAGGAAAGGGTTTGTTTGGCTTACGTTTCCACATTGTAGTCATCATTAAAGGAAGTCAGGACAGGAACTCAAACAGGAGCTGATGCAGAGGCCATGGAGGGGTGCTGCTTACTGGCTTGCTCCTCGTGACTTGCTCCTTGTGGCTTGCTCAGCCTGCTTTCTTATAGAACCCAGGACCACCAGCCAGGGGTGGCACCACCCACAATGGACTACCCTCCCCCCCATTCAATCACTAATTAAGAAAATGCCCTATAGGTTTGCCCACAGTCTGATGTTACGGAGGCATTTTCTCAGTTGTGCTGAAGTGTTCTGCCTCTGCAATTACATCTGTAGCTTCCCCTTCCAGATGTGTCGGTAGAAGGTAGCTGTGGATAGCCCCAAGCTGTTTTTTGTTCTTAAGGGTCAGCCATGAATCAATTACACACTTTCCTACCAGGAGCAAAGATGTGAAATCTGGAAGTCCACATCAAGGCTGTGATTCAGACTTAGCAAAAGGGGGAGTCTCCGGCCTCCTCCGCGTCTGCTCTACACACCTTTGAGATGGGATATCGGCTTCCACTATAGCTGTCCCAGCATGGGGAACGACTGGGCAAACCAGTCAAAAGGAAGTGAAGCTCGCACGGTCTTGTTCTGTGGGTGGACTGAAGTGGTCAAAACTGGAGGAGCAGGTGCTCTTAATGACAGGTAAAGCCGAGACAAGTTTGTTTTTATGGAAGAGAAACTCATAAGTACAGTGTTAAGGTCCCCGCTGGTCTCCCATCCTGTTTTCCCACCTTCCTAGCGTAAAGGCCCTCTGCACATCTGTGATGGACGGTCACAGTTTGTGGCTATTGGCAAATGAAGACATTTCATGCTTCTGAGAGTTTAGAGCTGATGTGTGAGAGGTCAGCCCCATGTTCCTGGACCACTGTCAGGGAGAGCAGAAGGATACAGACTGTTTGGATGTGTGTGCACTTATCCTGTGCCAGGACGTGGCAGGTGGCCTGAAGGACTTCCGGGTCTACCTATTCTGTCTCCGTACAGCCTTTAGAATATGACGTGGACTCTCGTCTACCCGAGGCAGTGCCAACCCAAGAAAGCTTTCTTTGTCAAGCTTGTCCCCCCACCCCCACCCCCTTTTTTTTTTTGTTTTTTTTTTGAGACAGGGTTTCTCTGTGTAGTTTTGGTACCTGTCCTGGATCTCTGTAGACCAGGCTGGCCTCGAACTCATAGAGATCTGCCTGGGTCTGCCTCCTGAGTGCTGGGATTATAGGCGTGGGCCGCCACCACCACCACCACCACCACCACCACCACCACCACCACCACCACCACCACCTGGCTCCCCCATTTTTAAGGGTGTCATTACATGATGCTTCCTTCACCCTGGTATCAACAACTTCTTGGATTTTCCATTTTCTCCTAGAGTCCCAGGGACTATATTTGTCCAAGGAAGGGCATCCAGCTAGTTTGGGAGATGGTTTTGCTGTTGATGGGATCACCAGTTCCCCACCCATTCTGTGCACGCGACAGTGTTGTGTAGAGAGAGAGCAATAGCAGGACATTGAGACATCAACTGCTATATAGGTTTGAAAAGGAAGAGGATGGAACCCAGGACCAGCCGCCCTGAGCCAGAAATAAATTCTGCCCACAACTGCGCTGTACTTCTCCACCTGGAAGAGGAGTCTGGTTAGCGGTGAATGTACTTGTCTGTTCCAGCCCCCTTCTTTTGTGAAATAAAGACTTTCTGTTAACTGAAAATAAAAATGACAGAATTGGGAAATAAAGGGAAGTGCTTGCCAAAGTAGGGGAAGTAAAAACCAGGGGCTATTTCAGGCAGAGACATGGAACCCGTGACAGGGTTCCAGACAGCTTAGCTTATTGTTGTCAGGATTGCCTGTGTTGCCGACGGGCCTGCGTGTGTGATCTCTGGGAAGACTGACATCCTCGGGGAATCAGTGCACTAGGTGGCGACAGTCTCAGGACCCTCAATGTGGAATTCCTCTTGACAAGGCTTGTGGGTTTTCCTGAGGGTGGAAGCTTGTTTTTCTTCAGACTCCTGCTGAGTGCAGGCTTTGAGAGTTGTGTTTGGAACAACTGGAATTAGCCAGTACAAGCTGGAAGGGAGACTTGCCGGGGGGAGAGGGTGGGGCGTGTGCACTGGTGCTGGGTGTCCCTAACCTCCGCTGCTGCTTATTACCACCGCAGAGGTACAGGATCTGAGCCTCAGTGAGGGGCAGTGTCCATGGGTAACAGTGGTGGAACCAGGGTCTAGACATTGGTGTCCAGTCTCCAGCAGAACCTGGCCTCCTCAGCAGTTAGTGGCCAAGTGAGGAATGGAGAATCTAGGTATTTGGGGGTTCATCTTGGTATAAGTGGGGTTAGACGTTGGGTGGGTACAGCGGAGCCACTGTACCCCAGTTCCTGGGTTTGCAGCTGGGCAGAGCCCTGATGGTGGGGAGGGTAAAGTCGGATGGTCAGGGGTGGGCTGCAGAACCAGTAGAAACTGAGAGTCCTAGAAAGTGTCCTGCACCTGCAGTGGCCAGGGGCCGTGGGCTGAGGGACCTGGGAACCCTTGGGGACAACAGAAATCAAAGACATCTTGTTTAAAATTTCAAGTTGCCATGGAAATGCGCCTCTCTACTCAGCTTATGTTTAACACCTCAACAGATGCCAAGTCCCTGAGGGTATCTGGGGACACTCCTATTCTCCACATACAGTATGGTGAGACCCCAAGGGGTCAGACCTTCAACATAGGAGATCCTAACATGCTTACAGCCCCTTCCTTAGTCCAGACTCCGACCCTAGGGAGTGGACACGCCAGTGTTTCTGTATTGGGGTCTCCTGTCTTGGAAGAAAGGTTCAGATGCCGGGGTTTGGAGATGACTTAGTTGGTAAAGGGTTTGCACAAGGGTCTGAGTTTGATTCCCAGGACCTGAGTAATCTCCAGAACCACGTAAAAGAAGCTAGGCATGTTGGTGCGTACTTGTAATCCTAGCACTGGGAAGGCAGAGATAAGTTCTTTGGGCAGCCAGCCTCGCCTGTTTGGTAAGGTCCAAGCATTGAGAGACCTTGTTTGGAAGTAAGCTGGATGCCACCTGAGCTACAACACCTGGGGCTGCCCTGGTGCCCAGAGGCATGGACATATATTGTACTTGCATACACTTGCACATGCATGCACACAGAAAGGTTAAGATGCCAAGTACAAGTCAGGGTGGTTTGGAGGCCATGTGACGGCTGACACATGGTCATGTGAAACAGGCTTCCCATGAGTCACTGGAAATGGGGGCAGTAAGTGTTGGATAAGTTGTACATATATATGTGTGGCAGTCCATTTTTCACTATTGTAATGAGATTCTCAAAGCTGGGCACTGTAAAGAAGGGGTTTATTATAGCTCAGTGTCTGGGAGGCTGAAAGCGCAAGACCAGGCAGCCCACAGATTTGGCTTCTGTCCAGGGCCCCTCACCTTGGAGCACACCATCGTGCTGGTGCCATGGCGGAGATGCCTGTGACAGGGAGCCCCTGCATAGCTAGAAGGGAAAACAAAAATGAGGTGGAGGCACACCGAGACCTCCCACCAAGCCCAACCTTCTGAAAGCCCACCTGTTTCAACTGAGAACCGAGTGCTCTCTGCCCATAACCTTTGCGGGACACTCGATGCATCATAGCCGTAGAAGACGGAGAAGGCATCTTCAAGGTGCGGTCACCGCCTTTGTGTGTTCTCCCTACGACAAGACTGCGTCTGTGCGCCTGGCTTGCCTGCTTAGTAGACACAGCCCCTATGTTCCTCAGCCATCTGCTGCTTTTTCACTTACCTGTGGCACGGGGGTGTTTACTTCATTTCTACAGGGCCAGTTCCTTCAGCTAGTTCATTTTTGGTGGCTGTTTTGAACTCTGCTGAGCCACTTGCATTGATTTATCAGTTACTGTGCCACTGGACATTTGTCTCACTGAGGGGCTTGTGTTCATGCAGAATGTTCGGTGGACATTGTGTGCTTGTGTCATTGTGTTTCGGGGTCACTGTCTATGGGGGTACATGTCTAGTGTCCAGATGGAGACCCCATGTGGATAGGTTTCAGTTGACAGGTCTAGGCTGGCCTCTGTGGTTCCAAGGCCCCTCTCCCTTCTCTCTTCACTCTGAGAAGAAGCATACTGCTTTGGCCTCTGGGACTGAAGCTTCTCCACTTTACCTGTGCCTCTCTGAGGCTGAACACGTTCCTATCTGCATTGGCCATCTGCACTGTTTCTGTAGTCACTGTATCCATTTTCCCACCCTGCTCTTGCCGTGTTTCTGAGAGTGTGTGGTGCTGGGGTTGGAATCCAGAGGCTCATGTATGCTAAGCCTGTGTTCTACTGAGCTGCATTTCAGCCCAAGTCCTCTGACTTTCAAGTCTTGTTTTTTTCGAGGACACACAGCTTTTAATGGGAGCGTTTTTCCATATATCTTGGTTGCTGTTTTTAGTATGAAGACTTGTTTGTTTATTGTGTGTGTGCATGTGGAGGTCAGAGGACAACTTTTAAGAGTCAATTTTCTCCTTCATCAGGCAGGGGATTGAACTCAGGTCACTGGGCTTGGCAGCAAGCCCCTCTACTTACAGAGCCATCCAACCAGCGTAAGACTCCTGATTTTAATGTGACGCCTAACAGGTTTTTGTTTTATGCCAGTTTTAGGCTTTCCAGGGAGTTAGTTTTGTTTGGAGCTTTTCACTTGTTTTGTTTTGTGTATCGTAGTATAGCCCAGGCTAGCCTTGAGCCCTTGTTCCTCGTGTCTCAGCCTCTTGAGCCCTAGGATGACAACCATGCCTCACAACCTGCTCAGACTTGCGTGGTTTTGAGGTCTCCTTCCATGAAGCACTTTTGCGTGGGGGGAGCCAGGTGTGCAGAGTTGGCCCTCCTCGTCTTCCCAGGACGGGCAGCCAGCTGTGCAAGCACATCTGCAGGAGTGTGTCACTTCCTCTTTCCCTGCCCCGCCCCCCACTTTTCCCATACCCAAGATGGGTTTTGTGTGGTCTGACTTTTTTTTTTAATGGAACTTTTCTGAGCCAGTATCATCAGGCATTTTATAAAACATTATGATGTTCCAGAAGGTCTCCCCGGGAGCCTTTCTAGAATAGTCTTTCTGCATGGTGATATTTTATTTGTGCTAAAATGTGATTTTATTTGTATGTTAATAAATAAAGTTGCCTGGGAGTCAGAGCTAATAGCAAGCAATAGCAGAAGCCGGGCGGTGGTGGCGCACACCTTTAATCCTGATCACGTGACAGGCAGATCTCTGTGTGTTCAAGGATACAGCCAGCATGGAGACACACGCTTTTAATCTCAATACCAACCATAGAAGACCTGGAGGTCTGTATAGACAGGCAGTGATGAGGTCTTGTGGTTGGGTTTAGAGCCAATGAGAAGGCAGAACAGAAAGTCAATAAAAAGACAGATACACAGGAAGTAGGCCTCTCTGAGGGGAAGGACGGCAGTGGCAGGAAGGGTAAGAAGGCGGTTTTAAGTCTCAGCTCTTAGCTACTGCTCTGACCTCTTGAACGTTTAACTCTGCATTTGGCTCTGTGTTTCTGATTTAGTAAGACTGTTCATCTGCATGTCCATACACATTGTTCTTATAGTTGACTTGCTCCTCAAACCCCTCCCTCATGCCCACCACACACACACACACACACACACACACACACACACACACACACACACCAGACTTACCATCGTTCTAACTCGTTGAAGAGAACACAGCTCTGTTGCTTGAACTTAAATGAGAATTTTTAGTTTTCTTCCAGTGTGCTTTTATGCCTATGATCTAGCACTCAGGAAGCAGAGGCAGGAGTTTGAGGCCAGCCTGGCCTAGATGAGATCCTGTCTTAACTTCCCACTCCACTGAAAGTTCTCTAAGTATGTAAGTCTGGGTTCTGGTGTCCTTTGACCCTGACGTAGTGCACTCGCTTCCTGAGTCCTACAGTCAAGACAGGGTCCCGGCTCTACCCACACATACTGCTGTTCCTGCTAGGCTCAGCCCCAATTGTCAGCACCTAAGGACAGACCTGGCCTTTATTAGTTACTTGGCCAGGAGGGTGACTCATGGGTTGAGCTGGAAGTGACTGGTCTCCTGACTCTGGAGCCAGTTCACAGGGTCCAGAGGCCAAGGTATTGATGTAATAGTTTTCCTTCTCAGAAGCCGGAAGCAAAGCCCTTGGTTGACAGGAAAAACCAGAGGGGCTCCTGGGAGCCTGGTGCCCCAGGCATATTCAGTGTGGTTCCTTAGTTCTCAGCAAGTGACACCAGCCCAGCTTCTGTTGGCTTGAAATGTGCCGGGGATGGAGCTCGAAGAACTGGGGAGATGACTCAGGCCTGAGGTAGGAGGAAAGAACTGCTTCCTGGAAGTTGTCCTCGGACCTGCACATGGTCGCACATACATACAAACAAAACAATTGAAAATTTTTGTTTTTTTTGTTTTGTTTTTTCTCGAGACAGGGTTTCTTCGTGTAGTTTTGGCGCCTTTCCTGGAACTCATTCTGTAGCCCAGGCTGGCCTCAAACTCATAGAGATCCACCTGCCTGCCTCTGTCTCCCTAGAGCTAGGATTAAAGGCGTGTGCCACTACCGCCCCCAGCTGAAAATGTCTTTAAGTGAGGCTTATGAACATTACTTCTTTTAGTTTCCTCATCCATTAGGACATACACAGAGTGACTGGGTTTTTTGTTTTTTGTTTTTTTGAGGCAGGTTGGAGCTACATGGTCAGGCTGAACTCCTGACACTCCTGATTTCCTCAATGCAGGGTTTACACACACATCCAGCTTCAGGCTAGCTGTCCTTCTAAAACCCTGAATGAATCTCTTAAACCCAGTCCATCAGGTACATAAGGTTTTAAAATAGCCAGGAGAGGACATCCATACTGTCATGTGTTGTGTTACAGGGTCGTATCAAACCAGCCTTCATATTGGGGCCATAAAGGCCGCCAGGAGGCCTGAGCAGTGTCCTTGTGTGGAAATTGTTCTGATGCCACCTCTGTTCTTTTTAGGTGGGTGCAGGATCCAGCTTCCAGAATGTGGTGGTCCTTGGTCCCTCTCTCTTGCCTGTTGGCACTGGCGAGTGCCCACAGCCAGCCTTCCTTCCACCCACTGTCGGATGACCTGATCAACTATATCAACAAACAGAATACGACATGGCAGGTGGGCAGTGCTGCTGTGTTCTGTCGTCTGCCTGTCTGTCTTTGTGGGTCCCTGCTTTGAGTCACCTTGTGCACACTGCTTTTGAGATGACTAACTAGCCATAGGAAGTTCTTTTCTGGAAGTTGAAGCTTATGAACCACACCAGCTTCCTCTCTGATCTCCACATTGTGTGCATGGGAGTACACATATGTGTGAACATTTGTACATGGAGCTGTGTGGAGGGGTAAGTGACTCCAACACCAGGTAGACCCTAGGAAAACTGCCATGGAAGGTGAGGTGGTTCCTTAGTGCTTCTTGCCGTCATTTCCTCCATGTCCGGGCAGGTCTCCTGCTAACAACTGACAGCAGACCAGAGAATGAATACACGATGGTCTGAGAGCTGTCCTCTGACCCTGAATCCCCCTGCCTGTTCCCCTAGCTCCTAGAATTGGGCAGGACCCTTGGCCTACCCATCCCTATCCTGGGAAATCCCTTGGCCAGTGGGTGACTGTCCTGCTGTGACTCTCTTCCAGGCTGGACGAAACTTCTACAATGTTGATGTAAGCTATCTGAAGAGGCTGTGTGGTACTATCCTGGGTGGACCCAAGCTGCCTGAAAGGTGAGTGACAGACCCCAGAGTAGACCTGCCCCCAAATATTGGCTTGTGAGCAGTAGTGCTAGTGTTGGGGTGTAGGTAGAGGTAGAGGAAGCCCCCTCTGGATTCCCCAGGTGTGCTCTTCCAGGCTGCAGAGACTGCCTCAGATGCTGGATTTACTATTTTATCTCCAAGATGCCTTACCCTCAGGTGAGGTCCCAGGCTTGGAAGTTGAGGTCTGGCTACACTCAGCTCTGAATAATTCAGGGAAAGTCCATAGGAGCTGCCGTTAATGTTTTATTTTTCTGTAAAACTGCTGTGGACATACTCATGTGGAAATTGTTCTTAGCAAGGATTAGGGATGTCTGTCCAAGAATGAGGTAATCAAGTGTTGATACATGATGGTGATGATGTCGTGTGACTCAAGTCAGGCTGTAGGCAAGGCACAGTTTAATACTGTTAAAATTCCAAGTCAGAAAGGTGGGAAAAGATTAAAAGCATTGGTTTAGAATCAGGGCAAGATACATCCAGGATCAAAGCCCATACTACAGGACTGTGCTTGGCTCTCCTGATAACAGCCCCACAGTGTGATCCTCAGATAACACTGTGCCCTGAGGGGTCTTGCTGTGGCCTTGAACTCATGATCTTTCTGCAGATGAGCACCTCTATATCCAGCCCCGACACCAGCCCTGGGCATCAAGCTGAGGACTTACACATGCTTGACAGGTGCTCAGCTGCTGAGCTACATCTGCAGATTTAGTGAGAGAATTTGAATTTTTTCTGTAGATGGCTGTAGTGCATTGCTAAATGTCTCTTCAAGGAAAATAAAATAAAGTCCCAGGGTTGAATCTCAGGGTTTAAGAGATGGCTTGGCAGTTAAGAACACTTGTTGCTCTTGCAGAGGATCTGGGTTCAGTTCCTAGCATCCATATGGTGGCTCAAATGCATCCGTAACTCCAGTTCTAGGGGATCTGATGCCTTCTGACCTCTGAGAGCACCAGGCATGCATGGGCACCTGGAATGCACAGACACACATGCAGGCAAACCAGTCGTACACTAAATAAATCTAAAAGAAAAGACTGAATCACAGATGCTATCCCTGCCTATCCACTACACCAACCTAAAAATAAACCCGAAGGATTATGTTGTTTAAGTGGTTTGAATGAGACATGATGGGGTATGCTTGTAACTCCAGCATTCACTAAGGAGTTTGTCAAGGTACGAGGATGAAGAGTTCCAGGCTAGCCTGGGCTACATAGTCAGACCCTATCTAAAAAGAAAAAAGAAAAAGAAAAGCCTTGCGGTACTAGGGCAGGTATCTGTGACGGAGGCAAAACCAACAACAACAACAACAAAAACAAATCCCAAAAAACCTGTATGCCATGTGTAGAATGTTTGAAAAAATACCCATTAAATAAGCATGGTGGGGGGTGTATGCAGTGCTGAATCAATCTCACTGAACAGTGTAAAGTGGTAAAGGACACCTCCTGCCTGGGTCTCACCACCTCTCTAGGAAGTACAACCCAGTCCAAAGCCAGCTGCTCTTTACCAACCCTCTTAGGGATAGGGGAGTGAACTGTAGTTTGTAACAGAGTCCTTTTACTCAGGGTTGGGTTCGCTGAGGACATGGATCTACCTGAAACTTTTGATGCACGGGAACAGTGGCCCAACTGCCCAACTATCAAACAGATTAGAGACCAGGGGTCCTGCGGCTCTTGCTGGGTAAGACCTTGCTGGTGGGGAGGGCTTCCTGAAGAAGTCTGGTTGGGATGTGATCGGAGTATCTAGGGATCGACCAGATGGGACAAGGCAAATGAGGAAATGTTTGGAGTCCGTTTCTTTCCGTCATGACAGTGTATGATCCTTGTGGTTGGGAACTGCTGCAAGGATGAAGTGGATGACGGACATACAATGGTGGACATACAGTGGGTCCTGTAGATCAGGGTCCGTGTCTAGGCTGTGGAGCCATTTTCCCTCAGTAAACACAGCAGCTCTGATGCGACACAGCTTCAGGAGCGTTCTGTGTGTTAGTGAGCTAGTCTGTGGTTTGTGAATTGTGGCAAAATAAGAATGACAGAGAATGCAGGTCTAATGGGAGAATTTGTTGCTCTTGCAGAGGATCTTAACTAAGTGTATAGTCCAGTGGCCTTAAGTATGTTCCCAGTGTTGGGCGGCCAATCCTACTGCCCGTCCACACAGTCCTTTCCTCTCCCCCAGATGAACCAGTTCAGTCACACTGACTCCCTGTGGCTCTCCTCTGCCCACGGTGGCTCCCATCTGCTCTCTGCCTTGGAATTTGCTCCTTGTGAGCCAAGGCCCTAGGCAGAAGCTTGGATTGGTCTCTTTAATGCTAAGTATGAGCCCAGAAGCTTCAGAAGCTTCACCTGCCATCAAAAGGGTCTACCCACTTAGAAGGTTCAGGGCCCTCCCTGCTTCAGGTAAGGTGGGCTCCTCACCAACGGGACTTACTATTCCTACAGGCATTTGGAGCAACAGAAGCCATGTCTGACCGACTCTGCATCCACACCCATGGCCATGTCAATGTGGAGGTGTCTGCTGAGGACCTGCTTACCTGCTGTGGTAGCCAGTGTGGGGATGGGTGAGTGTTGGACACCACTTCCTGGAGACCCTAGCCCCTTTCTCCTTTGTACTTAGTAACTCAGGCTCCCCAGGGAGGGGAAAGCTGTTTTCATGGCTGAGACAGAGTGACATGGGAGTCTGTAGGCAGACTGTGTTGTAGCTGCTGCTGTTGAGCTGCTCGGGACCAGGCTGGCCTCAGCTCAGTGGGGATAGAGTCTTGGTAGAACATGGTCTCCAAAAGTTTTGCTTATTTTCTGTTCTCTGTCTGGCTTTTGCCCCACTTGTCCCCCCATCACTTCCCCCACCCCCACCCCCACCTCAGGGAATATATATACTGTCTGTTCTATAAGGATGACAGATCCCAACTTGGGTGGGGGAGGGGTCACACTAAACTCAGTCCGTAACTCAGGTGCTCACCAGGGTCACCTGGCCCTTAGTCTATTACAGTAGTGCAGGTTAGACATGCCTGAGAGTTTCAGAAGAAATGTTGTAGGTCTCACACCAATAGTGTAGGAGCAGCAGGAAGAAGGAGAAAGGTACTTCCCACCTCTCCCCAGGGAGAGCCCCACACTTCCATATTCTGCCTAGTGAATTGGAGCTGCACCACACCTCATTTTACAAGGAGTTCTGCTAAGTACAGCTCCCCTCCCCCAGTGGATGCCTTAAGCCAGGGGCATAACCCTGTGTTTGCCTGTTCCACTCACAGCGTTTCCATATTCACTGTGGCCGTAACTGTAGAGTCCAACAGGTGGCAGCGAAGCCAACCTGAATCCCCCTTTCTTCATAATTTAAGGTGTAGAAGAGTCATTCTTACCGTAGATCTTAGCAACCTCAGTTTATGATTTTTTTTTTTCTTCTCATTAAGTCCAGAACTTGTGCCTTTTCACATGAAGAAGGCACTTACAGCTTCCGTTTGGCATGTCTGAGCTCTTAGAATTAGCCATCAGGGATTACTTGAACCCACACTGCAGCATCATAGCAACCTCGGTTTATGATTTTTTTCCTTCTCATTAAGTCCAGAACTTGTGCCTTTTCACATGAAGAAGGCACTTATGGCTTCCGTTTGGCATGTCTGAGCTCTTAGAATTAGCCATCAGGGATTACTTGAACCCACACTGCAGCATCATAGCTGTTGTTGGCTTTTTACTCTTCGCTCTTTAGGGGCCCACCACCCAGCTCCCAAATAAATACACAGAGACTTATTCATACTTATGAATGTCTGGCCTTAGCTTGGCTTGTTTCTAGTCAGCTTTGCTAACTTAAATTACCCCATCTACCTTTTGCCTCTGGGCTTTTACCTTTCTTTATTCTATATCTCTTTCTTTCCTTCTTACTCAGTGACTGGCTGTGTTGCTGGGTGGCTGGTCCCTGGCGTCTTCTCTTTTTCTTGCTCTTGCTATTCATTTTCTCTGCCTGGCAGCCCTGTCTATCCTTTCTCTCCTGCCTACTTATTGGCCATTCAGCTCTTTATTAGACCAGTCAGATGTTTTAGGCAGGCACAGTAAACAGAGTTAAACAAATGCATTGTAAGAGAATGCAGCACATCTTTGCATCATTAAACAAATATTCCACAGCATAAACAAATGTAACACATCTTCAACTAATATTCCACAACACAGCTGTGGATTTGATGACCAAGATGCTCTCAGTTGACTAGAGATAGTAGCGTATACAGCATGGATACTCTGGACAGAGATGATTGATGTTCTATGCTGAATGGACCAGAGAGTGTGAGAGTTCATCTTGCTACTCAGAACAGTATACAATTTAAAATTGAGGAATTAATTCTGGAATTTTCTACTTAACGTATTTGGATCTTAGTTAATGGTATAACTAAAACCTCAGAAATCAAACTACCCAGGTGTGGTGGTGCATGTCTTTAGTCTCAGCACTCAGGCAGAGGAGTCTCAGCCTGATCTACAGAATGAGTGCCAGGACTACATAGAGAGACACTGTCTCAAAAAAAAAGAGAAAGAAAGAAATCAAGCTACAGATAAGGGAGGGGGACTACTCCACTCAGGGTTTATAACACACTGCAGTTGAGGACCACTGTTCCAGAAAGGGGAGCTTTGGAGGTCAGTTTGATATGGACATGAAAAAGAGTCCTTGTGGCTTGGCGGGTCTTTGTGGACAGATGGAGCTGGGTGGAGTCCCTGGTGGGGTGACAGTGGGGAGAGGATTCTTAGGAGGACGGTGTATTCCCAGGGGCGACCTTGGTATTTGTAACGATGTGTGGGAACAGCTGGGGTTAGCTCAACGTTGATACAAGTGTTTTTCCAGCTGTAACGGTGGCTATCCCTCCGGAGCATGGAACTTCTGGGTAAAACATGGCCTGGTTTCTGGTGGACTCTACAATTCCCATGTAGGTGAGTGTGTGCCTACAAGCCCTGTTTCTCAGGTGGGTTTCATGGGCAAGTATTGGTGGCTTCCTTTTCTATTGTAAAGGGAAGGTCAACGGTAGAGGCCAGCTGACCACCTTCAATACAGGAGCAGCCCCCACAGGAAGTAGACAAGAGTCTGGCTGCATTCCAGCTCTACCTGGCCTGGGGAGGGGAGTGTCTTGCATTGGGGGTCGTAGGCTGATGTCATCTTGTCCCCTCCATCTGTCAGGCTGCTTACCGTACACCATACCTCCCTGTGAACACCATGTCAATGGCTCCCGACCCCAATGCAGTGGAGAGGGAGACACTCCCAGGTGTACCAAGAGCTGTGAGCCTGGCTATTCTCCATCCTACAAAGAAGATAAGCACTACGGTAAGCTGGGCCTGCTGAGGGAGGAAGAAGCCAATGCCCTTGAGTGTTAAGAGTCCAGCGCCGGGTGGTAGTGTACCTTTTAATCCCAACACTTGGGAGACAGAGGCAGGTGGATTTCATGAGTCCAAGGCCAGCCTGGTGTACAGACAGAGTTCCAGGACGGCCAGAACTACACAGAGAAACCCAAGGAGCAGCAGGAAGAAGGGAGGGAAGCTGAGTAATTCACACCTGTCTCACTGGATGGAGCTGCACACTCCATACTCTGTCTGGTCCACACTCTGTCCTGCCTCAGCCCATTTGGGCTCCAGGGGCCCAGACAGACCATTGTTTTGCAAGGGGTTAGAACCTGGTTTTGAACCTTAGGGTCTTCTTGGCCTCTTCTAGGACTGTAGCTCTGCTCACTTCTTACTTAGGGAATCCTTCCTTGGCCTCTTCTGGGGGCACCTTCTCACCCTGCCCGGCTTTGTTCCTTCTGCAGGGTACACTTCCTACAGCGTGTCTAACAACGAGAAGGAGATCATGGCAGAAATCTACAAAAATGGCCCAGTGGAGGGTGCCTTCACTGTGTTTTCAGACTTCTTGACTTACAAATCAGGTACCTATTAACTCCAATGGCAGCCAGGGTTGGAAAGTCAGAGCTCAAGGGCCCAGGGTCCACATAAGCCAGCAGGTCTCACTGGGAGGAAGGCAGAGGCTTTGGAGAGCAGAGCACTGGGACTCAGCCTCCTTCCCCACTCTCTCTCTCCTCTGGGCAGATAGTCAGCCTGTGGTGCTGGTCCGGTGGTCACAGCTTCCTACCTGCTCTGCTCACTGGCTCCCTCTCATCGTGGTCTCCACAGAGCCTCTCTAGGGGTCCCTTTTCATCCCTGCCAACTGAGCTCAGTTCCCTACTCTGCTGATTTTTCTTCCTTAGCAGTCACCCTGTCTTTGTCTCTCATCCACATTTGACAATGGTAGTTCTTCTTTATCTTTACAAAGGCCTAGATCACCTCAGCCTTCCACTTAGCTGGGATCACAGATGTGACTTGTGATTAGCAGCTCATAGCAGCTCATATGTAGTCAGGCGTCTGGTAGAGCAGTGGTTCTCAACATGGGTCATGACCCCTTTGGGTCAGTTTGTAACAATGAAAATGCATCCTACATATCAGATATTTACATTACGATTCATAACAGCAAAATTACACTTACGAAGTAGAAACAAAAATAATCTATGGTTGGGGGTCACCACAACATGAGGACCTGTATTAAAGGATTGCAGCACTAGCCGGGCGGTGGTGGCACACGCCTTTAATCCCAGCACTCGGGAGGCAGAGCCAGGTGGATCTCTGTGAGTTCGAGGCCAGCCTGGGCTACCAAGTGAGTTCCAGGAGAGGAGCAAAGCTACACAGAGAAACCCTGTCTCAAAAAACCAAAAAAAAAAAAAAAAAAAAAAAAAAGGATTGCAGCATTAGGAAGGTTAAGGACCACTGCTCCAGAGGAACATTAAAGAATGAATGAATCTGTCTATCTACCTACCTACCTACCTATCATCCATCCATCCATCCATCCATCATTCTATCATATCTCTGTATCTATCTATCTATCTATCTATCTATCTATCTATCTATCTATCATCTATCTATCATCTATCTATCTATCTATCTATCTATCTATCTATCTATCTATCTATCTATCTATCTATCTATCTATCTATCTATCTATGATTTATTAGAATGGCTTGTAGGCTGTGGTCTACATAGTCTAACAATGGCTGCCTATCAATGGAAGGTCCAGGAATCCAGTAGTTGTTCAGTCCACAAGGCTGGATGTCTCAGTTGGTCTCAGTATTCACTGACTCCCAAAGTAGTAGGTTGTAATGCGTGAAGGAATGGACTTGTTATTGAGAGCAAGCTGGCAGAGAGAGACAGAGATAGATAGATGATAGTAGATAGATAGATAGATAGATAGATAGATAGATAGATAGATAGAGAAAGAGCGAGAGCTAGCTTTCTTTTTCCATGTCCTTTATAAAGGCTGCTAGCAGATGGTGTGGCCCAGATTAAAGGTGGATCTTCCCACTTCAGAAGGTCTGTCTTCCCACTTCAAAGATCCAGAGTAGAGGTGGATCTTCCCACTTCCAGTGATTTAATTAAGAAAATAGCCTTCACAGGTGTGCCTAGCCTTTGGGTTTGATTCCAGATGTAGTCAAGTCGACAGCCAAGAGTAGCCACCACAGAACTTGCACCCACATCACTTGAAGATACATTTCAGTTTGAGAAAGGAGTCACCCTCAAGTGGAAGGCCTGGGTGACCAGCTCTCTGAACACCTGAGCAGTGTCTCGGTCGCCAGGCAACTGTGGCGGCCATCCTTCTCTCCCTTACCTCCCCCAGTGGACCCCAGAGCAGCAGCTTGAGAACTCTGCAAGCCGTGTAAAGCTTGACGGATGAACCCGGACATGGAATCTCGGGGTGTAAAACAGATAATTGTCCCTCAGACTTTAAGTTTGCTTCATAACTTACAGTTTATCAGAACCTTTATTTTAAAGTCAACTAAACAATATTTTTGTAGGATCCCATTTTAATATTTAATCACTTAAGTATTAAATACTTAAGTGTGGTGGGCTTCCAAAAATACTTTTACAGTGCCAGGCATGTATTAATTCCAGCACTCAGAAGGCAGAGGCAGGCAGACCTCTGAGTTTGAGATTAGCTTGGTCTACAGTGGGTTTCAAGCCAGCTAGGGCTTTTTATTAAGACCCTTCCTCAAACACACAAACAGACTCTCTCACTCTCTGTCAGTTACACTGGTATCCATATGTAATCCCAGCATTCAGGAAGCAGAGGCAGGATTGTGAGTTTGAGACCAACTTAGACCTCTTAATCCCTTTCTCAAACACACACACACACACACACACACACACACACACACTTCCATACATATATCCACATACATACACATGTGTATAGTTACATAATCTCCTCACACTGTGGCTCCCCCTTGTCATAGTCACTGTTCTACTGCTGTGAAGAGACTCCTTTCCTTAGGAAAGCAAGCATTGATTGGGAGCTTGCTTACAGCTTTGGAGGCTTTGTCCATTGTTATGGCAGGCAGGGAGCATGGGGGCACACACGCTGGAGCTGAGAGCTACATCTTGGTCCACAGGCAGACAGGGTGGAGTGAGAGTGTGGGACAGGCTAGAGACAGAGACACTAGGTCTGGCTTTTGAAACCTCAGCCCCCATCCCCACTGACACATAAGGCCACATCCCCCATCCTTCTGATCCCTTCAGATAGTGCCATTCCCTGGTATTCTATGGCCTTGCCGTGCTTACAAGTGCTCATCCTGAGCCCCCCTAGCCTTCTAGAGTAGCCTTCTAGAGATTTCTGTGTAGGAGAGTAGTTGGTTCCTGTCAGCCTGTTGCTTCTGACTGGGTGGCTAGCTGTCTTAGGAGACTCTGTGGGCAGGCAGTGGTCTGTGTCTAGTCAGAACTGCCTTTTTCCTCCTCAGGAGTATACAAGCATGAGGCCGGTGACATGATGGGTGGTCACGCCATCCGCATACTGGGCTGGGGAGTAGAGAACGAAGTCCCCTACTGGCTGGTAGCCAACTCTTGGAACGTTGACTGGGGTGACAATGGTGAGTAGCAGTCCCCTTCTTCAGATTGCAAAGGAGAGATGAGCCAGAGCATCATGGCCCCTCTGCTCCACTGTGGCCTGAGGCGTGGTCCTGACTGCCTCAGTGTATAGACACTTTGGTCTAGAGCCATCTCTGAGCCCTAGAGCTCCTCATGGTTGTGTATACAGTTCATTGCATGGGCAACATGTGAAGGGAACTGGTGGTGTGTCTCAGCTGATGCTGGGGGTCGCATGACTTACCTTAGGTTTGGATGAATCTGAGTATACCATCAAGGTTCAAGGCTGACGGCCACTGCACATGGTGGCTCTAATCCCTGCATCCTGTAGCTGTAGCACTCAGGATGCTGAGGCTGAAGGGTGGAGGCTGAAGTTGGTGGCCAGCCTTGGTTACAGAGTGGAACACCATCTAAAAACAAGGGTTAGACCAAACCCAGAGCATACTTTGAAAGCACCTTACTTTTTTTTTTTTTTTCTCCTCAGGCCTCTTTAGAATCGTCAGAGGAGAGGACCACTGTGGAATTGAATCAGAAATTGTGGCTGGAATCCCTCGCACTGACCAGTACTGGGGAAAGTTCTAATGTGCTGTGGCCTGGTTGGCCAGTCCTTAGGGAGTTTTTCCCTAAATTTAGCTACCCAGGCTGAGAATGAGGCAGACAGGAAAGTTTTTGATTCTTTGAATTCACCTAAGGTACACGAAGCATTCAGCAAGGCTTGAGTGACTGGACCAGAGCCGCCTGCCATCAGAGCTGCCCTCCATTTTCTCCTGACCTGCCTCCCTCCCAGCCTGTTCCAGCAGTGATCACAGCCTGCATCCTAGCCTCCCCTAGACTAGTGCTGTTTGTAGTGTCTGCTGCTGCCGCTCTGCCTGCCACCCCCACATCTCCAGAGCAGGAGAGACCCAAGGGCTTGGCTGCGGGTTTTCCAAAAGAATGGAACACCAACTTCATGATGAGGACAAATGCCACCTGTCAGCTGCACCTTGAAGCCAGTCACTTCCTAGTCTGTGGCAGGCATTGATGGCCCAATGCAGTTCTCTGGAGAAAGCTACCTTTTTCCAAGGTACCTACATCCATCGCCCTTGGTAATGTGGCAAGCCCTGCTGGTCTTGTCCTCAGCCGATGCTTTTTCAATAGGTTTTTTTTTTTTTTTGTGCACTTCAACTGAATATGTGAAATGAACAGGTCTAATTAGTTGAAGATCTGTACTGGTTTTACAGATTGTCTCCTAAGTGTATGACTTAAAACAAGCTAAGTGGTCCTGGTTTGCTGGGTGACCTACTGACCTCAGACACCACAGTGAAGCTAGTCTGGGAAAAGCCTCTTTTATGTTGTAGACACCACTTCACCCTGTTAGTTTAACAAGGAATGACTGTGCCAATAAACCAGTTCTCCCTCTGCTCGACGTCTGCTCTCATGGCCTCCTGGAGGCATGAACAATCCCGTGCCGCACTTTCAAGCCCTCTGTAGTGCCTCTCTCCTTAGTTTCCTGAAACCCTTCTCTAAGCCATGCTCAGGCTCAGGGAGATTCTTCCTGCTCAGAGATAAGGGAGCTGCACATTAACCAAGCCTGTATGCCTGTGTGTATTTCATATAAGAGTAGGCTGTTACCTTCCTAGAGGGCCACATCTCCCTTGGGTGGAGCCAAAGCTTGTGTACTATGTTTTAAGTTTTCTTGGTCACTGAATTACATGGCTATTCAAGAGATTCATTTATAAAAAAGTATCCTATTGATCTATTACTTTCCTTCCTGCTAAATGGGAGGGGCTGGTTCTTTCTAGAAGCTGAGGAAGCTTGCCTTCCCATAAGTTGGAATCAGAACTCTATCAAGCTCTTAAAGCCTGGTGAGTGCTGGATATATAACTCAGAGGTTAAGGCAACCTGGCTTGAGTACTGGGGCTTCAGTACTGCAAGGCATCTCTTGTCCCTAAACTATATCAAATAGTTCCCCTCCTCCACTGCCTTTCTTGCCTCACCACATGCCCACCTGCAACTCCATTCCTACCCGCCTAGAGCCAGTGGAGATGGCTAAATTAAGAGAAGGACCTGGGGCATCCTCACAGTTGCTGGGATTAACGTAAGAATCATAGCTTCCGGAAAGGATGAACATTAATACCTTTGTGCTTCCTTGAGAATAGAAGTTAACCATATTAACACAGTACTTTGACTGGTTTCAACAGGGTGATATTTGTCCATGGTTGAGCTGCAAACGACCAATTAAATGAAGGCTCCATGCCCCAAGTGATCCCTGGTAGTCACAGTAAGGAAATCCCTGCTTGCATACAATGCTGCATGAACTGCAATGCTGGCTGAAGTTCCTCAGTGATGAAGTCAGCATACCCAGTAGGCTGAACAGGGGAGCAGACTGCACTGTACATACATGTCTCAGTGTGGTTTGAGTGGCCCTCAAAGGATCATACGCTGGAAGCTTGGGCCACAGTTGGCAGTGAGGTGGCTGAGGCCCAGTGCAGGGTGATTAGGTTTTGGAGGCACTGTCCTCAAAGGAGGTCAATGCTTGTCTTTCAGAGTTCTTCTGAGACCAGGCTCCAAGGACAAGAATGGAATGGCTCATGTCTGTAACCCTTGCACTTAGAAGGCTGAGGCAGGGGGATTGCCATTAAGTTCAAGGCTACACAGACTTCTAGGCCAGCCTGAGCTAGTTTAAGACTGTCAGCATGCCTGGGTTTTGACTCTTGCTTCCTGTCCTGCATGTTCTACCAGTGTGCTGTCATTACCCATGAGGCCCTCTGGAGGCTAAAGACGGGGGCCACCATCTCAGGTCTTCATCCTCCTAGGCTGTAAAAGAAATAAACCTCTTTTCTTGGTAAAGCAGTTGGCCTCAGGTATCGTGTTATAATGGGAAACATCAGCATGTTGCCTAGAGCCTCTCCACTGTCTGCCTCAAACGCTGGCTTTCAGATGCACGGGTAGCCAGGGGCCATCATGACAATGTAGCAGACTAGCCATGCTAGAATTACCAGTAGAGGAACCCATCTTCCTGCCGTCATCCTTTGTCTTGAGATTCATCAGTATAAAAATGTGGGAGGGGAAACCAGAACAAATGACTACAGAGGTGGCTGGTAGGGCAAACGCCAAGGTGATGGCTGCCTGCTGCTCTCCACCAGCAGCACCAGGCAGCCATCGAGTCTTTCCCAGTCCTTACTAACTGGCTTTGGTGCGGTGACAGATGACCATGTCTTAGGATCACTCTACCATCTGCCTGGCTTTCAGGTCAACTGCTCTTGACAATTTCAGTCATTACAAGGGATTTTTTTAAGTTTGTTACCTTGTGGTGCTGGGGATCAAAACTAGGGCCTTATGGTAGTTTGAATGTAATTGGCCCCTTAATCCCAAAGGGAGTGGCACTAATAGGAGGTGTGGCCTTGATGGAGGAAGCGTGTCACTGGGGGGTGGGTGGGTTTTGAGGTCTCTCTTGCTCTAGCTTCACTCAGTGACACAGTCCACTTCCTGTGCCTTCTGATCAAGATGTAGCCAGCACCATGTCTGCCTGCCATGATGATAATGGACTGAATCTCTGAACTGTAAGCAGCTGCCTCAATTAAATGTTTTCCTTCATAAGAGTTGCCGTGGTCATGGTGCCTCTTCACAGCAACAGAAGCCCCGACTAAAACAAGCCTTGTGCGAATTATGCAAATGTTCTACCACTGGAGTTATATTCCAGCCCTTACATGCTATTATAAAACCTCAAGATCAAAAGCTTTTACTGGAGGCCACGCTCCTGACAAGTGACCAAAGGTACCCATGAATACTTCAGCTCCCTTTGAGTGAGAAAGACACACCTGCACTCTTGGGAGGCTTGGCAGTACCACCTAGAAATGACGATTAACGCCTTCCACTGTCAAACGGATGAGAAAAGCAGGAAGCAGACGGAAGGAAAAGTCACCTCATTTTCTATTATGATAGGTATTCAAAGGCTGTTTCAAATTAAATAAGTTCAATCATCACTCTAGCCAGGTTCACTAGGATCTGGTGGCCACATGGGGTGGCCACCCCTTCTAAAGCGCAGCAGTCAGTGAGCAGGCTGCCAATGGCTACAAGAGGCAGAGGAGTCCCGCACGACCCAACAAGCACCAGGCTGCTGACGGCAAGGTGTCCTGTCCTCTGCACGGTTTCTAAAGGTCCCACACAGTTCTCCGGGAGATAAGAGTAGGGAAAACGAAAGGGAAGTCAAAATCCACCTGGAGGAAAAGGTAAACCCATTTCATGTGAACTTCAGCTTCCAGCCAAATCCAATCAGTGTTCTCCTGTCTGCACATAGTCTTCTGTGACCTGGGACAGGGTGCTCAGGCACTGCCAGCTCAGGGCAGCCAGAAGCATGACAAATGACAGGTAGATGGGGGAGTAGTGGCTTCGGGAGATGAGCTGACAGTTGGGAAGGTTCTGTGTCCGGATGGTGGAGATGATCTGCTTGGTTTCGCTAGAAGACGGGTCTGAGTTGGGGATCCGGTGATAAATCTGTTAGGGAAAGAAGAAAAGCTACTTAGTACTGTCTCGAGTGCGCCACTTGCAGACATTTGCCATGGTTGGTTCTACCTGTTCTCAACAGGTAGGTGCTCCATGCCCATGTCACCAAGGAGAAAGCTGAAGTTCTGAGAACAGGAGTGACTTGCTACTCCGATAAAGCAGAAGTGCCACCTAGGCGTGTCCTGTTGATGAGGAAGCACAGTGCAGTGCACACCCCACCAAGGAGCACTCAGTGCCTAGAGAGCGGCCACTGCACCACTCCAGATCCCCATACCTCACGGTGCCCAGGGCATGTTGGCATGATGCAGTTACGCTGACCAAAGGCATGGGTTGGATGGGGAGACTCCAATCCCAGCAGCTGGGCAAAAGTAGCTCAGGTGAATAGGGCCTAACGTAGCAGGAACAGCAGGGATCGCCATGCAGTCCTGCCAGGACCTCCTCAGCGCTGCTCCTCACAGAACCTCCTGCACATCTGCAGAGTCCTATTCTTCCACAGCTATGCCACCAATGCCGAGTCATGCCCTTAGTGACTCACATCTGAGCCCCAAATCCATTCACCCTTTCACAAGGTCAACAGAGATGGACAACCTGTTTCAGTAACTCCGTGCCCTCCCCATTACCTGTAGACTGTCTGAGCTCCTTGCTGTGGACATGAAATGACTTGGGCCATACCTTCTCCAACTGCACAGGCCCCTGGGTACCTCTCTTCACACATGCAATGCTATGGCCACTTCTCCTTTCCTACCACACCCTCCACACTGCACCTCCAGGTACCGTCACCCATCTCTTGCCTATCCCCCAAGTCTCAACTGAATCAAACTGACAGCTTACTGGCAAGAGGGATGACAAACTGAGCCAGAACTGGGGCATGAGGTGGAGAGGATGGAACAGGCATTTTACAGATGTTTAGCCAGGTACATGGTGTACATTTCATCATTTAAGCACTCGGGAGGATGTGAGTTGAGCACAGCCTGGGCTATAGAGTGAGATCATTCAAAAATAATCAGGACCCAGGGCTGGAGAGATGGCTCAGCAGTTAAGAGATCTGTTCACATCATCCACATGGAGGCTCACAGGAACCTGCAACCCCAGTTCCAGAGTTCCTGGTAATGCAGGGTTACCTCTACCCCAGTAATGCAGGACTTCATTCTACAGAAGAAGCCAGAACACATGAAGGGTGAATGCCGTTTGTAGCTTTTTGTTTTGACACCTCATGGGCAGACATAGCAGCTTTCCATCACTATAATGGACTATCCAAATTAACTTTCAAAAAGAATGGGTTATTTTGGCTGAGTGTTGGAGGTTCCAGCCCATGACTGACCACCCCACTATTTGGGGCCTGTGGCAAGGCAACACACCATGCAAGTGCATAGTGATGTAAGCCCTCTATATCCAGAACCAGGGAGTAAAATAAAGAGACCGGCCCTGTCCTCTTCAAGGCACACCCTTGCCATGTACTCTCATGTCCTGACCTTTATGGGCAGGGAGAGAGACCTGTAAGGACCGGCCCCAGCCTGTGGGTAAGAAGTGGAGTGTGTGGGGTTTTCAGGTGCTGTTATAAGCAGAATTTTTTTTTTTACTCTACAATAAGTTTTAAATTATTTTTGCATATGTGTGTTTATCTGTGTGAGTATATGACATGTGAATGCAGGTGCCTGCAGAGGCCAAAAGTGAGTGTTTGATCCCCTGGAGCTGGAATCACAGGTGGCTGTGAGCCTCTTGGTGTGGGTGCAGGGAACTGAACCCCTGACTTTCTTCATAAGCCGCAAACATTCTTAACTACTGAGCCCCTACACTTAACTTTAAAAGTAATAGATAGGGCCTGGAGAGATGGCTCAGCAGTTAAGTACATTTGCTCTTCAGTTTCCAGCACCCCACACGGCAGCTCACACCATCCCTAATTCCATGTCTAGAGGATTCAAAATATCCCCTCTGATCTCCACAGGCACCAGGTACACATACGGTGCACATACATACAGGCAAAACGTTCATAGACATAAAAAATACATCTTCACCAAAAAAATGCAGTATTGTTTACATGTAATCCCAGCATGTGGGAGGCTGAGGTAAAAAGATCAGGCATTCAAGGCCAGCCTGGGCAGCAAAGCCAAGCCTTGGCTTTAAAGAAAAAATTAAAGAACTAAAGATACTGAAAAATTCAGTATCACCTCTTTCTGATTTTCTGTTATTTGCCTATATTAGTTCTATTTGGGTTTCTTTTGGGGGCGGGGTAAGAGTATCAGATACTTTGGTGGTAAAAACATCCACTGTATAATGAAAACGAGATAAGATTATTTATTATTACTATTGCTGTTTATTGATTACATATTTATGTGTGTGAACACATACATGCCATTGCACAAGTGTTGATTATCTCGTTCCATCAAGTGGGTTCTGGGGACCAGTCTCAGGTCATTAGGCTTGGTGGCAGGTGCTTTTTATCCACCAAGCTATTTCTCTGGTCCTGTCTACTTATTTATTATGATTATTATTAAAATTGTTATTAAATTTTTTGAGATTTATTTTGCTTTATGTGTATTAATGCTTTGCCTATGTGCATGTATATGCACCATGTATGTGCCTGTTGGATTCCCTGGAATTGGTGTTACAGATGGTTGTGAGCCACCACATAGGTGCTGGGAATCAAATCTGGGTCCCCTTAATAGCAACAAATGCTCTTAACCACTTAGTCATCTCTCTGGCCCCAGTCCTATTTATTTTTATTTTAAAAAATTTGCCGGGCGGTGGTGGCGCACGCCTTTAATCCCAGCACTTGGGAGGCAGAGCCAGGTGGATCTCTGTGAGTTCGAGGCCAGCCTGGGCTCCCAAGTGAGTCCCAGGAAAGGCGCAAAGCTACACAGAGAAACCCTGTCTCAAAAAACCAAAAAAAAAAAAAAATAAAAAAATAAATTTATTTTTATTTTATATGCATGGGTGTTTTGCTTACATATATGTCTGTGTACCATGTCTGTGCAGTGCCCATGGAGACCAGAGAAGGTGGTTGGTTTCCTGGCATGTGAGGGCTCTATGATGTCCCAGGGATTCCATGATTAAGGTAGATGGCAATGTCATTAACAACTAGAGTTCATGTCCAAGGCATTAGCTGGGTAATAGCCATGAAACATCTACATGATAGGAAAATAAACGAAATCAAGACAGACTGCAAAGCAATCCAACATCTAAAGGATAAGTAGAAGAGGCAGAAAGGCTCAGGAGCAGGAAGAGGAGGGGTCAAACAGGAAACAAGCATCACTGAAGACGGGAAAGCAAAGGGCTCCGAGGAGAAAAGAGTCACTGTGTGACTTGGCGGGTGGGGAGAGTGGGATTTAAAACAAACTGGTTTTCCGGTTTATCATCAAAGGCCATCAAATCATTTCTTCCTCTTCTAGGTTATACACACCCAAATGCTAATCTGTACAGTTAAGAAAGCCCCAAGAGCAGCCACATGGAGGCACAGAAACTTGAAAACAATGGCCCTTGCCAAGGAATTCAGTTGGCAGAGTAGGGGATGGAAGTTTCCAGGTGTTTGCCTACACATTACTTCTATCCCAAAATAGCAGGAAGAGTTCCCTGGCTGACAGGTTCGCAGGCTGCTTCTGCTACTTCTGATCTGTCTGTCCACCTGCTCAGGAGGACATGGGCCATCACTGCACCTCTGTGTAGGCATTAGTGGCCTCTGGGAAGCCTTTTCCTGGTACATTCTCAGTACAACTGAGAAGACAGCAGAAGAGACATGCCTTCCTTCCTACAAGGGCAGAAGCGATCTGTGAGGAGACACAGGATTGGCTGCAGCTGGCATCTAGACACCAGCAGGTCGGCCTACCTGTGGACATCATCTAAGTCTTGACTAACTGACTGATTTTGAGACAGTCTCTTGTAGCTCAGGCTGGCCTCAAACCTGCGATGCAGGTGAGGATGACCTTGAACTCCTGACCCTCCTGCCTCCACCTCCCCAGTTCTGAGATTATAACCATGTTCCACCATGGCCACTTTATATGGTGGGTGCTGGGGATCAAACCTAGGGCTTTGTGCATGCTAGGCCAACACTTCCTGCTGAGTTATATTTCCAGGCTGCAAGTCTTCATTATAAAAACATCTTTGGGAAATTTTCCATAAGGCTGACATAAGAGCTCAGATTTTAATGTCTGAACTTTACAATTTAAAATTTTTTCTGCATCAAATAAACTTAAATACTAATACAGACTTTACTTTGCATTTCATTGGAGTAACTTTAAAGAAAATTAGAAAACCTAGATTAGAGGTCAGCAAGCTTTCTGTTAAAGGCCCAGAGCTATTTTTAGCTATCTGGGCTCCTCTGTTGTAACTACTCAACTCTGCCCTGAAGTTGCAAAAGCAGCCAACCAGGAGGAAACACAGTGGCTGAGGTACAGCTGTGGCGTTCACAAAGCAACTGTGCCACCTTCGGCCCCAAACTCAACCCACCAGCAGTACTGAATCCTAATAGTCAGGAAACACAAAATAAAACAATGAATTTTAGTGCCCATGAAAGTTTTCAAAAATGATTTTCTAAAATTAGTAATCAGTGAACCAGGTAATTCCCAAATCATGCCTATAGTCCCAGCACTTGGGGAGTTGAGGAGGGAGGGATTAGAGTGAGTTCAAGGCCAGTCTGAGCAGACACTATGCTCTGGTCACATATTACCTGCTGTGCATGCTGGCACAGCCTGGGGAGGTATGATTTGCTGAATAAAGTGGTTTTGGCATTTGAAATGAGAGTTGCAGAAACAAACAAACAAACAAACAAACAAAACACTTAAGAATTGATTCCAAGTAACAGCCTTACTTTGTCTACATCCCTACTGGAAATTTTCAAGTGAGACCCGTGACATGATATAACATACTATACTGAGCATTTCAAACATGAAATTCACTCAGCCATGCTCTGCATTAGCTTCCACCTCATATCCTTCACCCATCAAACAAGCTTGGCTGTTCTCTAACATCATCTCACAGCTCAGGAGACTTCAGAGTACAGCCTTGCTTCTTCCATGTCATCATAGGACCTGCAGGGCTCTGTGTATGTGTTTTCTAGTAAGGGATACCAACTACTCTCTTTAGGCTATAACACTAAGTAGTGAGGACCATCCACTATCTAAACATGATCTGGTTCATCAGTGACATGATTTAATGCATAAAAACAGCTACAAATTACCCAGAAAACTAACTAAAAACCCACCTCTTCTATATACTGGTGTATGATAGCTTTGACAGCTGGCATGTTGGTGGCATCCATCATGAGGGTAACCGCTTGTCCCTTCCGAATCTTCACTACCCCTTTGAAAACTTGCTGATTGTTGTAACAGGCAGCCAGTGTAGCAATGGCCATTACCTAGGTAACAGGAGAGGGAGGAATCTCAGTTCATGAAGATGTTAACAAAAGGCGCTGTGTGCAATTAGAGAGTTATTATAACAGAAATATATTTCAAAATAATATCTGAAAAGAATGTTCTATTTTATCCTACTACGAATATAATCATTATCCATTAAAAATTGTGAGATGAAAACAAGGGGAAAGAATGTTCTATTTTATCCTATTATGAATATAATCATTATCCATTAAAAATTGTGAGATGAAAACAAGGGGAGGGGGTCTGTGATCCAAAGTAAATGGTTCTTATCCTGATGGAAACTGAAGCTGGGTATACAGACTTAGCTGAGCACCATTCAGAGCTGTCAGTAAGTACTACATAAAACCAAACTTCTGAGAGAGTTGATTACAGAAATAACTGGTAAAGGAAATTAGTAAGTGTAAGAATATAGAGGCAGGGCTGGACAGATAGCTCAGTGGTTAAGAGCACTAGCTGCTCTTCCAGAGGACCTGGGTTCAATTCCCAGCTCACAACTGTAACTCCAGTTCCAGGGGATCCGGTACCCTCACACAGACATACACGCAGGCAAAACACCAATGCACACAAAATAAAAATAACTTATAAAAAGTATACTGAGGCTAGATCTATATTGCTATCTTGAGTACAGAAAAGGATAAAAATACTTAGGTATTTAGTGAAAAGGTTAATACATTTATTTATTCATTTCATGTATGTAGGCTATGTGGGATGCTAAGAATCTAACTCAGGTGGTCACTTAGTGGCAAGCGCCATGACCTGCTAAGGTGCCTCATGTAACAGCCTTACCCGGTTTTAACAGCATGCTGGCCATGTAGGCTGAGGCTAAGCTTTACTTATTAACATAATGATCTAGCTAGTTTAGAACAGATGATGGAAAAAGGGTAAATCTAGATAGAAGGAAGGTTCTGGAAAAGTTGACTTTGTTCTTGAATGCTGTAACTCACTACTCCTGAGCAAAAGAGAATCTACCAGAGTCACTTTCTTAAGAAACCATGACCCTGAATACAGCAGAGCAAGACAGAAACTGTATTCTACCCAGCCCAAGCATGACACTCCATACCTGGGGAATGGCACAGAAGTTAAACACACTTTGGTTCCGGAGCCTTGACAGGTAGGTGATGACGTGGGGGATATGGTGCAGGGTGTTGGTTATGAGTTCATTCAAGCACTGCACGGCCATATCTATGTTTTCTGGCTTAGCAAAGTCTTCCAGCTTCTTAACGTATCTGCCCCACACCTGATCAGTCAAGAAAGTACAGAACGAGTCAACAGGCGCACAGGTGGAAAATTTACATGTATTATGAGGTTTCCTCGGGGGTTGGAGGGGGCTCAGCATAGACCATTTAGCATGCAATGGGTGGGGCCTGGGGCAGGCTTCTTGCTATCTGTTCTTATATCTTAAATGGACCCATTTCTATAAATCTGTATCTTGCCACGTGGCTTGTGGCTTATCTTACATCATGTTTCTCATGGTGGTGGCTGGTAGCATCTCCTCTGCCTCAGCCTTCCACTTCCCAGAATTCTCCCCTCTCTTTGTCCCACCTATACTTCCTGCCTGGCTACTGGCCAATCAGCATTTTATTTATTAACCAATCAGAGCAACACATTCACAGCATAGAGAACATACCACAGCACTTCCCCTGTTCTTTTTTTTCAAAAAGGAAGGTTTTAACTTTTACAAAGTAAAATTACATATAACAAAACAAACGTAGATGTAATTCTAAACGGTCTTATTAAATAAGAAACACAGAACCAAATGCAGAGTTAAAAGCCCAGAGATCAGAGCAGTAGCCAAGAGCTAAGACCACCTTATCTTACCACTAGCTGTTGTCCTTCCCCTCAGAGAGAAACCTTCTCCTGTGTGACCTGTCTTTTTATTGCCTTTCTGTTCTACCTTCTCATTGGCTTTAAACCCAACCACATCATTTCCTCATCACTACCTATCTACAGACCTCCAGGTCTCTATGGTTGGTACTGAGATTAAAGGTTCGGGTCACCGCTTGGCTGTGTTCTTGAACACACAGACTCTGCCTGCCATGTGATTGGATTAAGGGCATGTGCCACCACCGCCGGACTTCTGCTAAATGGTTTGCTTTTAGCTCTGACCCCCAGGCAACTTTATTTATTAACATACAAATAAAATCACATTTCAGCACAAATAAAATATCACCATATTTCCCCCTTCTATTCTAATAAAAAAAGGGAAAAAAGTTTTAACTAATATAAGAAAAACTATGTACAATAAGTACAATAACTATATACAATATATATAGAACAGAAAGGCAATAAAAAGACAGGACACAGGAAGAAGGTCTCTCTCTGAGGGGAAGGACGGCAGCCAGTGGTAAGAAGGTGGTCTTAGCTCTTGGCTACTGCTCTAATCTCTGGGCTTTTAACTCTGCATTTGGCTCTGTGTTTCTTATTTAACGAGACTGTTTAGAATTTCATCTACAACCAAAGGACAGAGCAAGGCAGGATCCTTTCTCAAGTCTGTCTGCCCAAGTGTAAATACTCTACATGCTCATTTTTCCACAAGATGGCTGGTCTCTTTGTTGCAATCCCAGCACCAGGCTGGGCTGGAAAATCCTGAGTTCAAGGCTAGCCAAGGCTAGCCTGGGCAAATACTCAAACTTTAAACTTTGAGATTTTTAATAAAATAGTTCCTTTTATATTAGAATATAAATTTTTGCATCTGTTATATGCACTGCAAATGCATTTTCCTCACTTTGTGACTTATCCTTTTATTCTTATTCTAAAAGCACTTGGCTTTAGAACATTTTATGAAAAGTAAGAAGAAAATCCTGGAGGCATCTCAATAAATAGTCGCTGAATTTTCAATGAAATCAGGTCTTGTATAGTGGACATTCTGTAGTTTTTTTCCACCCAGTACCCCCTGGATCCAATCCATCCCACTTGTGTTGGCAAACCTTCTGAAGGTCTGCAGTCAGAGGGCTCAGGCTGTGGCTACAGGAACACATTAAGGGAAAAGTCCCACCCCTGAGAGCTCAAGTTGGTTTGCCCAGGATTTATCTATGATTTGGAGGAAGTCTGCCAGAGACAGAAAATGGTCAAAGCTATTCATTCACAAAGCCTGAGTTCCCCGGATGCAGCCAGTCTAGCCAAAGTAAATGACCTAATGGACTCTATCCATTCTCATGCTGCCAGGGTTATTTTGACTTAGTCACTTGCAACCATTGGGTTCAATGATTCATTTTTCACAGTCTAAAACTGTTTCCCCCTAAGTATCCCATATATGTTACCTCTTGAGGCCAAAACTCTCTTCCTTCATGTTGGTCTTCCAGATAATCACGAATGATATTTGTTTTCTGCAGGAACAGACCCATTGAGTTGGCACACTCTGTGTCCTCACCAACTAAGGCGTCTTCAAACTCTGAGGCCGAGAACAGACGAGAAAGGCCAATTCCTACCAGCCCAGCAACGTAGTGGCAATACTGCAAAAGATTACAGTGTAAAGACTTTAATGACACAGAAAGGTCTTGCCAGGCATCACTAGCCACAACAGAGGGAGTCCAGAGCACAATGTCTGAGCTGTCTTTTTAAAACCCAAGCACATGAAAATACAATCAAGATGTAACTACACCGTGTTCCTGACTCCCTGTGAGCACTCTGCATGTCTTCAATCCACAAACACACAAGACCTACTGTCAGCGCCCCCATTGCACAGATGACAAAACTGAGAAACAGAAGTCAGTTACTTTGCCCGTGGTCACTCATCTGCAGAGCCTAGGGCCACGACCCAGAGGTGTTTATTTTTATTTTATTTCTTCTCTTTTTGTATTAGGGTTTGAACTACAGAGCTTTGCTTTTTGTTTTGTTTTTCTGAGACGGGTTTTTCTGTGTAGCTCTAGCTGTCTGTCCTGGAACTTCCTATGTAGACCAGGCTGGCCTCAAACTCACAGAGATCTGCCTGTCTCTGCCTCCTGAGTGCTAGGATTAAAGGCGTGCTCCAGGCAGGATCTTACTCCCTTTATTTTTGCCATATTCTGTAGATCAGGAAGGCCTCAACCCTGTGACCCTCCCACCTCAGCATCCAGAGTTGCTGGCTAAAAGGGTTAGAACTATGAATCCGGCCTAACCAACATTTCTTAAAAGGTCTCAGCAAGATTTTTGGCAAATGTAATGTTTAACTGCCAAAGAATTTCTTTCCCATGAAAGTGCCTGCCCCGCCCTCCCCAACTCCAAAAGGGATATACTGTTGACAGTAACACGAAATCCACAGACTAGATATTGAAAAACATTCCTGCATCTACAGTGCTAAGAAAACTGCATTTCAAGATAATAGCTCTCGGGTAGAAATACCTCTAGAACAGAGACCTATAATTTATCTGCCTTCAAAGCTGAAGGGAAAATAATTCATAAAGCATTCAGTTATATCTGATCAGAACTTCCATTCAACACAGACGAAAAGGGGTTAGTCCTGAATGAGCCATGCCAAGAGTTGGCCAGGGCTTTTAACTTTGCATTGAAATTTGAAAACTGGTCTAGCACCAATCACACATGTCCTAACTTGGAAGGTAGAAGCAGCAGTTCTGAAGATATTTCCACTAAGTCTAAGGGTTTGGTTTGGTTTTGTTAGTCAAGGTCTCACTGTGTAGTCCCTCACTGTCCTGGAACTCATGTAGACCAGGCTAACCTCAAACTCACAGGGATGTCTGTCTTCTGAGTGCAGGGATAAAAGGCACAGGCCACCACGCCTAGCCAAGTTTGGCATTTTGTTTTTGTTTTGTTCAGTGCTGAGGTCAGAGCCTAGGGTCTGATTACATCCCCTGAACCAACATTGAGTCAATGAATATGTCAGTCTATTTCAAGATCTGAACCTAAGCACTGTGACAAATACAATCACATAAACTCTTTAGTTATTTATGAGGTCAACACATAAGTGAGCAAGCACTCCTAAATCGACTGTAGCCTACCAAGTCCTAGCATGGCCTATATCCTACACTGCTGGCAGGGAAGAAACTCTGGCCAGAGCAGCTAGTACTATGTTTGCTCCATCCCCACTCTCCTCAGGAAGATGCACCATGCCCACAGGGACAGGTCTTCTCTCGTCAGCAGTCGCCATGGATTCAGTTTCTCTAAACGCACACGATAGGAAGTCTCCAGTGCAACAGTGCAGAGGCGGAGATGCCTCTGGGAGATGAAGGCCATGAAGGCTCCATCCTCATAAGTGGATTAGTGCAAGTTATAAATCGGCTCCAGGCTGGGCCTTCCAGCTAATGCTCTGCTGCGCTCTCCATCTCTCTGGACATGTTACAGTGAGAACTGCAAGAAGGTCCTCTTTAGATACAGCTTAACTTCCCAGACATCGAGAAAGAAGGCATGAAAAACTTGGATATATCTAATTATTCTTTTTCTTTTTTTGGCATCACTGGGGATCAAACCCAGGGCCTGAGGCATGCTGGACAAGCACTCTACCACTGAGTTACTCTAAAAGCAAAAGAAGAAAATAACGCGTCTGGTGACTCACACACTAAAGTATGTGTACATGCACAGTATTTCATAATGGAAAAGAAAATAACAATAACAACAAGCATTGTTTTTAAAATCTGAAAAGCACTGTTATTTCTGCATTATAGAAAATAATTTGGCCATTTACCTAAAATTTCACAGCAACTCAGGGGTAACATTACAATTCACTTTGGCAACAGTAAGCCCTCCAGGGTGCGCACTGTCACTGACAAGAGGATTCAACTTTAAGCTAAGTGGGTATGAGGACACAGTCAACTGCAACAGATGTTGGTTAAACCAGAAAACCCAGATCTGGAGACTATGCTGTCCTTGTTCTGAGCTTCACCAAGGTGACAGCTGGCTGTCTAACTCAGCAGATGTGGACCCTGCTTACAGAGACACTGACCTTGTCCCAGTCCTGTTTGGAGGTCACATGCTTGTCCACAAATTCTGCCATCCCACATCCCATTTTCTGGCAGATGTCAGCAATCACTGTTTGATATTTCTCAGCCAAATTTCTAAACTCCAGGGAGATCTGAAATGGAGGCCATAAAAAAACAAAACACAAGATTACACACTTCATGGTACCAAACAGAAATGCACAACCCAGTAGAGCTCACAAGCCAGATCAGACAGCCACTTCCCTTCATCAGTCAGGTTCCCCAAGTACTTCTTTCTTGAAGCTATTGTCTTTTTTGTTGTTGTTGTTGTTTTTGTTTTTTCGAGTCAGGGTTTCTCTGTGTAGTTTTGCGCCTTTCCTGGAACTAGCTTTGTAGACCAGGCTGGCCTCGAACTCACAGAGATCCTCCTGGCTCTGCCTCCTGAGTGCTGGGATTAAAGGCGTGCGCCACCACCGCCAGGCGAAGCTAGTGTCTTTAATTCAAGCAAATGAAAACAAAAAGTATCTGGTAAAACAAGGAAGAGTTCTGTCTTTCTGGAACCCTGAGGGAAGGTCTGCATTTTTCTTCAGGCTCTACTGTGGGACACAAGCCAGGAGGGCTTCTCCCACCCTTAGGGAACCGAGTCACAGCTATGGCACACTCCCAGGTCCCAGTATCCCTTGCTGGCCATTCCAAGGACATGAAGACACATCATGGTGATATGTCTCCTGGGACAATAAAGGCAAATCCCAAACAGGGCCAGAGGCTCATGGCACTTTCATTAACTTTCAAAGATAAACTCCTCCCCTTATAGGCGGCCTTGGACAGATTACATTAAAACACTGGCTGATTTGTTGTCCTAAGCCCCACCCTCCTTTTGAGACAGGTTCTCATTATGATATTCAGAACTGACTTAAACTCTTGGTCCTCCTACCTTCGCTTCTCTGGAATTACTGATGTGTGCTGACATGCCTGGCTGTTGTAACCTTTTCTTGTCATGTGGGTTTTTTGTTGTTTTTCAGACAAGTTTACATGTATTCTGGCCTCAAACTCACTATGTAGCTGAGGCTAGTCTTGAGCTCCTAATCCTCCTGCCTCCACTGCATTATCTCACCCAGCTACAAAGAGGCAGCAGAAAAGATGCAGAGTTGGCACCAGGTTTCTGGGGCCAGGCACCCTGGGTTCCAATCCTCACTCCCAGTTAGGCAAGGGACTTTAATTTCCCCACACCTCAGTTTCCTCATATACAAAAATGTAGAAAGGACAGATACACCACAGATGGTATAAGTATAAGCCAGGGGTGGTGGCACATTCCAAACGTGGTGATTGTAGCACACTCTCATAACACTGGAACTACGGAGGCAGGCAGATCTGTCTTGAGTTCGAGGCCAGCCTGGTCCATACAGCAGTTCCAGAACACCCAAGACTACACAGAAAAACCCTGTCTTGAAAAAACAGCAACCAAACAAACAAAAAACCCTAAAGGCTGAGGCAGACAAACATGAGGCAGCATGCTTATACACAGACTGTGTATCAAGTAAAGAGAGTTCGCTTGGCTTATTCGCAGAACAAGAATTCACACAAATGGAGGTCTGCACATCATATGTGGCAAAAACTTTTAAATTTACCAACTGAGCTAAGAAATTGACCGTTAAAGTACATTCTATCTACCCTGCCTTGATAAGCATATTTTATAAGGACTAGAACCTTTTAGATTTGAATTTAAAATGCCTGATACCTTTCAGGTTTTTCAAACCCAACACCTCACTCTGCTCCTTTCCCTTCCTGCCGCAGCTCTGTCCAGCACTAGGACAGCACCTTTACTCCTAAAGAAAGGTGTCCCCAGGGCCAGACTTCCTCTACAGCCCTTCTGAACACATCTTCCTGTCTTAAGATGATTCCCAGAAATGAGAGGGTCTCCCATTCAGATAAAAACACGGCTTCTTGATGCTTCTCCTCCATCAGGATATCAACAGCTCACAATCACAAGTGGCTTTTCTTCTTTCTTTCTGGCCTATATTTTCAGCTCCCTTTTTCTCTACCTGGGACAACTCGCTGTTTCCTAACCTTCCTGTTCAAACAGGAAAAGATCAATTCGCTGCTCACCTTTGAAGCCTTCCAAAGCCAAACATTCCCTTCCCATAGGACTACCACATACATCAAAGAAGACACTGGACTTTCCAAACTTACTAGATTGAGGATCTGAAAATTATCCATCTCCCCCAAATTACTTTAACATTCTTACATTTTTTTTTTATTCTTTCTGCTGGGCAGATGAGGCTATATTAAATTTATATGATCCATACAAGAAAATTATCCCACAACCAGAAAGCATTTAAAGGTTATAATGTCCCAGCATGAAAAGTAGTTTGGGCCGGGTGTGGTAGCCCTTAATCCCAGCACCAGGGAAACAGAGGCAGGTAGGTCTCTGTGAGTTCCAAACCAGCCTAGTCTACACAGCCAGCTCCAGGCCAGCCAAGGCAACACAGTAAAATCCTGCTTCAAAAACAAAAAACAGTCGGGCGGTGGCTCACGCCTTTAATCCCAGCACTTGGGAGGCAGAGCCAGGCAGATCTTTGTGAGTTTGAGGCCAGCCTGGTCTACAGAGCGAGATCCAGGAAAGGTGCAAAGCTACACAGAGAAACCCTGTCTCAAAACAACAACAACAACAACAACAAAAAACAAAAAAACAAACAAAAAAAAACCCTAAAAACAAAACAAAACAAAAACAAAGCAAAATGTATTTTGGAAGGCAACTCTGGTGTTCCTCAGGAGGTTGGGATAGGAGGGTTACAAGTTCAAGGGCAGCTTAAAACACAAAGTGTTTGCCTGGGCAAATTATTGAGAAACTATCTGAGAAAAAAAAAGGAGGGTAGGCTGAGAATCTAGAGTAGTATTAAATAAGAGTAGCTAGTGATCGTAGGGTCCTGGGTTCCATACCTAGTATGGAAGAGAAAAACAAAACTCATTTCTGTTACTACAAAGGTGCAACCATGTGGCTCACAGCATTTCATCTCCGTTAGCAGGGCTCAAAGGCTCACAGTGAGTTTCAGAGCAAACACATTCACTGGCTGTCGGGTACCTGAAGGACACCAATGCCCCAGGTCCTTCCCTATGTCAGAGCTCTAACAGCTCACTCATTTCTCCAGACTTTCTCAGAGTACAGCATACCATATTTTGGGCTTCGGCCCTGAAAACATGATCTCAGCAAGTGGAAACAGACCTTTCCCAAAAGGAGTCTTTCTCAAACCTGGCTGGACTCCTCTCTATTCACCTGACTCTCTCCCACTCAGATGTACAGACCAGATTCCTTCACTGTCAAGGTCATATAAGGGCTGTTCTACAAAACTCTAGCAAATATGCACAAAACAAATGCGCTCGTTGGGGTATCAGGAACCACGTGACTTTGCTAAACACGCAAATTCTAGAAAAAGAAGAAGTGAGGTCCATGGACAACATGAACTTGAGGACTCCTAAAGCCTGGGGTTTTAACTATAATCCACCTCAAGAGCTAATACCTACAGAACACTTAGTATGCATCAGGCACGCCTAAGATCTTTATACCTAAGAACTACCCAACTCTTGCAGATCTACCTATGCAGATTGAGATACTGAGTCACAACTCAGGGAAAGTGCCAAGGATCTCACCTCGGCTGCTGCAGGAGCCCATCCCCCACCCACAGGTGTGATCCATGCTGAACAGCAATCTCAGGCTGCCAGCCTCACTACAGGCAACAAGTCTGTGTGAGCTAGTCTGGACATCCTTTTTTTTTTTTTTTTTTTTTAATATTTTGAGAGTCTATCTTTTAGAAGCCTGAAATGTGAATGCATCTTTCTGTAAGAACAGACTAGGGACTTGTAGTATAGAATTGGGGAGCTGTTATCGTCTCTACCATACAGAGAGAAACTGAGGTAGGGAGGAGGTATATATCTCATTACCAGTTAGTAAGCTGGGATTCTAACCAGAAAGGTCTGGCTCTGGACTCTCAGCTGCCAGAGTTCTTAGCCATCACATCCGGTTGCCCTCCAACTGTCCTACCAATTATCACCATAGGTACCCAGAGGAGAGTCCACTACCGTGGGGAAGTCCTCCAGCACTTGGCGGTCCTTCTCCTTGCTCTCCGTGAACCGCCACTCTGGTTCGTAGAGGAAAGTGTGAAAGTTGCGCAGCATTGGGATCTTCTTCTCCACACTGATGGTCATGTCATCCTCCACAGTGTCCAGAGCTCGGAGAACCAGGTAAAACACACATACTGCGTGGCTGTAAAAAAGGAAAGGCTGTTAGCATGGCCACGAGCATGTGCTTTTCAACATGTATTTATCTATTGTGTGTGTGTGGATGTGTCTGATGTGTGTGTGAGCATGAATGTACCCCAGCACATGTGGGACACAGCTTCTGGGAATCAGTCCTCCCTTAGCATCATGTGAGTTCTGGGGACTCAACTGAGTTCACCAGGCTTGGCAGCAGGTGCCTTTACCTGCTAAACTATTTCATCAGCCTCTTTTTGAAAACATTTATTTCTAAATAACATTTAAAGCAGAATAGCGCTTCATGCCTGTAATCTCAGCTCTGGGGAGACCAAGACAGGAGGCTCTTGAGTTCAGGACAACTAGGGCTACAAAGTGAGACCCGACTTCACTAACTGTCATTTAACTTGTTCCAGGCCATTTTCTAAGGTGTCTTACCAGTAGCTCTCCAGAGCTAGAAAGTGATATCCAAAGCCTAGCATATTTAGCACTTAGATGCGTTCCCCTGTCTTAATGGGAGTAATGAACTCTACAGTCTATTTATAAAAAAAGTAAACTGAAATGCTGAGCAGGTGGGTGCCATACCTTAACTCCTAGAACTCTTTATGTTTAGCCAGTGCATGTCAGGGACCAACAGGCAAATGTTTAGAGGGAATGAGTATTTTGCAGACACAAAACTTTTCAGCATGAATGCTGTCACAGTAACTGGTGTAAACTTGTGTGCAATGTGCACAAGAGGAAGCTTTTGAAGGCTCAGTATGCTTAAAATGTCAGGTGACAAGCAGGCCAAGAAAAACGCCGGGCCTGCTCACTGACAGATGCAGGTGCCAGGACTAAAGGAAAGTAACAAACATGGCTGCCCCACCCCCTTCTCTGGAAGGGCTGGCCTGAAAGGACGCTGGTAGATGGCCAGGTGCCTGGAAGGGCATTTGCAAGTAAACACGTGGGCGTAGTGGAGGGGGGTTAGTCCTGCCTAAGCCACAACAAGGAGCCCATAATACTAAGTGGCGAGTCAACGTGGCTGCAGTGACTCAAAGTCCCCTGGAAAAGCGGACCTCCCCCAGTCAGGGCTCTCCACTAACCGCATTTCCCCATCCAGCGCCTGGATGACGGCCGCGAAGCTGCGACTGGTTTGATTCAGATACTTGTAGCAGGTCTTCAAGCTGCTGCTGAGGGAGTCCTGTGGGCAGAGAAGACACACCGTGGTGGTAGACGTGGAGCAGGAGTGGGGCTGGGGCAGGCAGCTGGCAGCTGGGCTCCGTGCCCGGGACCAATCCTTGCAAGGCCAGGAGGTCGGGGGCCAGGAGCAGCCCCGTGAGGGCGAGCCGGGAGTCCTGGGCGCGGCGACCGGGCTAAGTACCAAGGTGCGCTTGACCAGGGCCATGGCCTTGGTGCTGCCTGTGGCTGCCATGGGGAGTGCGGCGTGGAGCCCTTCCTCCATAGGCCCACCTCAGGGCGGGGATCCCACAGGGCTAGCTCTGGCCAGAGTGGAGGAGCCACACTGAACAACACCACACGACATGTGCAGGTCCTGACCACGCCCACTACCGCCTCTGGCCACGCCCCCACCGGCAGGAACCCCTTGCTCTCCCCCGCCCCTGGGATGCCGTTTTTTTCCTAGACAAAACTATCAAGGCAGGCTCCTCTGAATCCTCTTAACTAGGCTGGCCTTTGGTAAACTGAAGTGCTCTGTGTTTGTTTTGTGTTTGAGGCCAGTCTCTTACGACCAAGCTCTGGCTGTCTCGGAAATCACTATGTAGACCTCGAACTTGATTGTACAACCATTCTACCTCTACCTCCCGAATGAGTGCTGGGATTACACGTATGGGCCACCACACCCAGCAATGTGTCTGTCTTTGCACAGCCCAATTTCAGTTGAAATTGCCCAACCTAAACACGTGGCCACACTGGCCCACCTAAACAATAACCCCTTACCCTCTGAAGTTTCTCTTAATAATCAGGAGTGAGCCCATTTCTACCCGAGGCTTCTTTACCCCCACTGCAATCGTTTTCTTCTGAAGAGAATCTGGCTTTCCACGACTCCTGCACTGCTTTCCTGTCCCTAGCCCAGTTAAGACTGCCAGAAACCTTACAATCGCTGCTCTTAGAAGCGCAGTGATGTGCAGTGAACTGGTCTTCGCAAAGAAAAACAAGGAAGGACTATAAACACTTTGCAAAGAACTAGAGGTTTGGAAGATGTCTTACAAATGCCAACACAAAACTGCCGTTTTGTACTGTGTGCGTTTTATATGAACGTTTTATGAGCAGAAAAACCGAGCTGAAGGTACAGATTTTCCCCCGTGCCCCTTGCACACAATCTCTCCACTCATTCTAAGAAATGGGAAACACAATTACCTCACGAGGGAGTCGTTTCTGAAATACAGCATATCTGCTAGAAGGCAATCCACAGTACACTGGAATGTTAGAGAACCTTGGACCCTGGTGGGTCCTGTGAGCTATGTCCTTTTTTATTTGTATTTCCTACATTTCCTCATATGGATACACATGATTTTGTCCAAAGAGTAAGGCTTTCTTTTAAAGAAAAAAGATATATAATCCTGAGTTTCATTTTATTGCCATTTCCAATAATATATATTAGTGAAAAACAATACTTACTAATCAGCATATTTAAGTAAAATTCATAGTCTAGCACATGAAAATAACCCATAGTTTCTATGAATAAAGCAATGCATTCATGGACAATTTTAAAACAATACACTCTTTCAAAATGTGGAAAGATAAAATTTCATAGGAAAAAACTGAGTAACTGCTCTCTTTTGAGACACAGGCTTATCACTCTTGTAGCCCAGGCAGGCATGGAACTCATGGCAATCCTCCTGCCTCAGCCTCTTCACTGCTGAAATTACAGCTGTGATCCATACCCAGGACGAGCAGCTCTTTGCACAGCTCACTGTCATTATGCCCCTTGAGTTTCATCTGCAGTGATAATGGTCTGGGGGTGGGTCTCACCAGGACTTGCAGTGAATGCAAAGGGGCAGTGCCACTGGCTTTGCAGAGCAGTCTTAGGGAGACAAGCCACAGGCCTTGCTTCCTTTGTTCCCTCCACATCCCTTCTTTTTTTGTTTCTGGTTTCAGTACATCACCCTGAACAATAAGCCCATAAAATGACCAAAAATAGTCCTATTAAGAACTGTACTGCTCTCTGAACGTTGGCAAGACCTCATAGCTGTGGACTTCCAGTATGTATGTCACAGCTACTGTCCCTAGAGCCTCTCCATGTTCCCTGCTGCTTGAGGCTAGGTACACATCCAGAACTCTCCAATGAGGGAAAACAGTGCTCAAGGGCATTCAGGACAAGGGTACAGACAACTAAGGAGGGCTGAACTCCCAAGACTTAGGCTCTAGTTGACAGCTACCAGCACCACACCTACTTTCCCCACCCCTGCCATAGTCTCCCCCCACCCCTATTTTTGGGTTTTTCCAGATAGGGTTTCTCTGTGTGGTCCTGGCTGTCCTTGAACTCGATCTGTAGACCAGGCTGGCCTCGAACTCAAAAGATTCGCCTGCCTCTGCCTCCCTAGTGCTAGGATTAAAGACATGCACCACCACTGCCCAGCCTTCTTCCCTTATTTTTAAGATTTATTTATGTATTATGTACACAGAAGAGGGTGCCAGATCTCATTACAGATGGTTGTGAGCCACCATGTGGGTGCTGGGAATTGAACTCAGGACCTCTGGAAGAACAGTCGGTGCTCTTAACCTCTGAGCCATCTCTCCAGCACCGTCTTCCCTTATTTTTAATAAGACAGGTTTGCTTAGGACAAGAAAAACAAAACCTCAAAATCCCATGAACTTCAGAACTGGACTCAACAGCAAGATTAACAACTGCCATTTATTAGGCACCTACTGCATGCCAAACACAATACAAACATTACCTTTAGCCCTTCCAAAATGTTTAAGGAAGATGTAACAGTCCTGGAACTTCAGTCCATGCCACACAGGTGGCAGATCATACCTTTTTTATAAAACAAACCATAAAGTGTGCATATAGCCAATAATGTTGAGTCTTAAGAAAAAAAAACAAAAAACAAAAAACAAATAACTTTCAGTTAGCCAGGCATGGTGGGCATAGCTGTGACTTAGTACTTAGAAGGCTGGGGTGAAGGGTGAAAAAGTAGAAGCCATATGGGCTACATCCCAAGACCTCTTGGCATAAAGGAAAACAACAAAAAAAATAAAACAAAACCCCTTTCATTCCCATCCTGGAGCTGGCAGGCTGTGGCTAAGGCACTGTACCTCTGTGTACTATCTTACTGATGATAAAGAAACATGGAGATTAAGTTACTGACGAGAACATGTATGTCTAAATAGTAAGAGTTAGACTCGACAGAAGCCAGATCTTAGAAAAGGTTGGCTTCTTCTACTTAATTTTTTTTTTTAAAGGTACTCTCTCAATGTGTATCCCTGGCTGGCCTGGAACTCTCAGAGATCTGCCTCCCTGTTCATAGATTAAAAGCATGCACCACTATGTCTGGCCTGAACCACATTTATTCTTTGTTGCTGAAATAATCAGCCCTCAATACTGTTCAGGGTACATTTCCCTCAGGGTTTTCTTACTGCTGTAACTTAAGAAAGAAAGAAATGCTAAATAAATGCAGTGTTCACCTGCTTGTTCAGGCAGTCTCCTCAGGCTGTGGGCTTACAACTGTGGACACCCCAGATCTGTAATGACACTTGTCTGGCACTTTTTCCCCTAATTAAAGGTACATTCAACTACTATTTATTTATGTGTCGACCTGAGATTTTACCATGGCATTTAGGGGGGGCTTAAACTTCTGGGCTCACATGAGCCTCCTGCCTCCACTTCTGGAATAGCATCCACCACAGCATGCACTTCAGTGGTAGCACTTGGCTAGCATGTATGAATCCTTGGGTTCAATTCTCAACACTGGGGAATTGGGGGGCGGGGGGCTACAAAATGCTCAGCAAACACACTGGTCCTCAAAATCCTTGAGGGAAAACGAATAGCCCAAGCCTCACTTTCTTTGCCCCTGACCATGGCCACCCACAGTGTCCAAGAATCTCATTTTATAGAGGAGAGAGAGAAAGAGTCCCCTGCTCCAGATCACAATCCTAAAATCTGCCATCCTCTGACCTCACCCCTCCGACCTCTTGCGACTATGCTTTTTGGTAATTTCTGCTGGAAACTCTGGGTATTTGTCCTACCTCCCTCTCCCAATGGAACACGTTTGACAAAAGCCAAGTCTCTGCCTAGGTTTTTTGTTTTGTTTTTAAATTACATATACCAGTCTGGCCTGCTAACTGGGTTCATGCAACACCTGAGCTTTTTAAGCTGACCAGCCTCCAAGCTAGAAAGAAGCACAGAGGTGCATGTGTGACCAGGCCTGACTGGGCATCTCAGAGACATCTGTAATCTGTAAAATGGCAGCAACAACAGTATTTGTCCCTTTCAGATTATTAAGAGTGACAAAGTGCACTAAATTGTAAACATGGCTTCTTTTTCTCCTCCCTCACACCTGGCTCCTCTGGTGACATTTGGGGTCCAACTGGACAGTAACAGATGTGACACATGCAGAAATCTGAAAAGTGTGTAGGTATTGTGGTCTGCTCCCTTCCAGTGTCCAGGAGTCCCAGGACAAGCCTGCCGGCTGGTGAGATAGCTGTACCCTGCTGTCCATCCCTTCATCCAGCCACAAGCTGCCTGTCAGCTGAGCAGGCCATGGAGAAATGGACCCAGCTGTCCCAGACCAGAAGCCCCAGCTGTCCCAGACAACTGTGAACTAAATAACAGTTGTTCCTTTAAACCACTAAGGTTGGTTTCCTAAAATTAGGACAAATATACACAAAGCATATTTTACACTTAGCCATCTTTTAGTCGTTCACTGGCATTAGGAAGCAGCACTCGTTTCTACAATCCCAGTCCTAAGCTTTGGGATGGTTTGCCCTCAGTAAAAGCTAAATGAGAAGCTGGCAAGATATCTCAGAGAATTGGGATGCTTGCTGAACAAGACTGGCAACCTGAGTTCAATTCCTGGAACCCACGTAAAGATAGATGGTGGAGAGAACCAACTCCACAAAGTTGTCCTATGACTGCCATGTGTGTGCAGTGGCATATGCTAGAACTCACAGAAATCCACCTGCCTCTACCTCCCAAGTGCTGGGGTAAAGTCTTTTTTTTTTTCTTTCGAGACAGGGTTCTCTGTAGCTTTGGAACCTGTCCTGGAACTTACTTTGTAGACCATGCTAGCCTTGAACTCATAGACATCTGCCTGCTTCTGCCTCCTGAGTGTTGGATTAAAGGCGTGTGCCACCACCGCCTGGCGGGATTAAAGTCTTGTCAGAAAAAAACCAAAAAAAACTTTTACTATTTATTTACTTATTTATTTTTGTAGAGGGTAGTGTGTGCCACAGCAGGGATGTGGGGGTCAGAGCTGTGCTCCGCTTCTACCGTGTGGGGCCGGGGAATTGAACTCTGGTTGTTAGGCTTGATGCCAGCTGCCCACTGCTGTGCTACCTTGCCAGTCAGGCTACTTGGTAGTTCCTAAGTTCCTTTACTTTTTAAAGCCTCTGAACCACTTAGGATAGGCATTTGTGTACATCAAGCTGGTGTGTCCACACCATAGCTAACTTACTAACCTCTCTGAGCCCCATCCACAGAACAGGAAAACATTAGATCTGCAAAGGGAGGCTGGATGTTTATGTAACAACAGATGGGAGGTAGGAATGTAAAATAGTGTTTGGCACATACCAAGAGCTAAATAAACTCTCTAACTAAAAGGCACACACACATTTCAGTTTCAAAAGTCTTTCAGCAAGGTACAATGACGGAGGGAAAAGTGCCAGACAAGTGTCATTACAGATCTGGGGTGTCCACAGTTGTAAGCCCACAGCCTGAGGAGACTGCCTGAAAAAGCAGATGAACACTGGCAAGGGGCGAGCAGGTCAAGATCAGATGCAGAAACGCCTTGTCTGCAGGTATGGTCCACTTCCTGACATCAACAACTGTGTTCAGCTCTGAGCTAGATCTGGACAGTCTACTGCTTTAGTTGTTTCTGAATATTTAATTTCTTAATAAAAATAAATGAAGAGAATGAAGTAAATATGACAAAAAGAATACATATTGAACCTCAGGTACAATTTGTTATATAACTTTTGGTAATTTTTTTTGCATGAACTATCTTGTAATGAAAATGAATTTTTAATTGGCCTTGGAGGCTCACACCTGCAATCCCAGCATTCAGGAGGCTTAGAGTTCAAAGCCAGCCTGAGTGAGTTCCAGATCAGCTTACACCCTGTCTCAAAAAACAAAACGTCCAGAGTGTTATCAGTTAATGCCATCTTAAGGTATGGGAACTAGAAATAATGGCATCAATAAGAAAGAAATGTAAAGTTCTGAAGCAGCCACACCAAAACTGCCCAAGTACCGAGTAATCATGGAAACTGAACTTTAAGGGAAAAGGAGGAGCCGGGACATGGCCTGGGAAGAGTACCATCCTATAAGTAACAAAAGGACACAGCTTTGTAGCAATACTTTTTGGTCTGTTGTTCGAAACACTCTCACTATGTATCCCCGGCTAGCCTAGGAACTCAATATGTAGATAAGGCTGACCATGAACTCCTAGAGATCCACCTTCATCTTCTTCCTTTATGGTGGGATTAAAGGCGTGTGCATCACCACCCCGGCTATGAATCAGTATTCTTAGAGACCATGAGAGTTTAATACTTTAAGGTCTGTATTCCAAATCAAAGATGAATCTCCCTTTGGCTCTAAAAGCAGAGCAAAGGGTGGAAGTTCAGCCCAAGACTTTCTAACACTTGAACTTCCTGGAACAGGAGGAGACAGTGAATACACCTCCCCAGAGGGTGAATTACCATCACCAGAGGTGTCAGGAGACCGAACAACCTGGACGGTAAGCAGACATTCTTTATCTTAGGTTCCAGATCCCTGTGACTACAAGGCCAGCCTGGTCTACACAGTTCCAAGGCAGCAACAACTACACAGTGACACCCTGTAGATCAAAGAGAGAATCTTACATCCGAACGAGGCTAAAATATAGACTCTTACATCTGAAAGTGAGTTTGAGAGCTGACTACTAGACTACAGGAGTTGAAGAGTTAAAGTTAAACAGTACTAGAGACAGCAGATAAGCGAACCTCACATGCTAGAACGCCTTCTTCAGATTTCTACAATACAAAACAATGTGTGACACTTTATAAGGGTCCTGACAAGATGGAACTGGCAGTGACTGGAGAAGGCAGAAGTGAACTGCCTATCACTGGAGCTGTCACAGACCAAGTGTGTGTGTGGCAAAGCAGAGAAGCTTTGCTTTTGGTCACTTATCCTTGCAAGAATCTAACAACTGTGCATCCTTCTCTTTCCATTTATTTCTTCAACGGTCTTATCTGTCTATGCTCTTTACCACACTGCCATCCATGCTTTACCCAACACAGCACCTACTTATCACAGTGCAGGTGTCCCCTAAGTAAGTGTCTGCAGAATGGCAGAGAGGTGGCACTTGTCCAAGCAAAATCTTTTTTTTTTTTTTTTTTTTTTGGAGGGGGCGTTGAGACAGGGTTTCTCTGTGTAGCTTTGCACCTTTCCTGGAACTCACTATGTAGCCCAGGCTGGCCTCGAACTCACAGAGATCCGCCTGCCTCTGCCTCCTGAGCGATGGGATTAAAGGCGTGCGCCACCACTGCCTGGCCAGAGCTAATCTTAAAAACTGAGGATTCTGCGTTATGAGAAAATCAAAGCGTTTTAACAAAGGACATCAATCAAGAATCTCTTTAAACAAAATACAGAGTCTGTGATGTTTTCAATGGAGGGGAAAATTTTAAAGTTTTTGATGTAACCCATTAATTCAAGCAACAGTTACATACATTTATTAGACATCATAAAAGCACGCATTTAACAAAGGACACAGTGCGATGAAATACAAGCAAAAACCAAGTTCTGCTTTTCCGGCCGCCAGTAGCTAGTAAGAACTTGGGGATTATGTGCGCACAACAAAAAAACATAGGAAGCACCCAGGAAGAAAACAGTGGCTGCAGGAAGGTGAGGATATGAGGGAGGCGATGTGTCTGAAAACTGGAAGGAGTGGGTGGATGTGGAATTAAGTTTTCATTCCAGAAGAGATAGGCATATAATAAACTCCTACAGGGTTCCTTATGTTCACAAAATTTTTCTCAACCCTGTTCTCTTTATCTCAATTTTGGAACGCAGCTGTTGGAGTAAAAATAAACCCCAAGTTTAGGAAAATAAAGTGCGCAGCCAAAGTGCGCACAGGTAAAGGCTTGAACAAGGAGAAACCTTTGAAAACATGTGGGGGGGTAGGGCGGGGCCTGTCAAGAGGACCCGGTCCAGCCAGGATGCGCGACCCAGGCCGGGACCCCGCCTTCCACGGACCCAGGGCATCCGAGGCCGTCCTCCCTCCCGTACGGGCCACAGAACCGCGAGGGTACAGGGATGCTCGGCCTACCTGGTCCATCTTGGGTATGAACTTCCGCTGGCCTCCCATGCGGAATCGCAGCAGGTTGTAGAACTCCTCCGGGTGGCCTAGGCACTTGACGAACTCCATCCTGGCGGCTGCCGGACGCGGGGCTCACCTGTCTGGATCTCCGGCTCCCAGCGGTGTCGAAGATACCGGGGACCAGCGAGGGCGAGGAGGCGGGGTCAGCGTTGGACGCCCCGCCCACCTCCCGCCCTCCTCAACCGGCTACGCCGCTCGCGAAGCCAGCCTAGGGCGAGCTCAGTGGACTGACGGGCGCTGATTGGTCAGAGCCTCTCGCACCAGTAAGACGCCGACCAATCGGAGGCCGGAGGAGTCTGGCGCGATGACCACACCCTAGAGTCTGATTGGAGGGCTAGAAAGAGGCCAGCGAACGCGATTGGTGCCCAGAAGAGGGCCTTTGTTTGCTGGCAGCGTGTCGGAGGTGGGTAGCGTGCGCCGTGGGTGGCTGGGTGGGCGTTCGGGAGTGCGGAGACCGGTCCCGATCCACGCGTTGCCAGGTGCTGGGAGGAGAGGTTCGCTGGCTCCTGCGTGCCACCGCCCCTAGTTAGCATTTACCTCTGGAGACGCCTAAAGGATGGGCTAGCCGAGCGGTTGTCAGACTGGGGGGGGGCGGGGACTGGAAACGCGACTGGCGGCTTGTAGGTAAGCCGTGGCGGATCACGGTAACCGGAGCTGCCTGTCACTCTGGCTCTATCCACACTGTGTGCCCAAGAGTATAGGTTTCCAAGAGAAAGTAGGTTTCATGATTTAAAAGGAAAAAGCTAAGCTCGGAAACAGGTAAAGCAGAGTCTTGCTTTCCTCCGAGGAGAGTTTCCTGCGGCTTTCCTGAGCTCCAAGTGGGACAGCGCACAGTATTTCTCAGGCTTCCCCCATCCCTCATTTGTGAGACATCATGCTGATGGTTCTTGAATCGTTATTTTCAAAGCTGCTAAAACAAAGGGAACTGGGCCCTTGATGGACATACCTCTCATGGTCTGGTTAATGCGAACCAGGATTTATGTGGTGCCTGCAAAATCTGCACAAGATGGGACCCCGTTGGGAGTGAGAGGGACAGCCTCCAGTTAAGGGTTGCAAAGGTCGGGGAAGGGCTCCCTCCCTGAAGATCTGTAAGTGGTTAATGGTTGCTAGTGGAATAACTTTTTTAAAAAAATTAGCGTAATGATACACAAGTTTTATTATAGACTCTTCATACATGTATATAGTGTATTTTGATTATATTCTGGTGATATTTTAATTGTGCTGAAATGTGATTTCATTTGTATGTTGATAAAGTTGCCTGGGGATCAGAGCTAAGAGCAAGCCATTTAGCAGAAGTCTGGTAGTGGTAGCACACGCCCTTAATCCAATCACATGGCAGGCAGAGTCTCTGTGTGTTCAAGGACACAGCCAGCATGGTGACACATGCCTTTAATCCAAGTACCAACCATAGAGACCTGGAGGTCTGTATAGGCAGGCAGTGATGAGGAAGTCCTGTGGTTGGGTTTAGAACCAATGAGAAGACAGGACACAGGAAGAAAGTCTCTCAGGGGAAGGACGGCAGCCAGTGTGTGTGGTAAGATAAGGATAAGGTGGTCTTAGCTCTTGGCTACTACTCGATCTCTGGGCTTTTAATTATTTGGCTCTGTTTCTTATTTAATAAGACCGTTTAGAATTACATCTACAATATTCCCCTTTAATCCTCATATAACTCCCACTCCTGACAATCCATTTACTCTTTTAACTATCCCATTCCTATTTACACCTTTCTTAGTATATTCTGATGTGGGCATAAGTATGATCACACACATGCCATGTCAGTTCTCTCCTTCCTCCATGTGAGTCCTGGGAATAGAACTCGGGTCATCAGGTTTGGTGGTGCCCTTGTGTGAACTAATGAGAGACAGATTTCTTCAGTGGTCTGACCACTAGTAAGTTGCCCATGCCTCTGTTAAGATCCCTAATTAAATCTATTGATTGCTCAAGAAGAAAAATGACAATTTCAAAGAGGAAGAGCATGGATGGGGACAAGAGAAAATAGGGGGTGAATATGACTAAAATATACAATATACATTATGAAAATGTCATAATGAAACCCATTATTATATATGGTGAATATACTAATAAAAACACTTACTCTAAAGTATGTACCTGTTTGGTTCTGAATGCTTGTGTCCCTCCAAAACTCCCTTGTTGAGGCTTTAGTTTAAAATGGGGAACTTCAGAAATGGAAGTTTGGGAGGGATTGTATATAAACAAGGTCATAAGGGTAGATCTTAATATGATTCCCATGGTGTTGGTGTCCTTACTGCAAGAGAAAAATATTAGAAGAGCCCCACACCACACACACACACTGTGAGGTAACATTGTTCTAGAACGTGCCATCCGTAATGCAGAAGAGGGATTCTCATCAGATAACTGAACTCTGTCTTGATTTTAGATTTCCATCTTGCAGAACTGAGAGAAGTGAGATTACCCAATCACTCAGCCTTTGATTTCATTCATTCATTCATTCATTTATTTATTTATTTATTTATTTATTTTTGGTTTTTCGAGAGGGTTTCTGTGTAGCTTTGTGCCTTCCCCGGCTTGATTTTATTTTTTAAATTTCCATTCAAAACATAATTTATTAGAAACAGCCAGGAAATGCTGGGCGGTGGTGGCGCACGCCTTTAATCCCAGCACTCGGGAGGCAGAGCCAGGCAGATCTCTGTGAGTTCGAGGCCAGCCTGGGCTACAGAGTGAGTTCCAGGACAGGCTCCAAAGCTACACAGAGAAACCTTGTCTTGAAAAGCCAAAAAGAAAAAAGAAAAAAAAAAAAAAGAAGAAAAGAAAAGAAACAGCCAGGAAGTCAGTTAGACTTGGCCCCACACTTCAGGTCATCCAAGAACTGGAAGAGCCCTTGTGAGCTCTTACCTGCCCATGATCTTAATGTTCTGGCAGGGAGCTTCAAAGGTACCTATGTCCAGCAGCAGCCAGAGGGCTTATTCACCGGGTGCAGTGGGGCCATACCCACAGCTTGCCTACTGTGGCACTCTCCCAGTGCATGCTAAGTCCTCTGGGAGGCCACTGTTGATAACGACAACCAAGCCCTGTAGAGAGTTCTCACCAGTGAGCAGGTGCTTGATGAGCATGCACACTATTGGGCTATAGTGAGGTGCTCCACAGTAAGGTGTGGTGTGAGCTTTGTAGAAGCACTTGGTGGGACACCACCAGGCACAGCATCCTGGGTGCCTGTTGGGTTTCTCTGCTGGGGTACAATCCTGCAGAGAACTGTCACTGATCTGCACATTCTCAGTGCTCCAAGTCCCCAAAAGCTTGATGTCAGAGGCCTCTGTGACCGCCCTTGTGACTGCCTCCCACTCAGTCACCCTAGGGGCACAGAGGGCATTGCTGGCACATTTTGCTAAGGTGTCCTTAAGTCTGAACATGGCTGTGAGCCTTGTTTACTGTTTGTTTTCTCTTTGAGGCAGAGTCTGCAAGACCAGGTTGGCCTAAACACTGGGTCCTGCTGCTTTAGCCTCCTAAGGAGCTTCCATGACAGGCGTGTGTTTAACTGGATGGTCTGAAGTTCCATAACCGCCCCAGACTTCTCTTTACTCACACATAAAGGAAGGACAGTAAGAATAAGGGCTCAGTACTGAGGAAACGGCTCATTGATCAAGAGTACACACTGTTCTAGAGGGCCCAAGTTTAGTTCCCAGCACCCACCCAGCACCCAATCATGTGGCTTATAACCCCTGTAACTCCAGCGCCAGGGGATCTGACCTCCTTGGGCACCTGCACTATTCTGCATATAACCCCCACACAAGACACATTATTAAACATAAAATCTTTAAAAAAAAGAATCACTTTGTAGACCAGGCTGGCCTCGAACTCACAGAGCTCTGCCTGCCTCTGCCTCCTGAGTGCTGGGATTAAAGGTGTGAGTCACCACTGCCTGGTGAAAATAAAGCATTTTTTAAAATGATATAATCATTTTCATGGTTTAACCATCTCCATGGATTATCCTATAGATTCTGAACAAGACCTAAGTGGTGAGCGTCTGGTATAGGTAAACATACAAGGTGTGCCAGGAGCTGGAAATGCAATTTAGTGGTTAAGAGCTGTTCTTCCAGAGGCGTCTAGTACAATTCCTAGCACCCACACAGAGCAGGTCAAAACTGCCTGTGAATCTAAATCCAGGAAATTCCGACACCCTCTTCTGGCTTCCAAGGACAATGGACTCCTGTCCACATCTCACACACACACACACACACACACACACACACACACACACACACACACACACACACACCCTCCCTCCCTCCCTCCCTCCAGAGGTCAACAGAAGCCAAGGTGTGGTGATATTGTGTTTCACAAAATATTGTGCAACCTAATAAACTTATCTGGGGTCAGAGAAATGAACAGCCACCAGATAGACATAGAGGCCAGAAAATGGTGGCATATACACCTTTAATCCTAGCATTCCAAAGGCAGAGATCTATCTGGATCTCTGTGAATTCAAAGCCACACTGGAAACAGCCAGGCATAGTGACACACGCCTTTAATCCCACGAAGTGATGGCAGGAAGCAGAAAGGTATATAAGGCGTGAGGACCAGGAAATAGAGCTGGTTAAGCTTTCAGGCTTTTGAGCTGAGATTCATTCTGGATGAGGACTCAGAGGCTTCCAGTCTGAGGAAACAGGATCAACTGAGGAAATGGCAAGGTGAGGTGGCTGTGGCTTGTTCTGCTTCTCTGATCTTCCAGCATCAACCCCAATACCCAGCTCCAGGTTTGATTTTATTAATAAGACCTGTTAAGATTCGTGCTACACCAAGGACCATCTAGTTCTCCAAGGCAGAAGGGCAGATATGTACTCTTCCTCCCATCCTGCTCCTAAGTGGATTCATTAGGCCAACCCTGCAAGCCTGGGAGGAAGCCACCTTCACACAGGGTGAGAGCTGAACATAGCTCAGTGGTACAGTCCTTGCTTAGCATAAGTGAAACCCCAGGTTTCATCTCAGCACCACAAAACAAAGCAAAATAAAAAACCCACACACGAACAAAAAATATCTGCCTAATGAAGACAACATAGAAAACATCACACTGTTTTATTTTCAGTTGCTACCCTAGTTCCATGAAGTTGTTGCTAACAACCTGATGGGTTGTTTCTCTACATCCCTGGACACCTGAATTGTTCAAACATCCACCGTCACAAATGCCCATCTTAATCCAGAAGCTTTTCTCACAGTCCTTGAGGGCACACCTCCCTGGCTACCTTGGAGTCTCCAGCCACCAGGAAGGCACCGGGCAGACTGACCAGCAGTACCTGCCTGTGGCTTTGCCCTCATCCCTGACCCCTCCAAGGGAAAGAAGAAAGAAAATGGAGGGACTCAAAATCAACCAGTTCCCGAAACACAGTACAACACACCATTGGCAAAGTAGTCTGGGAGTATAGTATCCCTCAGCTGTCCCCCACTCCCCCAGCTGTACCCCCTTTTTCAGACTCACTGCTGTTCCAGGCAATTTCCCCAACCCTCTGTCAGGATTTTGACAGTATGGTGGGATTACATAGAATTAACCAGAAAAGGAAAACATCTATCCCTACGAAAGCCACGGCTGAGGCATAATCCAATGAAACGACAACAATAGTGACCTTCTGGACCTTGTCCCCGATCTGTCATACGATTCCTGCCTACACCCTTCTCTCGGGAGACATGGTATCTGGATCTTCAAGGCTACAAGTTCCATGAAGAAGGCCAAGTGTTTTAGGAGGACAGCAGATTCTATGGCTCCTCAGATGACAGGTGAGGCTGGCACTGAGGGTACCACCAGGTAAGCCTCTGGAATCCACCGGGGGGCCCAAAAGTCTCCTTCCTAACCTGGTGACCGGAAGGACACTCCTGCTTCTGGTAGATCTGTGTGTGCTGTTCCTTGCCTTGGAATTTGTCCCGAAGCCAGTCTGAACTGAACTCCACCACATGATCCACGAGGGCCTCCAGAGAGGAAGAACTCAGGAGCGAACCCAGAGAGAGGGGATGGATCCCTGCTCTGTACAAGGCTTCTTTCTTTATAATGTTCCCTGAAAACAAAGAGAGACATGAGGGTACGAAACACTGTCTACATAACCTCACCTTCGCTATGGGGCCGAGGCTAACCTCCTGATCTTCCTGCCTCGATCTCCTAAGTGTTGAGTTACAGGTATGTGCCACGATGCTAGCTCGCAATCTATCTTAAGTTAGGATGAGTGAAGTCCAGCTTGCTGGGCCACTGAGCCATGACCTTGCTAAGGAGAGGAGAGTAAGCTAGATGACACATGGTGGTGATAGATGAAATAGTTGTGTTTTTTTCCCCCAAGAGTTTCGTGATTGCACTTCCAGTTACAGGTTCTCTGCAAACTTGAGGGGCAGGCTACCTGGACTCAGCTGCACCCTCACCAGCAAGGTGCCCTTTGGTTTAGTATGGTGATATTTTATTTGTGCTGAAATGTGATTTTATTTGTATGTTAATAAATAGGTTGCCTGGGGGTCAGAGCTAAGAGCAAGCCATTTAGCAGAAGTCTGGCAGTGGTAGCACACGCCCTTAATCCAATCACATGGCAGGCAGAGTCTGTGTGTTCAAGGACATAACCAGCTTGGTGACACACGCCTTTAATCCAAGTACCAACCATAGATACTGGGGGTCTGTATAGACAGGCAGTGACGAAGAAGTCATGTGGTTGGGTTTAGAGCCAATGAGAAGGCAGAACAGAAAGGCAACAAAAATACAGACACACAGGAAGTATGTCTCTTTTCTCAGGAGAAGGACAGCAGCATCTGGTAAGCTAAAGGCTATTCGCTAGTGCTCTGACCTCCTGGACTTTTAACTCTGCATTTGGCTCTGTGTTTCTGATTTAATAAGACTGTTTAGAATTACATCTACACTTTAGTTTCCTCACCTGAATAAAAGGGAAAGCTAACAAGTGATTATCCCTGGAGCAGTACGAGGACAGAACCGTGTGTCTGGGTCACTGGAGTCATGTAAGTCACTCTGGCTGTCACCAATGTGCAGTCAGCTCTCTGTATACATCCAAAAGCTGCTTCTGGAAACCTTGTTGCTCCTCTGGCACAGAAGCAGACTCCATTGGTTCTCCCATGAAAGTACAAGGCCTTCCCACCTTTCTAGAGTGAGCCATGCCTGTGGTAGGTAAAGTCACACTTTCTATAAGGACTCAGCTTTGCTAATACCAACTGCTGTGGTGGCCAGCTGTGGTGGCACTTACCACTCTCCTGTGGGTAGCAAGAAAGCTGCCACTGTGGAAATCAGTACGGCGGTTTCTCAGAAAATTGGGAATTGATCTACCTCAAGACCCAGCCATACCACTCTTGGGCATATACCCAAGGAATGCTCAATCATACCACAAAGATACATGCTCAGCTATGTTCATAGCAGCACTATTTATAATAGCCAGAACCTGGAAACAACCTAGATGCCTGTCAACTGAAGAATGGATTAAGAAAATGTGGTACATATACACAATGGAGTACTACTCAGCAGAGAAAAACAATGACGGCATGAAATTTGCAGGCAAATGGATGGAACTAGAAAATATCCTGAGTGAGGTAACCCAAACCCAGAAGGACAAACATGGTATGTACTCACTCATAAGTGGATTCTAGATATAAAGCAAAGAACAATCAGACTGCAACCCACAGGACCAGGGAGGCTATATAGCGGGGGACCCTAGGATGACTCTGGCTTATAAGTTTTGGTTTTACTCAATTACTGGCAAGCCTCAATGAAACATTTCACTATTAGGATAAGAATTTGTACTGTATCAAGCTGATAATAGAAAAATAGATAAATAAATAAAAAAAATTTTTAAAAAAAGAAAGCAAGCTGCCCTCCCTGGTACTAAGAACTACACACACTCCTTGTCTCAACTGGAAATGCTCACAGTTTCACCACTCAGTTTGAAAGAACCAAGCAGATCTTATAACAGGTTGCTCAGTCTTCTCTCAGAGATCAGGCCTCATTTTCAGTTTCCTGAGACTTGAGCAAACAGTTTCTGGGAGGGCCATGAACAAAAGACAATTAATCACTGATGCTCCTGGGAGCCCCACAGGGAGATAGGATGCACCAAGCCTGGGCCACTGAGCCAGCCCCCACAGTCAGTACGTGCTAGGCCAGCCAGCCTCCACAGCAGCTCAAGGACAAAGCCTGGGACTTGTCCAGGCCTGCCCAAAAATGGGTAACTGTAACCCCCAATTAACCCTAGCCAATTAAAAGTTACTAACATGATTGCCACTCACATAAACCAATCCTGAGTCTGTTCCTATGTAGTCTGAAAACCCTAAGACCCCCCCCCCCTTACTTTATTTCCTATAAATACCCTGCCCCTTGCTACTCAGGGTCTCGCCTGCTCTGCTGCTGCATCAGACAGACAGAGAGGCCCAAGTTAACTCGCAATAAAAAGACTCTTTGCTTTTGCATAGGATTTGGTCTCTTGATGGTCTTTGCGGGACCTTGGGTACAACAAGTTCTCCAGAGCAGAGACCTCCTTCTTTCTCATGGCTTCTAGGAACCTGGAGCTGATCTGATGTCTGCCTCTGCTTTGACAGCAGGAAGCTCCACTGCCCAAGAGCACTACCTATTGTAGGAACACACCTTCCTCTCTTCTAAATAGCCTTCAGGACAACCATTCACAGCATGTCATGACCCAGAACCTTCTATATGCTCGTAGGTCACCAGGCTTTAGAGGATGCCAGGTACAAGACATTATCCCTGTGTTTGGTGGTCACACTAACACACCATCAGGAGGTTCACAATTGACAGTCCTATCATGTCAGAACACAGTTGAAGAATATGATAATTTTGAGTGCTTGAGAAAAAAAAGGAAAAGAACAAAGGGTCTTGCAGCCTCTGTTTCTTCAAAACAGAATTGTTTTTAGAATGTGTTTTTGTGCTTCCCCCAGGTGTAGTGGAATAGAAGTGTGTTTACTTCATTGTTCATTACAACTGGCTATTGTTAATTGTTTATGCCTCTGTGGAAAAACATGGTTTTGGCATCTATGGCTTGTCCTTGTGGTTGGATACAGCTTGAATTCATGAGAACTTTACTTGGGTGACCTCTCTCAACTCCCGGTATATAAATTGTCTGATGCTCTGAATAAAGTTGGCTATGGCATGAGACTTTAGTCTGCCTCATTTATCTGCTCCATTTTCCCAGGTCCCACACTGCCTCTAGAGTGGTAAACACTTACCATGATGTGAGTGCTACACCAGACAGAAGTGAGGACCTGCCTAATCCAACCTATGAATCTAAAATCAAGGGATAAGCCAACCTCCAAACCAGGAATGTTGGCACAACTGGGTTCGGAGTCCTTAAGTCCTGACTGCCCTACAGATGTGTGACTTTCCCATTAATCAACTCTGTGGAATTCCTCCCCATCACATGAGGCATACCTACCTAATCCTGAAAAGTATCTCTGGTCCAACAGCGTATAGCACACAGGCTGAGCCTGCCTTAGAGCTTCCAAGGCTTGTCCTCGATGGAACTTTTCAGACAAGATGTCACAAGTGGGCTCAACCACTGGGGGAGGACTCCATGACATCTGGCAATTATAAAATGCCAGGAAGCCACCGCCATCAAAATGGAGTACCAGCCTGAGAACACAGAAGAGATCACACATACAGCATTCTCAATACAATGAGATCGTACATTCCATCCACCATACAGTCAATTCATAATACATAAACAAACCCCTGTAGAGTCAGTTCACATGTATAGATAGTTACCATAATATAATTAGCTCACACATACAACTATCAATGTACATCACCATATAGTTACCGCTGAATAATTATGCCAAGTGAGCATACAATGACCACTAGTAGGTCACATTTGTACACAGTTACCATTGGACAGACAACACATACACACAGTTTCTACTCTACAGGTAGACTGTGCATTAAGCTTCTATACTAGTCTGGATCAAACTGGGACATTAAGGTCCCAAGGTCAGAATCATAAACATCTCAGGGCTAAGTGGAATAAAGTAAAACATACATATACATTGTTTTCTAATTACATTGTAGCAATACATGTTGACAGATAGAAACATGAAAAGTTGTACATATACATTGTTTTCTAATTACACTGTAGCAACACATGCTGACAGATAGAAACATGAAAAGCTGTAAGTCTGAATCCAGGTTAGCGGCAAAGTGAACAGAGGTGGGCAGGCTCACGAGGGAGAAGATGAAATGGTGGCAAAGATGGCACCACTTCCAGTGCCAGGCCGGATTAACCTATGTGTGTGTGTGTGTGTGTGTGTGTGTGTGTGTGTGTGTGTGTGTGTGTGTGTTCCTACACACATGCGTCCCTGAGCCTTTTGGATGTTAGGACAGAAAGTGTTAGGACACACTTTGGTGAGGAAATAATGTAGGGATAAAACTTTGTAGGGATAGCTAATCCAATCAAAGCAGCCTCCACACCCGAAGTAGGAGAACCCGAGTCCATGTCTGACCTAGTTGGTGTTCTTGGGAAGGGCAGAGGCAACTTCAGAAAGCTAAGAGCTGGGTACTGTGGTGCATGCCTGTAATCCCAGCACTCAGACTGAGACAGGAGGATTATGAATTTGAGACTAGCCTAGGCTATACAGGAAGACTCTTGTCATAAGATAACCCAGTAATATTTCTTGTTTTTTAATTGTCAGAGCCTACAGATGGCTCAGAGGGTAAAGGTGCTTTCCATCAACCCTGATGACTTTGACTTCCCAGGACCACATGCTCCAGAACCCACAGAACCAACCTGCTGCAAGTTGTCCTCTGATCTCAACATATGTGCCATGGTACATGCACACACACACACACACACACACACACACACACACACACACACTGAATAAATGTAGTAAAAAATATTTTCTCAAGGACTGGAGGTGAGGCTCAGAGGATTTGCTTAGCAACAATGCATAGCACCACAAAACAATCTATCAAACTTATAGAGTACCTGTGTCATCTCACTAGAAGGAGACTCCTTTGCTAAAAGGGAAAGTCACACATGACCACTGACCAAAAAAAACCTTAAAAACCCAAAATGGCCAAAATGCTTTATAAACACACTCAAAGGATGCACACTAGCCTGTAAACGATCCTGACAACACAGGTTACCAAAGCCTAAAATATGTCAGCGTGAGGCTGCTGAGTTGACCTAGCAGGCTTGCTATGAAACCCTGACCTGTGTTTGACCTCCAGGATCCACAGAGAATGGAGAGAGTCAACTCCCGGAAGTTGTCCTCTGACCTCCATACAGGGGTGCATGCATGCACGCACTCATGCAATAATAATGAAATAGACACTTTTCGTTGCTAGCAGGTATACTAATAACCCAGTGCAGGTAAGAATTGACCAAATCCAGCCATAAGTACATTCATTCCCTTCCAGAAGCAACTGGGAACTGACTAAGGAAATAATCCTACATTGTTCTTAATGCTCACAAACTGAGTAAGAAGGAAAACCATGTCTCTAAATTCAGAGCACAAGAGTCTAGACATACGCTTTTCTTCTGAGACAGCTTATTCTCAAGTGTCATGTTGGCTGGAAACCTCACTCTGTTCTCTCAGTGACCCAGGCAGTTACAATCTTCTGGAGGGCAGACCACACGGTCCAGTTCTTATGGGTAAACATGCACCTCTTTCTTGCTGTGGAATAACCCTTTGGACACTCTAAAGATTTGTCACTCAAATTGGTTTAATAAAGAGCTGACTGGGGCTGGAGAGATGGCTCAGAGGTTAAGAGCACTGACTGCTCTTCCAGAGGTCCTGAGTTCAATTCCCAGCAACCACATGGTGGCTCACAACCATCTGTAATGAGATCTGGTGCCCTCTTCTGGCCTGCAGTCATACATGCTGTATACATAGTAAATAAATAAATCTTTTAAAAAAAAAAAAAAAAAAAAAAAAAAAGAGCTGACTGGCCAGTAGTCAGGCAGGAAGTACAGGTGGGACACCCAAACTAAGGATGCTGGGATGAAGAAAGGCAGAAAGAGAGGAGTCACCAGCCAGAGAGTAAGCAAGACATGCTGGAGAGGTGAATGCCACAAGCCTCGGAGCAGCACATAGATTAAAAGAAATGGGTTAATTTTAGTTGTAAGAGATAGTTAGTCATAAGCATGAGCTATTGGCCGGACAATTATAATTAAGATGCTGAGTGGTTATGTGGGAGCGGGCAGTCAGGACAGGAAAACTCCACTTACACTTTCTGCCTCCAGGATAGCAAGGTCTGGTCATTCCCAAGTGTGACCGTTCAGCTATGCCTTGCCACAGAGAGGACCATATGAACACTGCAGACCCTACCAGGACCCCCCGTACATGTCACACATTACCTGGGCACAGGGTCTTTCCAGTCACCTCTCTTGTTAGCTTTCTTTGCTCTGGAGAAGTCATTCACCCAGATACTGCCAAATAAACCAAACCTGACCTCTAGCCACCTCTGGGCAACTGCTAGAAGGTTGTGTCCCCCAAGACTATAGGGACCATCGGATCCACTAGGAACAGGCTCCTCAGAGGGGCCTGCAGAAGTTTCCTGAGCATTGGGCCCCAGGGCCAGCTCTGGGTCCATGGCCTCTTTCTGCCACACTCCTTGTCCAGGCTGTGGGCTGCTGCCGAGTAGCTCCATCTCCTCGTCTGGATCAAACCGAAGGAATAATTTTTTCCCATGTACCTAGCAAAACAAAATGATAACAACAATTAACATGTATTGATCCCTAGAGCCCCACACAGGGGCCGAAGCTCCATAAACAGCTGGCTGCCAACAGTCTGGCTCCTTTTCCTCACCCAAAGTTTGCCCCAGCACAGAGAACTTCTTGTGTTGGGTCTAAGGTCTATTCTTACAAGAGTTTTAACAAGTAAGTGTGTCTTAGTCCGTGTTCGAGTGCTGTGAAGAGACATACCAAGGCAACTTTAGAAAAGAATGCATTTAACTGGGCGCTTGCTTATAGTTAATATATGATCATCATGACAGGAAGCAGGCAGGCATGGTGCTGGAGCAGTATTGGAGAGCTTTAGATCCTGATTGACAGGCAGTAGGCAGAGAGAGAGAGAGAAAGACTGGGCCTGGCATGAAACCTCAAAGCCCTCATCTCCAACAAGGCCACAATTCCTAATCTTTCCCAAGAGTTCTATTCTCTGACGATGAAGTATTTAAATATCTGCGCCTACGGGGATCCTTCTCATTTAACCACCACAAAGTGTTTTATGCCCATATACAGTTGAAGAAATTAGAGCAAAGAAATCGAGAACTTGCTTCAGCTCACATAGCTAAGCAGCAGTAGAGTCCTAGTGTTACTGTACAAAATCCACCCCATGTCCTGTGTTCAGATGCTCATAGCTAAGCAAGAAGAATATAAGACTGATGAGAATACAGCCTTGCCTGTTTCTGTCTCACTACACACCACGAAGGACAGGTGAGGCATAAGGGTGTAACAGGAGGAAGTAGAGGGTATCCCAGAGGGACGGAGGGGTCATCTCTCAGCTTGTGCAAAGCAGACAGAATAGCATGGCCAAGTGGAATCTGAAGAAACTAAAATTACCATGGTAAACTGAAGAGGTGGGTGTGGAAATAGTAGAGGAAAAAAAAAAAAAAAAGATGTGCCCAAGCAGGGGGAAACATGACTACACTGTGGACAAGAACTAACTGAACTGCAGGTAGCTAATACGAGCAAAGAATGACTTGGGGCTAGGTGCAAAGGCCAGAAAGACAGACATGGAGGGGTCAGTCCACAGGGAGTCCCTGAGCCCCCTGAAGGAATTCTGACTCCCACTGAGGATGAGAAGGTCTGAATCCAGATCTTCGAAAGTGCTCATTCCTTACTTCGCAGCTGGCCTATGAGGGCTGGTGCCACCACACCAAAGATGCAGGGAAGACAAGGAAAAGTTCTCTAGATGTTGCATGGGGTCTTCAGGTCCTTTTTGTATGGGTTCTTCACAGTTCCCAGACCACTGTGACAGGAAACACCACACTGAAAGAACAGGGCCACATGCACTCCTAGCATGGCTGTCCAAAGCTTAAAGAAAAGATGTCACAAGACTTCCTGGCTAGATGTCTTCAGGGGAGGTGGGCAGAGCCAGCACACTTGAGCCCTGGGGAAAGCAAAACTCACCTGGGCATCCTGGAGGCACAGAGCGTGGAAGGAGGCAGGGTGGAGCTTCTTACTGCTGCCCCCTGTCTTGACCACCTTCTGGCCCACGAAAGGGGAGACAAGGTGGTGAAACTTCCTCACAGATGGCCCTTCTGGCATCTCTGCAGGTAGAAAGCAGCAAAGGAGACCACACTGACTTAGCTTGGTCCTCCCTAGCATGTCTGATGGAGTGGTAGCCCAAGGAGCCAGTCCAGATCACCCACTTTAAGAGTATATGTGCCCAAAACGGAGCCTGACTGAGGTGGGGGAGTCAGATCTCAGGAAAGACAGGGCTGGGGCAGGGTAAGCGCCAGCTTTGCAGCAATGGTTTCTCTTGTGGGTCTCTCACTCTTATCCATGCCGCAGATGTAATCAACATAGTGTGCTGGCCTACTGTCTACTTCAACGGAACTGCCACCTCAGTGGTCAGCCACTCATTTGCTTGGTTTCTTGAGACAGAGTCCTGGTGTGTCGCTATAGGGGAGCCAGTACTATGTATTTCTAGCTGTCCTCAAGACTCAACAGCTCTCCCCGTGCCTCAGGCTCCCTCAGGCTGGGACGACAGGCATTGCAATCCCTCCTTGTTCCTTTTCGCTGGGTATATTAGACCTCTAACTCATCTCCATGCTTTCTTTCTCTGTCCTCCTTCCCAATCCCACCCGCAAAGCAATCATTCCAATTATCCTCTGCTCACTTATCCATACTTGAATCTGGCTCTCTCAGGGCCACCTCTGGGAAGGGAGATATGTACTAGTTATGAGATCTCTAAAAGTGGTTCTCTAGCTGTGACCACAGTGCTGGCTGGCAGAGCTCAGAACTGTGACAAGTAGACACCAGCCAGGCAAGGAGGCTACCAACCAGCTTAACTCCTGATAATATGCCTGATGGATGAAAGGGTGCAGTAAAAGCAAGGCAGGACTGCCCGTCACCCCTCCCCTCCCTGTTCTCAATCATCCAAGGTCACTGAGAGCCACCAGGATGAGTGAGAGAGCCTGAGTGGCCTACATCCTGATTTAATGAGTGGGAGTCTCGTGCCCCCCGCCCCCCCAAAGGGTCTACCTAACCTTATCGACCACTCACCAGCACCAGGCTCCCTAAACTAAGGTGAATGGGTGAAAACTAACAAAGGCATATGGCTGGTAGTTATTATTTCAGTGTTTCTAAAAGCCGGGTTGGTTGTTGTTGGTTTTTTGTTGTTTTGTTTTTGGTGGTGGTGGTGTTTTTTAAGTATCACTCTGTAAGCCAGGCTGGTCTTGAACTCTGAACAATCCTCCTGCCTGAGTCCCCCAAGTGTGAGTACTGGAATTATAAGTGTGAGCCACATACAACTCCCTCCCTACTAAGACACTTAAAACTTACATTTTAATGGAAGAATCGGGATATCTAGACATCCCACGAATTTTCATAGCTTCGTAAGCAACACATTCAATAATGCTATTTTTCGTCTTGAGACAGGTTTGCCTATATTCCAGATGCCAAGCTGGCCTGTAGCCCCTGTGTATGGATGGCCTCCACTCTCATAGTATTACTGTTATTACAGGGCTGTGTTACCACTTCTGGTTTATGCGCAAACCCAGGGCACCTTGCAAGCTAGGTAACCCCTCTATCAACTGTGCTACATCCCAGGCTTCAACAACGCTTACTTAAATTCCTCCACACTTGGATTCCCACCCACACTCTTGGAAATGGGGTAAACAGTTCATCTACTCAGACCTTCAGGGTTAACTGCTGGGCGGGAAGGCGGTTTGTCAGTCACTGGCACCCTGACCACCTTTCAAAAGTTCAGAGTCCCCCTGGCCTCCGTCAGAGAAAGTTCTGGAAAAACCTGCCTGTCCAATGCACCATCATCTTAAATCTCTACAGGCGGATGTGGTGGCACAAGCCTTTAATCCCAGCACCCCCAGAGGCAGAGGCAGGAGGATTTCGGGGAATTGCAGGCCAGCCTGGTCTACATTTCGAACCCTGGCTACACCTGAGATCTTGTCTCCAAACAAACAACTCCCCGCCCGTGGGCATGCTTTGATGGTCAGGAAAGGGATGAGATGATAAAAAGAGAACCTTGGGCTTCGTTGCTAGAGCGAGGTGGCCAGGCTATGCAGGACGCGGTCCCTGTTCTCCAGCGGCCAGGCAGAGTCTTAGGTGGCTGCGTTTCTCAACTCTTCAGTGCGATTGAAGGGGGAGTGAACAGGCGGAAGGCAACGTGATCAACAAAAACAAACACACGATCCGGCTGCGCGTGTCCGGAAGAAACGCTGCTTAGTTTTTCTGTAATTGGCTTTTCACCAAAGATTAAAAAGAAAAAAAAAAGTGTTGACAACGTGCACGTGTGTGGCCCCGGGAGGGTGGGGAAGAGGCCGAGGCGCCCTGGCGGGTCCCACAGAACTGTTCTCTCCAGGATCCGGTCCCCGCGGCCGCAGCAGAACCGCAATCCGCCCGCGCCTTCCAGTTCCAGACCTGGGGGGAGGGCGCGTGGTGGTGGTGGTGGTGGTGTGGGCACGACAGGTTCAGCCTGCGAGCACGGGAGGCGGGGTGGCCCGGAGCCGAAGAGCTCCTGCGGGGCTAGGCGGGAAGCTGCTTCCGGGACTCCAGGGCTCCTCCCAGGGACCGAGCTCGTCCTAGAGGTGGATAGGGAGCTGCGGGCTTCTTTCCTGGGAGCTCTGGAGATGGGGACCCTCCGCGATGGGGGAGCTACAAGCTTTTCCCCTGGAGGTGCTGGAGGTGGGGTGCATCCGGAGATGGAGAGCTGCGGGCTTCTCTCCTGGAGATGTGGTTCGCCTCGGGAGGGGGACTGCAGGTTCCTCTACTCAGGCTCCTCCCACAGTGTGGCAGGGATGCTCCCTGCAGTGACCACAGGAGACGCAGCTCTCTTCCCTGGGCCAAGGTGCAAGCTCTTCCTCTCACTTGAGGCGCCCAGGGAGCGTATTTGTCCGTCCCCCCGCAAGTTCCCCGCCCCATATCTATCATCCCCCCCCCCCCAACCCCTCCATACCTCCGACTCCCCGAAAGCTTGCCAACTCCTTAGGGTCGGGGAGAGTGGACTGGTACCACGAAAAGGCAAGCGCTCAAAATCCCGTGGTCTTGCGTGGTTCAGGCCAAGACAGACGTTTGGGTGTTCTGCACTCTTCGCGAAGTTTTTGCTTCTTTGAGACAAAGTCTCACAGTATAATGCGGGCTGGCTTGGAGCTCTCTGTGTAACCTTGGCTACCCTTGAACACCTGGGTGATCCTCCAGTTTTAGTCTTTAAAGTGCTGGAATTTTAAACACAGCTAACACGCCCGGCCTGAAAAGCTTTTAAAGAGTGAGATTTGTTTTGAACATATTATTTTTAATAGTGTTTGAATTTTTACTATACGCTTTAAAAATGTTTTTATTGCGTATTGAAATTTTTACTTGGAAGAATAAAGCTGGTAGCAGGTTGTTCAAAGATAGCTAGGACTCCAAGGAGGGTGGGAGCCAGCACTTTCCAGGAAGTTAAGAGACCTTTGGCGAACTCTGAGCAGGCCTACAGGAGATGGCTAGGGTGTCAGTCCCTGGACCTTGCAACTGAGGGCCCAGGAGGACTTGGCCAGCACGGGGAAACAGCCCTGCCTCGGGTAGTTCAGCTAACCTTCCACCATAGCTAGCGCCTGTTATAGGGTGAGAGCAGAAGAGGCCTCTGACGTCTGAGGGGCAAAGGTCCCCTAGAGGCAGAGGGTGAGCTTGAGGGCTTGGATTTGCAGGAGGGGGTCCCTCCTTTATGGATAAGTGTTGCAGTATGCTTTCCCACTCTGCATCTGGCCTCTTCGGAGAATCGCATCAAGGAACATTACCGCTGAGAAAGTGAATGGTTCACAGCTTGCTGCCGTCACTTCACATCGCGAGTTTAGTTTGCTGAGCACATGCTATGTGTAAGACACCCTGGAAAATCTTTACCTAGACTGCCTTGTTGTTAGCTGTGGGAAAACAAGCCAGCCACAACACCTAAATCTAGTCTTTATATGGTGCGGGGCGCCTACCCACCAACCCCACAGTTCCCCAGAGTTTTCTTGAGTGAGAGCAGCAGGAAATATTAGATAGAAGGATTTAGAGTTTGGAGATAAACAGATAGAAAATACAGGATAGCCTCGAGAGGGCCTGGAACCTATTCCAATGGGCCCTAGCTGTCTCTGTCCCAGGGAGCAAAAGACCTCCCCCCAGCACAGCCAAGTGCAGACCATCTCAGACACCTGCACTCAGGCCCGTGGTCCAATCATCCTCTCTATGCAGACCTGCTGGGTAAAGTCACTAGGAACCTGAAAATGGGCTCCCACAATATGGGACATCTATGCCATGACATTACAGACATAAAGTCATATTTCATAAACTCTGATATGTATCTGAGTCACTTGAAACGTTTAAGGGTAGATTATGAGGAATCTGTAGCAGGGCTAGAAACGTGCCTTTCTGAAAAGCCCCCCACTGACTCTGCTTGCCCAGGGACCACACACACTTCTTGCTGGGAGAGTAGTGCTAGGAGGTCCCATTGATGGAATGCTTGAGATATTGGTTATGCTCACAAGCTAAAGATTGCCCAGCTCAGGCTGTGCAGCGGCGCCCCAGCCTGTAAGTTTCTTGTTCTATGGGAGTGGGATTCTGGAATCCAGTAGTCAGATTTTATATCTTGGTTCTATAGTAGTTCTGTGACTTTTGACGAGTGACTTAAGATCTGTATCTTTGTGTGCAAATCATGATTGTGAAGATGTTTTCCTGAGGCTAGCTAAAGCTATCAGTGTCTAGCAGGTAGTAAGGCTCAATAAGCAATAATGCTTTTGAGTAGCAGAATTTGGTTGAGGATAATCTCAAATTAACTGATTATAATCTGGATTATAAACTGATTATAAATTATAAATAATTATAAACTGATTATAGCTGGAGAACCAGCAATAATGGATATGGAAAGGGAGAATGCCTGCGCCCCCACGTGGTGAAAGTGTAAACTGCAAGCACAGTGCTTCCTGGGTATTCAGTCCTAGGGAGGGGAGGTAAGTACTTGTGGTCTTCCACCAGCTATGACATTAAGGAAGTTCTCTGGATGGCAGCACTAAAGGATTTGGATCTTTGGATGATCTCTGCGACCTCTATGGTCTGAGTTTCCTTTTTCATAGCTAGATTGTCTTCATTCTCCGGTCTCCCAGGCCGGCTGTTGGAGACCACTGAGACACTAAGTTTCCACATTCTAAACAACTGAACCCCTGTAACCCCACTCAACTCTCATAGGCTTGTACCTCCAGGAAGGGATGGAGGGATTAGCAGAAATTATCCAACCCTCATTAAGCTACATAAGGCTTTCCTCGGGCTCCATTTGTCCCACCAAGTACTAGGGCACCCTAGATAGACTTGAAATGGTTAATCTGACAGCCTTCCAAGCCCAGACTATACCAGAGGCTCAGAACTCAGGCTGATCTTGAACTTGTGATCCTCCTGCCTCCACCTTGTGAGCGTTGGGTTAACAGGTGTATACCACACCTGGGTTATGCAGTGCTGCGGATCGAACCCAGGGCTTCATGCATGCTACGCAAGCACTTTACTAGTGAAGGGAAATCCCCAGCCTAAACCTTTCTCGTTTAAGTTAATTATCTCAAGGTGTTTTGTTATGGCAAGAGAAAGGTGACAAAATATAGTCAGCGTGCCAAGCTTTGGGGTCAGGGTTTCCTCCTAATAATCCTCCAGCCCCGTTTGCATATTCAGTGATGAGAAACTTGAAGCCATTACCATCAGCCCACCCCAACACAGTCACAGCTAAGCTGCCTCCCTCTCGGAAGCTGGGGCCCATGCATAGCCGACTGCATATGGACAACCTGGGTTCCAAACGGTTTCATCAGTCAGAAATGTGATTTCTTATGTAGACTTGTCCCTAGAGAAAGTGATCTGTCCCAGTGACATCATTTTGTCACTCCCCTCACTTCTCCCTCCTCCCAACAATGTCCCAACAACTTGGAAATGCATCTTTGTGGTTGCTGATGATTGAGACGGTGTTCACCACCAGGCTTGGCTGCGTCTTTTATTGTCTTTCGGAAACAGTGACTCAGGATTCCTTAAGGATTGCTTGATTAGGGGAAGCAACAAGTCTGATGATCAAGGAGGCCAAGTTATCTTCACTGGAGAGGGTACCAGTTGTGATCGGATGCAGAAAGAGGCATCTACTGAGACTATGTAGCATTTTGTTCTGAAATCCATTTCTAAAGAGAAGTGATGTAAATGTTTTAAACAAAAATGCCCTAACCAAAAACCATGAACCTCCTCTGGCCAACAGTTTGAAATCTCTCTTCTTACTAAGACTCACCTTCCCTGATGGATGGTAGCTCTCGGTTTAATGGGTTTGGCTATTCTTTCAAGTGTTGAAAAGTTTTTCTTGGGCCAGTAAGATGGGCCGCTTGAGCACAGCACTTGCCACACAAGCCTGACAACCTGAATTCGATCCCTGGAACCCATGTGGAAGTGGAAAAGAGAGAACCTGCCACACAAGCCTGACAACCTGAATTCGATCCCTGGAACCCATGTGGAGGTGGAAAAGAGAGAACCGACTCCCAGACTGGTGTGCTGTGGCATGTGTGCCCCTTCACACAATTAACTAACTTTGAAAACATTTTTAAAGGTTTTTCTGGTTTTACACAGAATGATGAGTCTCTCTGTGTGTTATTACTACTAGAAAATAACCAGGATGCCATGAGATCTGAGGTCCTAGATGCCTGGTAGACTTGGCATAAGCTGGTCCTGAAGGTGGGTGATATGCAAGCCCAGCCAATGCCACAGGGACCAAATGAGACATGGCTTTAGGACCAGTGATTGCTCTGCACTCCTCATACTTCTGAGGTGAAGCAGATAGGCAGGTATGGCCTGAGAAGGTGAAGCCAAAAGAGGCAAAGGAGATAGTTTTGTCTTCATCTCACTGGGGTAAGTATTTGTCCCTTGGGGGCCATTCAAGATGTGTCCTACACCAGGAGACAGGAGAGATTGTGGACCATCCAGTTAAATGGTGCCACAAGCACTCAGGTAAATGCTCTAAAAATGTCCCCACTCGCAGGGTGACATCTATGTGAGAAGGTGGGGACAGGAACTTCAGCTAAGGCTGCTCCGTCCTCTCCAGGAGGCTAAACCTGTCCTGAGATCTTCCACTACCATCTCTCACCAGCCTCCACCACCAACTCCAAGGTGCCTCCTGCCAAAACCATGAAGGGGAAACTTCATGGGTAGAGGCAGCCTTTGGTCCACTAAAAGGAGAGTGAGCATCAGTCCTTCTAGAAAAGAATTCTGAGGGAAAGAGGAATACAGATAAATTTATTAGTTAAATACTGATTTTACAGCCATTTCACCTTAAGACAATGTTAACAGGTTGTGGAGGCGGGGAGGCATGGGAGGGCAGCCTTGAGGAAGAACACAGTGTAAATGATGATTACAACAGAATCTTGGTTCAAAGCTATTCTCTGCTACGGCCGGTAAGGTTTAGGGGTAGGGGCTGGGAGTTTGGGGAACAATGGGGTAATGCCATAGTTGGCTACAGCTCTGTGGGTGATGAGGACAAGGAAGAATCTTTGGGGGCCCCAGTAATGGGAGAGGGAGAAGGCCAATTCTAGGACAGTTATAAGCATGGCAATCCCATCAGGCCCAGAGACATCTTCCATCCATCACCTTTGTCCTTTCACAAATTTCTTTTTGTTGTTTCTGCTTTGAATTTATGTTGCAAACACTCTGTATTTCCTAGACAAAGGATCTGTGCTGGAGAAAGGCCCAGATCCAGGTAACTGACTTGAGAGGCCATGGCTTGGCAGGCTCAGAGCAAGCAAGCTGGAGTCCTGGGAACGGGACTGTGCTGTAGACACAACCTCCAGAGGGACCCAAGGCACAGATGAGTGCAGTCACCAACCTGCTTTGGTGGCAGGCTTTGTCCCTCCGTGGAACCCCTGTGTGGGTGTGGCGGCATGAAAAGGGATGCTAGAAGCAGCACCAAGTGGCTCTAGCCTGGTACACAACTGAGCTCTAGCTTTGCAGGGGGTAGGAGATATTCAGGCTGGAAAGCAATGGGTTTAATGTTGGAGTTCCTGGGAGAAGGAAGGGAAGGCACCACTGCTGGGCTGTGATTGGATGAACATCCTGTGTGAGGGGCCTTCTCCACCATCTCCCCAGGGAGCACTCAGTAACATCTGCATCGCATCCAGCACTTTTGGAGTCAGATCTGGTATGGGGCATGCAGGGACACGCCATGCCTCAAGGGGAGTGTTGGACAAGGGCAGGGCTGCCGCATCCAGTCCACATCAGGTAGACACCCTGCTCAGGCTGTAGACGGTGTCTGGAAGCCCGGGGCCCCTACAGCCACCCTAGGAGCACAAGAAAAAACCCACTACCTAGAACCACTGGGGTGAAGGGTTGGGTGAAGGAGATTATGTCTCTGTCCTGGACAGGCAGGTGGAGAATGAGAAAGAAGTCTCCTGCTACATTGAAGAGCCTCACTGTGCTGCGCTCACAAGGAAGGTGGGCTCGTCTCTAAGAATGCAGGCTCTTTCCAGCGCTCCACCTGGAAAAGGTGTCTGAAGAAACCCAGCACCCACATCCCTAAGCGATTGTCAACAACTTCAAGTTCTACCCAGTTGTTCTTCGGGAGTTGTTCCCAGACAAAGGGGCTGGCCAACGTGCCCCAGCCGCAGACTTTGCTGGCCCCTAGGTCCCAAGTCCGAGCAGGAATTTGAAGAGGGAGAGGGGATGATTACGCGGTAATTATGTCCCCATGACTGTCAGCCAGGACCAGGCTGTTCCAAGAGTCCTGCTTGGAGCTGGCCTGTGATGTCTGAGTGACAGGAGATGCATAGCCTTGTGGGGAGAGCTTCAGGGCCGACAGCACTGGATGGATGGAGGGCCCGTGGCCGGACACAGTACTGACAGAGAATGCCTGAAAGGCAGAAAGCACAGTGAGCCAGTAGGATGCTCCTGAGGGACCGAGGACCAGGGCTCAGGAGAGGATGAGGGAGTAAGCACTCAGCTGCTCCCCTAGGCCCTAGGGCCCAGCTGCAGGGGCCCGTGTGCTTCCACAGTAGCTCCTGAGCACAGTGTAAGCACAGTCATAACCCAGGAGTTTTGTGCTGCTGTGTATTTTTAAGGCTCTGACAACCATAGGAGACACTCTCATCACCACTTCCGGGTCAAACAGAGGTCTTCCTGGTCAGATTGAGGTCATCCTCTCCATCCTGAAAGGGTCCTGGCACTTTTGTTTCTGTGGAACCAGGCTCTCTCTGGTTCACTCTGATGGTAGAATGCTCAAACAGCCTCTCACAATTAGAGGTAGTGGGGCTGGAAAAAAGAAACTGTGACTTCCTTATCCCCAGAGAGGCAGAGGAACGGCACCATCATACCTTCAAGAGGGCATGGTCCCCTGCTGGGCCATCCCGGAAGGCTCTCAGGAAGCTGGAGCTTATGAAAATAGCTTCCTGCCCACCACTCACCCACCCTGCCCTCTGTGGTTCCCAAGCCTGTGCCCTGCTAACAGGGTCTTCCTGGCTTCTCCTCTGAAAAGCCTTCAAGGCCGAGGTCAAAACACTTTAAGCTCTAGGGTCCAAGTTTGCTTCCAACCCCAACACCCAAGTCTGACTCAGGGAGTAGTTGTGCACATGCATCCTGGGTGCAGTCCTGCGTTCTTCTTCTTCCCAAGGACCACAGCACAGGGGACGATGCTAAACATGTGGTATTCTTTGTGTCCAAATCATCACCGCTGATGGACAAGAGATACCAAGGACTCAGAGGCTGGGCTCTTTGGAGCTCAGCAGCTCAGGGGCAGGCTACAGCTCACCTCCCAAGGCTGACCTGGCCACTAGGAATCTAGAGTCTATTCTCCATCAGCGCGGTCACACACCCACCTGGGATATGGAGGTACTGTGCCCATAGTGAGATGACAGCCCAGGCTCTGTCTTGATGGGGCGCATCTCTTCACTGCTGCTGCTGCTGCTGGTGGTGGTGGCGTTGCTGGAGTTGCTGGAGGCATTGCTGGTGGGAGGGAGGCTCTCACCAGGAGGACCTGCAAGGAGGCAGAGTCAGGAGACCCAGTCCAGCCAGCTGCAGGGACAGAGGCCCTATTTACATTTGCTGGGGACCAAAGCAAGGATCCTTATGGTGAAGAACAGCGGTTCTCAGAATCTCACAGAAGCATCCAAATTCCAAGGAGACTATTGTACCTACTTAAAACAGTGTCTGATGTAGTCCAGGCTGGTCTCAAACTCACTCTGTAGTCAAGGATGCCATTGCACTGGTTTTCCTGCCTCCACCTCCTGAGTGCTGGGATTACAGGCCTATGCCACCACTCCCAGTTTATGGAGTGCTGGAGACTGAAGCCAGGGGCTTCGTGTGTGCTGAGTACCCACTGAGCTACATCCCCAGCCCCAAGGGAACTTTTTCAAAAGACTCATGGCTCTAGATCCATGAGCTCCAGAGACCCACATTCTGTTTGTGGGTTCCACACTCTCAGTGTTGGTTTTAAATGTAAACACTATTTCAGGATACTGCCAGAGGGTTCTCGGACAACAACCTATAACGAACTATATTAATTTCTCTGTAGCAAAATGTGAACAGCCACACTGCTTGGGATAAGTGGAGATTACAAATGGCCTGTGCCACTCCAGAACAGGTCCTGCTACAGATTTTATTTTTCCTGGATTCTGACTTAGAGGTTGAGGGCTACACACCTGAACCCAGGGGCTCTGCTGCAGCCACAGTCCAGGAGGCAGAAAGAGGGTAGGACAGGACCCCTGGGGAGTGGCAGAAGGTTCAGGTAGGAAATACTTCTTCCAGAAGCCCCTGTTTAATGTAGGAACCTAGAATGCTGGCCATGCCTTTGGTGGTGAAAATGGGCAACTTTGTGAGTCTGCCTGCTTGGCACCGGTGAGAAGGTGAACTGTCCATATCACATGAGCCAATTCATTCCTCTGCCAAAGCCAGTCACATCCTAGTTTGGTAGTGTGGAGCACAGAAGGCTCTGGGTAGGGGACATTAGTGGCGCCGCCCGCCCGCGCCCCCCCCCCCCCCCCCGTACATATGTAATTTATTTTATTTTATGTTCATTGGTGTTTTGCTTGCATGTGGGAACTGGAGGTGTGAGTCGCCATGTAAGTGCTGGGAATTGAATCTGGGTCCTCTGGAAGAGCAGTCAGTGCTCTTAACCACTGAGCAATCTTTCCAGCCTTGTAACCCCCTTATTAATCTAGAAATTAAGAAGGCATTGCCAGGTGTGTCGGCTCATGCCTATAATCCAAGCACTTAGGAGGCTGAGGCAGGAGTTCAAGGTTACTCTGAGTCACATAGAAACTAGGAAGATAGAACAGCATATTGAACAGACTATTAATCCCGGAGTGAACATTCCAGATCCCAGTCAATAGCGATGTGATTTTAAGTCATTACACTTGAGTCCCAGTTTGTTTATTAGGAAGACAGACTAACAGACTGCTTCTGTGGGGTCTTGAGGAGATCCCTGAAGGAATGTGTGCAGGTTCATAGCACTATGTGACATTAACGTTCCCCGATTAAAGATCAATCTGCCAGGAGCATGGCTAATGGGAACTTGTCTGATTTGATCACAGCATCAAAGATGGGGGCCAATGAGCAACATTACTCTCTCAGGCCCCACACTGGTCCAACCAGCCTATTGTAAGGTACTGCCTTCTTTGCTAGGTTACCTTTCTGTCCTGAGAGAATAGGTTGGAGGAGGAGGTTACCACCCTACCCTGGCAGCCTACCAGAGCAGACATGGTTCTCGAATGCTCTGGGAACACTTGACTTGTTCACATACTCACACACAGACCTATTCCTCACCTGCTGTTGTCTTAGATTTATTCAGGTTCTTGGGCTTTCGTTTTCTGGTTTGAATTCCCTCCTTCCGCATTGCAAGAGGCCTGGGTACCTGAAAGGGTGGAAGTTAATATATGAATTTCCATTTGCAGATGTCTGTTATGGTATTGAAACTCTCTCCCTCCCTCCCTCCCTCCCTCCCTCCCTCTGTCTCTCTGTCTCTCTGTCTCTCTCTCTCTCTCTCTCTCTCTCTCTCTCTCTGTCTCTCTCTCTCTCACACACACATATTAAATGAAGGTCTGTAAAAGAAGCAGCATGTGGATTCTATTCTTGAGGGAAGACAAATGAGACCTTGTTGTGGATTATTATTTTAAGATGTGTTGCATTCATTTATGCTGTGGAACATTTAACGATTTAAAGATGTGTTGTATTCTTTTATGTTGCATTTAACTCTGTTAAGCTGTGTTACTTTGCCTGTCTAAACCACCTGATAGTCTAATAAAGAGCTGAATGGGCCAATAGCAAGGCAGGAGAAAGGATAGGTGGGGCTGGCAGGCAGAGAAGGTAAATAGAAGGAGGCATCTGTGGGGGGGGAGGAAGATCAAAGAACCAGAGAAAAAGGAGGAGGACTTCAGGGGCAAGCCACCCAGCCACCCAGCCACCCAGCCACCCAGCCATCCAGCCATCCAGCTACACAGCCAGACATGGAGTAAGAAGTAAAAAGGTATACAGGAATAGGAAAAGATAAAAGCTCCAAGGCCAAAATTAGACAGTATTATTTAAAGTTAAGGAAAGCTGGCTAGAAACAAGCCAAGCTAAGGCCAGGCATTTAAATTAAGAATAAGCCTCTATGTGTGATCTATTTGGGAGCTGGGTGGCGGGCCCCCCAAAAGAGCAAAAACAACCAATGAGACCTGCAGAATGGAAATGGAGGAGATTCCCATCAGGCAGAGCTGAGGGCATGAGAGGGGCATAGGTAGGGCATAGGCAGGGCAGAGCAGGGCATCCACTCACCCCGTGGAGCTTCATGTAGAGGCCACAGGCATTGCACACAGGTTCACCCTCGGCATTGCGGCGCCACAGCGTGGTGGTGGTGGTCTGGCAGTTG